>NC_058092.1:21814000-22118000 GCF_020171115.1 Neogale vison | reverse complement strand
CTCAGGTCCCACAGTGAGTCAGAGGCTGGGACGCAAACCCAGACCAGACTCCACCCCACCCCCATTACTTGCCCCTGAAACTCTCTTTTAGAATTATTAATTAACTGTTTTTTTATTCATTGTTATCCATTAATTCATCCCTTCATTTGGTCAACTAATACTTATAGAACTCTGATATCGTATTCCAGGTGACATGAAAGACTACATGAATCAAGTTGGGTTGGTTTTGTTTTGTTTTGGTTTGATTTGGTTTGCATTTTTATTTCGGTAAATGACATGTAGCATTGTATACATTTAAGGTATACATCTTGCTACTTTGACACATTTATATCTTATAATATGGTTGCCATTGTAATGATACTTATGGCACTTCATACTTTTAGTACACTATTGCTGCCTTTGTCCCAAATGCTGTACATGAAATCTCTATTTCAGTAACTCATTAGAATTCTGTAACCGTCTACACCATCAACACTGTACCCCCACCTCGAGCCCCCAGGAACCACCATTTCACTCCCTGTTTTTGTTCTTCTTTTCACATGTTTGTTTGTGTTTTTTTTTTTTTTAAGATTTCAAATATAAGTGATATCATTCAGTCCTTGTCTTTCTCTATCTGGCTTATCTCCCTTAGCATAATGTGCTCAAGGTCCATCCACGTGGCTGCAAGTGGCAGAAAAGCCTCCTTTCTCACAGTTGATGAATATTCCATTATGCAGATGGACATTCATCCACCGATGGGCCTTTGGGCTGCTTCCCCATCTCGGCTATTGTGAATAAGGCCGCAGTAAGCATGGGGGTGCATACATCTCGTCGAATTCCTGTTTTCGTTCCCTTTGGGTACATTCCCAGAAGCGGAATTGCTGGCTCATATGTATGGTAGATCTATTTTTAATTTTTTTGAGAAAATTCCATATTGTTTTCCATAGTGGTTGGACTGATTTGCATTCCTACCAACAGTACTCAAGGGCTCCCTTTTCTCCACATTCTTGCCAACATTTGTTATTTCTTCTCTTTTTGCTACTAGCCATCTTGAGAAGGGTGAGGGGCTACTCACGGTGGTTTTGGTTTTCCTTTCCTTTACCGATGGTAGGGGATGCAGAGCGTGTTGACCGTGTTGATGTCCTTTTTGGAAGAATGTCTGGAATTCCCTAAACCCCCTCAGCTGGGGCAGGATTGCTCCTGGAGCCTGGAGCTCTCTGGTCATACAGGTGTGGCTCAGGTGGCCACAGCTGTGCAGACAAGGTTAGGGGTGGGCACAGAGCAGCAAGGCAGGGTCCCTTGGAAAGACCGGGGGGGTGGAAATAAAGCACCTGGGGGGACTGCAAACTTTTAAGGGGGTGCTCCCTCTCAGAGTCTGCTTCTCACTGTCACCCCTCTGTGGGCTCTCCAGTGATCCACCAGGGACTCCAGACCCCTGGCTCTCTACTTGCCTGTCCTCTTTCTCTAACTGCCTCAGGGTCTGTCTGTAGCCACGGGACAGGATTAATCTGTCTTTAAGCTTCTGGTTCCAGATCTTCTTTTCTCTTGCCTTCCTGGGCTGGTCCCCATACCACCAAATTTTTCAGAGAAATATTAAAGGAACAGATGGTGGTCACGGATCCCAGGTGGTGGGAGAGCCAGACCTGGCCCCAGGACTGGCTCTGGATGATAAATCCCATCACTTGGAGGTGGTAATGGCTTTTCCCACAGATGTGTTGCAGCATGAGAGCAGAACCTGCTTGTGTGGTAGTGTGTGCGCATGCGGGGGCCCTAAAGCTTTATGTTTGCAGGCCCAGACTCCATCTCAGGCACTGTCCTGGGGCTCCTAGGGTGAGTTGCCAGTTTGTTGATAAAAGCTAATCATGGCTGACAGCTTGTTACCCCACCCTCTGCTGCCCCTGGGTCAATGAGAGAGAGAGAGGGAGAGATGAAAGAGAAAATTAAACCCCAAGATCCCACAGCCAGAAGGGTCCCAAAGAAACAGAATCTAACTCTCTTGTTCAGTTGGGGAAAGATCAGTGACAATGTGTGTGAGGTGCCTGGCAAAGAAGCTGAAGCCCCAAGTCCAGGACCTGGTGCTGGGCCGCAGAGGTGCTGCTGACCCCCACCCTCTCCTGCTACTTACTGATCAGGGTCTCTCCAGGGCTTCGACATTGAGCCTACAAGTGAAGCCAAGTGACCTCTGGTATAGTCAGAGGGTGGGGGGAGCAGACTGCCAAGCTCTGTGGGCAGCAGTTTGCATGGCTCATGACCAACATGCCTAGAGGCTTGTCACAGGTGCCCAGGGTGAGTCAGGCCAAGGGCTAGGTTCCTCCCAGCATCTCTCTTAGTTCCTTGGCCAGCAACTCCATAGCTCTCTCGCAATTGTCCTGGCATTTTGCCTTCTCTGGTTTCCTAGGATCATTCCCCATCCTTGTGCATGGTGAAAAGGACTCAGTGATTTAGGACATAGACAGGACCCACCATCAGAGAGGGACATGAGGAAAGGTTTGTCCAGGAGGCCAGAACAGGGGGCCATAACCTGACCCCAGCTCCTGAGGCCTCCCTGGGTCCCATGATGCTAGAGAGGGTACAGCCCTCTGATCCCACACCCAGGAGGGAAGAAAAGTCCAGGTAAGACCAATAGGGTGATGGTTAAGAGCTAGGGTTCCAGAATCAGACAGACTGGGGTTCAACTTGCTTATGGTGTGACCTTGGGCAAGTCTCTCCACCACTCAGAGGACAGACATCTTATCTGCATAGGCCCCACTCTGAGCTCTGGGACATTGGGGCTCCATTCATATTCACAGAGAAAAGAAATTATTCTCTATCTAATTAATCTAATTAGAAGTAATCAAGTTCTGGAGATGTGTGCAGCAGGGTGAGTGATTAGGAAAAATTACCTCCCTGCAAACAGTTTAAATGTAATTTTTTTGGTTCCACAATCTAAAAACCAAATAAATAAGAGTGAGTGAGCTCTCTGTCCCAAACCCCTCTGGCAGAGAGCTCCCTGAGGTGGGGACACGAGCCCACAGAGAGGGGGAGACTACCACCATATTGGCAGGGGGCATGGTAGACCTGCTGAGACAGTCCTCCATACGTTCTAGAAGAGCTGTACCACCTTAAGACTATGACCCACACCTTTGGGGACAACCCCAGTCATACCTCAGGCCAGGCATCTCCCACACACCCAGTCATGTTCATACACACTCATATTCTGAGACAAATGACACATCTGTCCTTGAACTTCAAAGTATTCTTATATTCTACTTCAATAGACCTCAAGAGAACCCAGAATTCTTAGGAGCCAGAGAGAGAGAGAGAGTAACATCATGTGTGAGTGTACTCCTGTCTCTGTTGGGTTTGTCTCAGTTGGAACAAGTGGGTAGGCAGCAGTACCAGTGGCCTTCATTAGAAGAAGCTGGAGAAAGCAGCCTGAAGGATGACACCAGGGTAGGGCAATGCTTAATCCAAAGGGGTAACTCCCTGACAGCACTTACACTGTGTAGACCTTAAGGGACCTTAAACCGTCCCTTAAATCACACTCCTTCCTTCTCCTTCTTCACAAAGGAGTAAGTCCTCAGGTTACTTCAGGACTCAGGACCTCTTTACTGAGAACAGTGCCCTATCCAGGCCATCCATCATTTAGGGAAGGGCAGAGCCTGGAGATTAATTATTTTTAGCCCTGCTGAATCAGGTAGACTGGTGCTTCCAACCACACCTTTCTCAGCCTGCCCTAGTCTATATGGGGAACCTCATTAGGAGCAGACAAACTGGGAGGAGGACTGTAGAATTGGTGGGGGGGAGGCCCTTCGCTTGGCCAGTTGTCTATTGGTGGGGAGAGGGAAAGAAACATTCTTCGGAGGAGCTGGAAGGATGACAGGACCTCCTCTTCCCCAATATGTGCCTTTGGGTTTAAAGAAGAATAATCATGACTCTACTCAGAACCATAAAGCCCAAAACCCAGAATCTAGAATTATATAATCCAGAACCAATACCCTAGAATCCTAGATCCCAGAACTACAGATTGTAATACCTAGAACCACAGAACCTAGAGGTAGAGATCTCAGATTCACAGAATTGTAAACCCAGAAATTTAGAACCTGGAGTCGGAGAATCCAGAGCCATGGAATCCAGAATTACAGAACCCAAGGCACAGAATTGCAGACCCTATGGCACTAAAACAAGGACTTTTGCTTTCTCTAAAATGCTCTCTTCATTCAATACCATCTTAAATTCTTCAGTGCCCACTTAAATTCTCCTTCCCACAGGAAACCTCCCTAGTGCCTTCAGCTTTGGCAGGGCCTTCCTTCCTCTGAGCTGTCCCAGGCTTCTTTGGATCCTGTGATGCCATCCATGCCGATCCTCTCCTCAGGTCTGATTCCCCATTGCATCCTCTCCATCCCTTCACTGGATCTGACCCTGTTACTGCCTCATGGTAGACACTCTAGGCATGTATGTGGAAAGAGTAAATTCTTGAACTATTTAGCCTGAACTCCCTCATGTTCCAGAGGAAATGCCTGAAGTCCAGAGAGAATATGTTTTTCCCATGGTCACAAAGTATATTTGGGAAATCCCAGGGAAAATCCTAGTTCTCTTCATTCTAAGCCTAGGGCTCCTTCTCTTCCCCAGATTGGATCTAAAGTACTGGAGGGTTGGCATGGAATTCTACCATATCTTATTGCTTTTTAATGTCCCCATTGTTGTTAGTTTCACCCTCAAAAGCCTCAAAAGTTTAGGATAACTACTTAGTCTGGTGGAGGTGATGATGGTGGTAGGAATGACAGTAGGCTTCCTAGAGGAGGTGGCACCTGAGCTCAGCAAACATGTGGGAAGCTATGCCAGTCAAAGAGCAGTATGTGAAATGGTCCAGTGGCAGAAGAGGATGTATCCTGTGCTCAGAGACTATAAGTACAAAGTAGTCATAGAGACAAAGATTCTTGCTAAAGGAGACCCTGTAGGGTTATATCTGCCAACCTAGGATATTTAGGCCTTACCTAATGTATATCTTATATACATTATATTCCCTAGATTGCCCCTGGCTCCTTGAGGGCCGAAACTATGTTTTCCTCCCCAAGGCCCAAAGATAAACATAGACTGGACCAAGAGAAAAAAGTAAAAATGTTGTGGCTTGGAAATACCACTTACCTAAAGTTCAGCTGGGGCAGCTTATAAGAAAAAGAATGAATACCAAGTTGAACCAAGTGTGTGTAATCAAGAATAGCCTGAACATGTTGGAGGGTGGCGGATGAGTCAGAGGGCAAGAGAAGGTAGGTGGAGGTGAGGAGAGTGAACAGAAGGTGAAGAAGATGCCTGTATCAGTTATTTTCCACGTGGGTGTCAGGACCACGGACAGCTCCCAAGGCAGCCCTACAGCTTTTCTCTTCAGACTCCTGGGATTACTTCTTTCCCTCTGTCTTTTATGTGGAATTATCTGGACTGTAACCAGGAATAAGGGGATGGGCTTTAGAACCAGACTGTTGGAATTCATATCATGGCTCTGCCGCCTTGCTAGTTACATAATCTTGGACAATTTTCTTAACTTCTCTGGGCCATGGCAGCCTGATCTGTCAAATGAGGATAATATTGGTACCTACTTCATAGGGTTGTAGTGAAGAATAAATAAAAAATAATGAATAATAGCTTTGCATTGTGACTGGACATAGGTGATGCTAAAAGAAATCTTTTACTATTATCCTAAGACAATTCTGTGCAAGATGGGGATTCTTGGACTCAGTTCCGATTCTTTAAAATGAGGCCATTTGTGGGGAGTCTGGGTGGCTCAGTCATTAAGCATCGACCTTCAGATCAGGTCATGATACCAGGTTCCTGAGATCAAGCCCCGCATCTGGCTCCTTGCTCAGCGGACAGCCTGCTTCTCCCTCTCCCATGCCCCCTGCTTGCGTTCCCTCTCTCACTGTCTCTGTCTTTCTCTCAAATAAATAAATAAAATCTTTTAAAAAATAAAATGAGACTATTTGCTTCACCCATATTATTAGACTTTTTTACCATAACAATGTATTTTTACATTATTTGATCAGTTGTTTAAAATAAAACAAAATAAGGATATTGGACAAGAAATATTATGTTCCATAACTGCCCAGTTGTAATGGTCCCTGGGTCTTTGATTCAGGACTTCCTGAGTGGATACAGAGTTGAGCATGAGGCATGATGAGAAGTGAAGCCTTGGGAACAGGTCCAGGGGTATACCAGTTGTAAAGAATTAGAAGTTCTTACTAATATTTTTAGCCTCCACTTTGTTCCTTTCCACTTTCCTCAGTGTATGCTCAGGTTTCTTGACACCCTGATATGATATGGTCATATTCACCACTCTCCCCTCACATACCACACTTCAGTCCACTGACATTCTTTGGATTTCTTGAATAGACCATGATCCTTCTCTCCTTTGAGGCTTCTCACATGTTTTTTCCTTTGTCAGGAAGCTGTTCAGTATATACAGGATTCTTTGTAAGTCACAAAACCCTAATTCAAAACTCAACTCAACTTGTCTTCCACAAACTAATAAAAAATGGAAAATAATTTGGGCATTTCCCTGAAAACTCCAGGAGTTAATGGCTTCAAGCATGGCTGGATTCAGGAACTTAAATGATGTCATCTGGACATTGTCTTTCTACCTTCTGCATTAATGTCATTAGACACTGGTGTCATTGGAAAGCACAGTCATGTTTTCCACTGTAAGTGAAGAATGAGAAGTATTAGCAGTAGGATTACATGACTCTAGTTTAGCATCTCTCCTGATTAGCTAAAGTTCCTATATGATTTTCATTGTTCTGGTTTAGGTCATCTTCCCATGACTAAAATGATTATTACAACCAGGAGGTAAAATTAACTTAATGGTCAGGCCTCAATAGCAGGAGCCAGGAGATGGGTCAGCCCACCTGGATGTACTGAGAGTGGGTGGAAGTTGTTTTCAAAGCAAAACTGGGGAGTGATCCTACCAGAAGAAGAATGAGCTCTAGACAGGCAAGAAAAGGCAGGGAGGCATAACAACTTTTCTCCCTTCTTCTTGACATGCAGATCACCTTTCAGATCTCAGCCTATGACACACCCCTTCAGAAAAGACTGTCCTGACCCCTGAGCTGAACCACAGCCATCTAATCCTTTGCTTTACTTTTTAGCTCTTTTATATTCAAAGTTGGAATTTTTTAAGTACTGTCAAAGAGAACCAAAGCCAGACACTAAAGTGATATAGACAGATTTTATTCAGAAACTACTGCAATAGGAAAAAAGACTTTGGTATAGAACTGAGCACAATTCCAAAGACAACAAGGACAGGTGGGGATTTATATAGCCATGGAGCTGGGTGAGGGTGTCAGCGGAGACACCAACCTGAAGGGATTTTTGTTAAACTGACCAAATAAGATTCTTACTGATCAGACATCAAGGCTGAAAGATTCTTTCGAAACTGACTTAGCAGGATTCTTGCTAAAGTTGAAAAATGCAAGCTCATCTGGTAAGACCAGGCTTAAAGGAACCTGTCCAAAGTTCAGTCAGAGAGAATCTGTCATTACTTAACTAAGCACCAAGCACTTTCTAAGTGATTTGGACACATTACCTAATTTAATCTTCTCAACTTCCTTATGTAATACATACCTTACTCTCCATTTTAGAAATGAGGAAAACTGAGGCCCAGAGAGGTTAAGTAACCTGCTCAAGCTACTACAGTGAGAATGTGACAGGCCTGAGATACAAATCTACCCATTCATTCTCCAGAGCCCACTTCCTTAACTACTCTGCCACACTCCTTCTTTTAAACATAATCGTATAAATAATCACAGGCTCGACGGTCTTTACATGTGTTCTTGATGTGACTGTTTACTGTTTAGTCCACTAGACTGTGAACCCCACAGAGGCAGAGACATTATCTGCTTTACCCATTCTGGGATCCTCTCTGAATCATCCACCACCTAATACAATGTGTAGCACATAGGAAAACCCTCGTGTCCTCACCTTTCCAGTGGAAATCATGAGCCCACCCAATGCTCTCCTCCCTACAAGCAGGATTTGGAGAGTCAAATCCAAACTCAGATCCCATCTTGCCTCTTCCCCATTGCTGGCTTACTCCTTTCCTTCTTTCACCCTCTTCCCTCTTTTCTGCCTTCCCTCATCCTCTCTGCCCCTCCCCTACACCTGTCTCCCACACCCTCCAGTTCTCCTCTTCCTTTTTCTTTGTCCCATACTTTCTCCTCCCTCTCCCCATTACCGCCCCCAGCTAATTAAATAATACTGCGGAATGTGTTTCATTTGCATTTGGCTCTGGGGTCTCTGACGAGGGTGGGCAGCCACGTGCTCATTAAGCAACTGTGTGGAGGAATGTAATGTACCAGTTTTATTGCAACCATTGTCTTATCTTGGCTCATCGTAGAAGACAATTACATATTCACTGGGGACGCGAAAAGCCCACAAACCTCAGCCACCAGTGTTTAAGAATTGGGAATGGGTTGAGGAGAGGAGGGCCCAGCTCTGAATCCAGGAAAGATTCACCTGCTTGCAGGGCAGGGTAGGGGAGGGAAGCAGGAGAGGAGACTAAGCTGGACCGGAGACTCCCAAACTCCTGTTATTGCAACACTGCCATAGCTAAGCAGGTCAGAGATCCCCCTTGGCTTTGACTTCATCCAGGTCAGAGTGTTATTAAACTCCTGGGGGTGGTTATTGCAAGGTATCCTCAAATCCATCTGTTGTGTACCTAGCACCTAACAGCACCAAGCACTGTGTGTACATGGACTACTTGGCTTAGCACCCAATGAACGATTATTTTCTTGTACTGTGTGCTACTGCCATTAGAGTGATGGAAAGATTCATGGAAAGCATTTCTGAAGTCCTGGTAGCTTTTCCCCATTCTTCACTCCCTCAGTCACTGGTATTGAACAGCGGCATTTATAGCAGTGATAATGGAAGCCACCATCCATTGAGCACCTAGTGAATACAGGCATTGGGCTTAGTGATTTAGTAGGTTATCTCATCTAATCCTCACAGCCTGGTGGGGTGGTAATTATTGTTATTATTCCCCTTTTGTGGTTACATAAACTGAGGCTCAACAGTAAAGTACCAAGACCAAAAGAGTCAACATTAGACAGTGGAGGAGGACAATGATCCCTGAAAGATGAGCACAAAACAGTGAGACCAGAGAGCCCCCAGCTTCCCACCTAAAGAGAATTCTAGGCCATAATGGAGGAAGAGGAAGCAGGTAGAGCTAAGTTGAAGAGACAGAGCTAAGAAAATAGGAAGAACAAACAAGAAAGAGTTCATTGGACAGAGTGGCAAGAGAAAAGAGAGGAAAACAGAAAGAACTCTGAAGATCTGCAGAGGGCCCCTCTCAAGTATTCAGCTGAATGCCCCCATTTCAGAAAACTGTCAAATACTGGGGAAAGAACAACCTAAAAGGATGAGGTGCAAGAATGCAAACACTCACACAGTGCTGGAAATAGAACCTGTTCCCACTAGCCAGACTGGAAAACCTCATGGTTCACAGGGATTTGAGAAAAGTATACAGAAGCATCTTTGCCTAGACAGTGGGCAGTGAATAGCCCTAGATTAAGGACTATTTCAGTTTCTTCTTGCTTTTAGGAATTAAAACTTAATTCCTAAAAGCAAGACTGAAAAGATCAAACTGTTAACGAGTATTGACACCCAAAATATAGCTTGAGAAATTTTATAGAAATACAAAACTGTCCAGTATCCAGCAAGGTAGATTCATGATGCCTTGGATTCAAATACAAATTAGCAGGCATTCAAAGAAGTGGGGAAATGTAACCCATAATGAGGAGATAAATGAATCAATCAAAACCAACTCAGAAGTGACACCAATAATAGAATTCGCTGACAAGGACTTTAGAAGTTATTATAATTGTATTCCATATGTTTGCAAAATGAAGTAGAGACATGGAAGATATTAAAAAGATCAAGTGGAACATTGAGAGGTGAAAACTACAATGTGTGAAATGAAATATACACTACATGGAATTGATAGCAGATTAGAAATTGCAGAAGAAAAGATTAATGAACTTGACACCACAGTGGTAGAAACTGTTCACACTGAAGCAGAGAAAAAAAGAATTTTTCTAAAATGAACAGAGCAGCAGTGAGTTGTAGAAATAATTCAAACTATCTAATGTACGCATAGAGTTGGGTCCCCAAAGGAGGGCAGGGGAGGTAAAATATTTGAAACAATAATAGAAGAAAATTTTCCAAATTTAATGAGAACTATGATCCCACAGATCAAAGGAGCTCCACAAAGCTAAGCACCAGAATTATGAAGAAAGCTATAGGCTTTTGTATAAATTGACAAATTGATTCTAAAATTCATAGGGAAACAAAAAGGAATTGCAGTAACTAAAACAACCTTGAAAAAAAAAGAACAAAGTTAGAGGATTAACATTCCGGGATGTCAAGACTTATCATAAAACTACAGTAATTAGGACAATATGGTGTTGGCATAAAAGGAAATAAAAAATACATCAGTGGAACAGAATTTAAAGTCCAGAAACAGACCCACAAACAGATAAAGACAATTGATTTTTGACACAAGAGCAAAAGCAATTCAATGGAGAATGGATAGTCTTTTCATCAGACAGTGCTGAAACAACTCAATGTCCACACACACACAAGAATGAACTTCAATCCATATCTTATACCATACATAAAAATTACCTTTAAGTGAATCATAGACCTAAACATAAAACCCAAAACTATAAAACTTCCATAAGAAAACATAGGAGAAAACGTCCATGATCTTGGCTTAGGCAAAATATTTCTTAGATGTGACATCAAAAGCAAGATTTATCAAGAACTAATTGACAAGTTGACCATCAACATTACACACTTCTGCTTTTCAAAAGACACTGGTAAGAGAATAAAAGGACAAGCCACTTCCGGAAGAGAATATTTTTTAAATCATAATCTGATAAAGATTATATAGAACTCTTAAAACTCAATAATAATCTTCAAATTGTTCACTATTAACAACTGGTTCAAAATTTTTAAAAGGCCACACTGAATGCCCTTAAGGGTGAGTCCAAATTCAGTGAAAAGATGAGGCAGCTCGAGGAGAGATGGGCAGGGGTGGGGAGAACCAGCCCCACCATACCCCTGTGGACACCCACACTGCTTTGAGAATGGGTGCCCTGGCCTGGTTCGGGGCACCTCCTTGTATTTTAGTGGGATGAACCTGGAAAAGTCCTGGTCCCAGTGAGTCACACAGTTGAGCAAGAGGTGTGTGTGTGCAAAGGGTCAAGAGAAAAGCCTGGATGGTTACCACTGTCACCACGGCAACCAGACATCTGACCTGGTATTGATTTGTGCCCAGCTCTGTCCTAAGCCCTTTACCCACACTATCTCACTTATTCCTCACAATGACATTATGAGAAAGGTATATTATTATCCTATTTTACAGATGAGGAAACTGAGGCAGGGAAAGATGAGGCCCCTTCCTGAAATCTCAGCACTGGTACAGCCCAGACAGGGGTTGAGGCCAACGGATGGACTCTCAGGTCCACACCAGCCCCCCTTTTGTAGAGTGGAATATGGTTGCACCCTCGTCATGGCTGTCCTCCATGAAGGACGTCAGGTAACATCTGTAGTCATGTTACTTACTCTGCACACCCAAGTGAGGAGGAATCCCTACTCTCATTTTACAGTACCTCCCGCTTCCTGACACTGTACCCCGAAGGCTGCAATAGCAACTTTGAGAATGGAAGCATTGTTTGGAGGTCCCTGGAGATCCCTTCAGAGCAAGTGGACCTACCTTCCCTCCCACCCCTTCTAGGGGTCCAACCCCAGCCCCATCAGACCCTGGGGCCTCAGCCCTAATAAGGTCAATGCCACTGCTCTCTCCCTCCTGCTTAGAATTCAGACCGGCTGAAGAATTCTGCTGACCCCTTAGATCAGCAGAACTTTGGGCCCCAGAGGCCCCTTATTCTGCCAAGAGCCCTCTCCAGACAAGAGTTATTAACTCATTAACAAGGAAACAGCCGCACTGCTAATAATCCCAGGACATTCGAACCATCTGTGCCTGGCACCCTGGCACGGGGCCACTCAGTCCTGCCAACAGGACCATACCCTTCTCTTTTCTGAGCCACAAGGAGGCAGAAGCTGCCAAACCATCAGGGCTTGCTCTCTCTGAGGGCCCAGTCCAGTGTCATGGGGAATTGGAAGAAATCTGGATGGAAGACCCTGAGAAAGAGATCTAGGCAGGGATAAGGGAAACCTCAAATGGGCCAGAGGGGAGAATTCAACTTTTCTGAATACCTACTATGTGCCAGGCACTTATCTACACCATCTCACCCAAACCTCATCACCTTGGGGCAGATGTTGTCACCAACCCTATTATGTGATTACACCCATTTTGCAGATAAAAAAAATTGAGGCCCAGAGAGCTTAAGTGACCTGCCCAAGACACACACCTTGACCATGGAGAGACAGCCTCCCTGTAACCCCTAAGTCCATCTTCCCTCTCCCAACCACACTGTCTGCTCCTCACTGCACAGGTGTCCCCTCAGCTCCTCCACCTCTGTTGCCTCACCAAAGCCACCCGGCCACCTCCTGGGAAGGAGAAGCCTCAGCAAATCCCAGCCTTCAATGAGGAGGGGCCCAGAGGATCCCTCCTGAGAAGCAAACATTTCCCAGCAGAGTAAATCACCAGGAGCGGCAGCCATCCTCCCTCCCCAGCAAGTTTGTAAATCAAACCTTAGACCTGGGTTTGCAGCATCTGCTTCTGGGAAGTGAGGCAGGAAGCAGGGAGAAATGCAGGGAAAAGAATAGGGTCCCTGGTCAGGCCCTGGGGGGGGCTTCTGGGATGGAGGGGAGAGGTGCAGTGTGGCCACTGAAGGACAATTGTCCCCATATGTGCCCCTATGGGAGATGGACCAGACATTCCTGGGGCCCCTGCCAGCTGGACATTCTGTAGGTCTCTGACCCCCTTGTCAGGGGAGCTGGAGCAAAGGGTCTGGGCTCAGGGATGAAGCTGAGCAGGAGACATGGGGTCAATAGCATCACTGAGCTAAGCCCTGGGTGGGGTTTTTAGGAAGAAAGGGTTGGTGGCCGCTGAGGACAGGCCCAGAGTGGGTGTGCCCAGCTGGGGGCCTGGGCCAGGGCAGCAGGAAGGAAGCCAGAGTGGCAGTACTCCACACCCTGGGCTGGGAGTCAGAGCCCGAGTCTTTTCTGGTTCTGAGGCTGACCAGCTGTGTGAACTTGGGCAGGTCACATGGCCTTGCTGGGCCTCACTGCCTCATCTGCACAATAGAGATGACAGTTCCTACCCCTCCTCTCCCTACTTCTTCATCAGTCCTGTGACTTTGGGCAAGTCCTTCGAGTCTGAGTCTCAGCCTCCTCCTCTGTTGAATGGGAATACGCATGCCCATCTCATGGATCTGTCCTATTCATGGATACAACCCTGTGGTCCTTAAACACATGTTTCTCGGGGCCTCCTGGGTGCTAGACCCTGTTCTGGGTGCTGAGGACAGGGAGATGGGCAGTGGAGACGAGGCTCTGCTCTCTATGAGCTTCCATCGGTGGGTTGGCAGGTGGCCATGGGGAGGAGCTGGCCAGGAAAGTTTAGGTGGCCTAGAGTCAGGGCCATGCCGAGTAGGAGGGTGACACACCCAAAGTCATAGGGTGGGTCATGGGCAGAACCCAGGCCAAGCTGGCAGCAGAGCAGACAGGTGACTCACCCCCAGGGTGATCCAGGGTGATCCATGGGTGGATTTCCTGACCCACAACCCCGTGAGGACGCCCCCTCGTGCAGGGACAGCTGGGTCCTATGGCATCAGCTCAGGGTGGAGGCTGAGAGACCTGGGTGCCCTTATTTCCTTGGGCCCAGACACAGGCTCTCGGGCCATACCTGGGATGTTTGTCTGGTCATGTGGGTCCCTCTGGAAGAATGACCCACAGCTTCCCCTTCCTGAACTCTCTGTCATCCTGGCCAGTAGCACCGAATGTCCAGCAGTCTCATCTTGAAATTTGAGGAGGTTTGGAACTGGATCTTATCATCAGAACATTCTGCCAGATGATTAAGCTGCAGCTGGCTGTGCGGGCAGCCCCTTCCCCCCACCAACGACAACAGATGTTTTAATTATTATAATTATCGCTTGAAATATTGCTTTGTTGGCACTGGTAAGTGAAATGGAATTTGGTTCCTCTGCCTCTCTCTTCCTCTTTAAATCTGATGGCGAGTTTCATAACAAACCCAGAAACGGGGGTTGGTAAGAGGAGGTTCCTAAGGGGACCTCATGCAGGAAGAAGTCTGGAGTTAATGGGTGTGAATGTGGACATGGAGATGCCTCTGGTGGGGGAGGGGGGCTCATGCATGCGTAAGCCTGCACGAGTGTATGTGCAGGCACGTGCCTGTGGGTACAGGCACTGAGGGAGGTGCTCACAGAGGGCAGGGGGCCCCTCCTTGAGGACAGGGTGTGGGGGCAGGGTCAGCTGAAGGTACCTGGGGAGCAGGTAGTGGGACAGGTGGAGGTCTGTTCCTGGGGGTGACAGCTGGAGCCCTGGAAGCAGGTGGGCCTGTGTGCCTGCTCTCTTATTGCTCCCCACCTTTCCTCATCTCCAGCCAGGCACAGAGCTGGTTCCTCCCACACTGGACCATTAGCTGTCAAATTAAGTGTGAGCCTGGGTGGCTCAGCTGGTTAAGCTCTTGATCTCAGCTCAAGTCTTGATCTCAGGGTCATGAGCTCAAGCCCCACATTGGGCTCTGTGCTGGGAGTAGAGCCTACTTAAACAATAAAGACTTAAGTGTGATGGGCCATGAACTCAGCAGGCACAAGGTGAGCACTCAGGGAGGGTTAGTTGTGTTTTAGGCAGGGTGCAGGGATCATGTGGTGACCACATGGGTGACAGAGCACAGCTGTGGGTGATGAGGACTCTGGTCCTAGGGTCCAGGCAGCAGGGCCCAGCTGCCCTCTCTAGAGAGACCTTTCCATCCTCCCAAGAGGTGGCTGGTAGACTATGGCGGTTTGCAGCCCAGCTTCTTCTCCTGTCCCAGCATCCCCCCAGTGAGAGCTTAACACCCCATAGAGGGTACTAAGAGACCCCAGTGTTGGGATCTACCAGAGCCTCAGTCTCAAGGGGGGATGGGAAGGCACAGCCATCCCTGAGGACCTACTATGTGCTAAACACCTGTGCCTGCCTTGGCCTCCATCTTCCTGACAAGCTGCCACTGCCCCCATTTTACAGAGGAAGAAACTGAGGCTCAGAGCACCTGAGAGACAGACCCAGGGCCACAAGCCACTGAGTGGCCAAGGAGGAACATGAGCCTAGGTCTGTCAGAGAACAGGAACCCACTACTCTCCCAGGGCTCCTCCATGGACTACTCAGTTGGGGTGGAACCCTGAGCATCCTCTTCTAGGGTTGGAGTGGTAGAGAGCACGTGAAGAAGGCAGGTGCCCCCTTCCCATCCGGGGAAATTTCCAGTGTGACCTGGGGCAGGTCCCTCCCCTCTTCCCCTCCTCCCTTCCTCTTAGCCTCAGTCTCCTCATCTGTCCCACGAGGAAGAGGATCCCCACTTTGGGAGACAGACAGGGCTCTTCAGAGATGGTGCTGTACCCAGTGCTTACACCCAATAGCCTGGGTCCAGAGCTGGCTCTCAGCACCCGGGGGCTGCCTGGCTTTGAGTTAGTTGCTTGACCACACACTTATCTTATCCATAGAGTAGGAGGGTCATAATAAAACCATAGCTGTCTTGCAGAGGTGTCACGAGGATCCAAGAATTCGGGGACAAGGTGGAAACAGTGGCGCCAGGTGCAAGGTGGAAATGCAGTGAATGGGAGCCACTCTGATTTGACGCTGGGTGATAGCCCACATTAAGAATAATGGTAATGGCAAACCCATAAAGTGTGTCTGGAAAAAAAGATATGATGTTGGTGAGCATTTTATTCAGGACGAACTCAGTGAATGTCACTGTCCCCGTCACTCCCCACCCACCTCTGCCCACCTCTCCAGGCCTCAGCACAGCACCCCCCCCCAACCCCAACCAAGCTCCTGTCACCGGATCCCATTCACATGCCCAGGGTCAAGCTCCATGCGCCTCCTCCGGGGCCCCACACTCTGAACTCCAGAAACAAGAAGGACCTTTCAGTCTAATGTGCTCTCTAGCCCCACGTGCATCCCAGAAGTCGAATGACTCAGACCTTCAGGGTCTCTGCCGCCCAGAGCAGCATCTCTGCAGCATCTCTGAGCCCCACGGCCCAGAGGCTAAGGGCTGAGCTTCCTCTCCTGGGCTGACTCCTTTCCCACCGCAAAGCCCCCATCAAGAGAGGGAGGGGGCGAGGGCAGGCCCTGGCTCCCAGAGGTGGGATCTTTGCTTTAGAATGAAGCATTTAGATGATTGAATTTAGAGTCCCCCCACTCTCCTTTTCATTTCCAGATGGGGAAACTGAGGCCCAGTTTGCTGCTGTGTGGGAAAAACAACTAAGAAGGGGGGCTTCTAATCTGACATTTGTCAAGATGAGGACATCAGACTAGATTATGTAGGCAACAGGGAGCCCTGGGTGGTTCTTGAGCAGGATAGTGACACAGTCAGAGCTGGCTTTAGGGAGCTGACTCTGGAAGCCCCATGGGGGCATCATCAGAGATGATGAGAGCAGAGGCAGGAGGCTGGCAAAGAGCCTGGAATGTCAGGAGGGTAGTGACATGGTGTGACCACAGAATAGTGATGTCACACGAGTGACCATGTATTGAACACTTGTGGGTCCCAGAAAATGTACATGCTCCATCTTATTGAATCTTCAAAACTGTCCCATTGAAGATTCCACTTTCAGAACTTGAAGCTCAGAGAGGTTAGACTAGTCCCAAGAGTCACACATCGACAAAGTGATGGAGTACAGGCTTGAGTCCAGCACCACTGGCTCCGCACAGGGCTGACATGTCTTGGACTGTGTTGGTGGGTGTGGGGAGGAGAAACACTCAAACAGGGACTGGAGATGACAAACTGACAGGGGAGGGAGGCATCCAGGTTGGATGAGGGTTGGAGAATCAGCCTGGGAGTTTGAGCTCCTGAGGGGATATTGGGGAGGAGCCTGAGTTTGGGGAGAAGGTAGAGAACCTGTTGGATTATGGGTAGCATGAAGCAGAGACCTTGAGGGCCATGGCTCTTCCTACTCTCTCTCCCAGTGTCTTCTAATCTAAAGGGGTTTTTAATCAATGGCTGATGACCCCCAGAATCACATGAGCTCTTCTCTGAGTTCCAGACTCTGAGCTTTGTATCCATCAGGTTAGGTGAGGCTCTGCTGTGTAACAGACATCCCCCCAAATCTCTGGCCCTTCTTCCTCACTCGTGCTACCTGTCCTTCTTGTAGGCTGGGCCCTCTGATCCACATTATTCTGTCTCCAACCTTCAGGCTGCTGGGTCTGAATGGGTCTGGTAGGTCTGGTCATTCGGGCAGAGAAAAAAAGGAACATGGGGAATCATGCCCAGATTCTTAAGTTTTAGTCTGCACGTGCTGCTTCAATTCACACTTCACTGAGCAAAGCAAGTTTCTTGCTTGGTCCAAATTCAGGTGGGCAGAGAAGTGCAATCCACCACAGGTCTGGGAAGAAAAAAGGAAATTTTGGTGCACAGTACAAGTGTCACTGGCATGTCCAATATCCCCAGCTGTGCACCCAAGAGGCAGCTCAAACTTAGCATATCCAGAGAACTTCCTCTCCTTCAAACCTACCTGCTCCAACCCTTTCCTGTCCCTACAAATGGCACCTCCGTCTACCTGGTCAATCAGTCTGAGCATATGAGCGAGCCATTCTTGACTCTCCCCTTTTCCCACCACCCACATCAAAGCCATCACCAAGTTCTATTGATTCAGTCACCACAGTGTGTCTGCCTTTCATCTGCTTCTTTCCACCTGTCCTGTCTGCACCGTGGTCCTGGCCACCAGCTCTCCCCTGGACACCTGAAGTGGCTCCTGCCAGGTCCCTCTGCTCCTTCTTGCCCCTCCACACTCCAGTGTCCACAGCAGCAAACATGACCTTTAAAAGCATACACAGTGGCCATTTCCCTGGGGCTCCCGCTGCTCCCAGAATAAACTGCAGAGTCCTCACCATGGCCACGGGGTTGTATGTGACCTAACAGCTGTCTTCAGCCACTTCTATAGCCTCCTCTTATCCCAGAGTCCCTTGGGTCCCCCAGGTCAGCCCTCCAGCACTTTCAGACACCTCTAGAGGGTGCCAAGGAGTTTGTATTCACCGTCCCAATGCCTGGGAAGACCATCTCATCCACAGACCTCAGCCTGGAGTCAAAGCCTTTCCAGAACCCCTAGCAGAAGGACCCCAGCCCAGGGACCCTTTGCCCAATGATCTTGCTTTATCTCCATCACAGCATCAGCTTTGGAAATGATCCCTTCACTGGTGTGTTCTGTACAGCTCCATCACAAGGCTGCAAGTTCCATGGGGCAAGGACCTTGTCTGTGTTGTGCCCTGCTGCATCCCCAGTTCCCTGCATGGGGACAGGCTGGTGCTCACCGGACACGTGTTGGATGAAGGAATGCATGGATGGATGCATGGACGGATGCATGGATGGATGGATGGATGGCTGGATGGATGGATGGATGGATGGTTGGATGGATGGGTGGATGGATGGATGGATGGATGGGTGGATGGATAGATGGAGGGATGAGCTGGACTGAAGATCAGACCTCCTGCCTCCAGGGGGATGGATGGATGGCTGGATGGATGCCTGGAAGGATGCATGGATGGATGGGTGGGTGGATGGATGGACGGTTGGATGGATGGATGGATGGATGGATGGATGGATGGATGAGGGGATGGATGGATGGATGGATGGTTGGATGGGTGGGTGGATGGATGGATGGATGGATGGATGGATGGATGGATGAGGGGATGAGGGGATGGATGGATGGCTGGATGGATGCCTGGAAGGATGCATGGATGGATGGGTGGGTGGATGGACGGACGGTTGGATGGATGGATGGATGGATGGAAGGATGGATGGATGGATGGATGGATGGATGGATGGATGGTTGGATGGATGGATGGATGGGTGGGTGGATGGATAGATGGAGGGATGAGCTGGACTGAAGATCAGACCTCCTGCCTCTGGGGCTGGGCTCTCCCTGATCCACAGTTATCAGGAAGAAGGGGTTTAAGCATCATCAGGGGCCATCTGGCCCTGCCTGGTTCCTCCTAGGCTGGATGACACAGTGGGGGCCTGTCCACGTGATCCCTGAACATTAGTCCTCCTGACAAAGACCTTCCCCTGTATCTGAAGGGTTTGAGAGGCAGCATGCAGCTTCCCCTCCATTTCCAGCTTCCTGCTTATGCTCTGTCTGCAGAGCCAGCCTGCCCACTGGGACTTCCACAGATTCTGCCCACCCTAGCCTTGTTAAGAGGGCTGAGGAGAGGATGTCTAATGGGGGAGGCCTCAGGATGGTAAGGAGAAGAGAAGGCTCTTCTCCGTCCTAATTTTAGGAGATCCTAGTCTAAGGAGGAGACACACAATTCTTAGAAGCCACCACCTTGGAAGAAGATTCAGAGTCCCCAGTCAAGTGAGGGAGAGCCCTGCCTTCAGTCCTGCCCCAAAATTCTGTCAAATGGGAGAGTCCTAGTTCTGATTAGGAACAAGAACTCTCCCACAAGGGAGACCCCAGTCTCACAGAGGCACGAGCTCACATTGTATTGACAGACAGCATTGGTAAGGTGGCCCCCTCATAGGTAGACACCCCACGCCGTCCTGAGGCAGAGGAATAGCCTGGGGGCAGATAGAGGAGCAGACCCTGGGGCAGAGATGACAAGAGCATCCCTCTCCTGGGAGACAAAACTCCCCATGTCCCCTAGCCTGGGGGAGGGAGGAGGGAGCCCAGACCGCAGCTCCACTGTGCCCTGAGCATCCTGTGTCATCATGGACTGGCCCCTGCCCCTCTCCTGGCCCACCTTCTCCCCTGGGGCTGGGCTGGGTGACACCAGACACTGTCCCCACCTCCACGCCAGAATCTCTCTCCTCTCCTCATTTCACGTCTCACGTCCCCTTGCCCCCAACCCTCTCACCCATCTCCCCTGGTTCCTGATCCTACAGTTGTGGGGGATCACAACCTGGTTAATTTCTGGGGCCCATAAATCGTCCAACGGGGAGGCCACATAGGCGGCCCCACTTCCGGTCCATTACCCAACCTAATGCATCATCTGACACTTTCAATTTATTTTTCAATTCCTTTACCATCAGAAATGACGATTGAATTTCCAGCGTAAATACCGCTTTACCAAACTGAATTAATCACGGGTGAGGAGGGGCAGACTGGCCCCAGCAGCCGGCAGAGCATCTCAGACATTATCTCTTCGGTCCTCACCGAAGGGAGGTCCTCACCCAGGGAGGGCAGAGGCTGCCACGCAGACCCTCACTGGGGTCACCTGACCTGGACCCCTCTACCCTCCTGCCTCCGGTCTCTTGCAGGCAATCTAGGAAAAGAGTCTTGTCCAAGGTCACCTTCCCTGTTAGGGCAGAGTCAGGGACGCCCGTCCCTCATCCCCCAGACCAGCTCCTTCCTGCCCTGCATCCAGCCTGACCTGGATGGGGACTGCCCAGCTGAGAGAGGGAATGATGTGGGGAGGGTCTGGGGCTTGAGGTTATCCAGGTCATCTATGAGGCCGGGGTTCCTGAGGGCATGAGGGTGGGGACCCCAGAGGATCACAGGACCTGGACTGACAGGGGTCATGGAGGGGCGGAGATGGGGGCCTCTTCCCCATCATCTGGTGATGATACTAATAAAGAAACCGCTAGTCCTGATCCCTGGCTCTGTCAGGCACTGTTTTAGGTCATAACCTTTGCTCTTGCCCCCTCCATCATGACCACAGATATCAGTCCAACTAAGAGCTGCACTGACATCTGTCTCCCCCTGCCCTCCATCTCCCTGACCCCGACCACAGTCTCCTCACGGATCTCTCCACTTCCACGCCTGCCCCCCAGTCATTCCCCATCCATGGGCAGATTCATGGTCTCCCAGTGCAAATGTTGCCTCATCATTTCCTGACTCAGAGCCCTTCCTCACTTTCCTCTGCTCACAGATCAGGTCCCACCCTCCGTGGCCACTGGGACCACAGGGACCCGGCTCTGACCCCATTAGTGGTCCTCCCACTTGAAGGGTCCCCTCTTTTCCAGACACCAAACTTGATGTCATTACCTCAGATAACCCTCTCTGACCATCACCCCCCAATCCAAATTAGTTTCTACCTCCAAAGATTTTTTTCTTGAAATTTCTATTTCCTTTACTTCAGAGCACTTAACACAAATGATAATTATGTACTTATTTGTGGTTTATTTGTTTAATAGGCTCTTTGGTGAAAGGATTCTGTCTGACTCACTCTGTGGTGCAGCTGAAGCCCCAAGAACAGGACCTGGAATATTGCAGATGCTTGGTGCAGACTTCTGCATGAATGAATGAATGAATGAACGAATGTTAAATCCCTCCTGTTAGCAGGCTGGGCTCTGATGCTGAAATGGGCATAACCTCAGCACTCACACTCCTCACTGCTACAGGATGCCAAGCACATAATGACATCCCAGCCCTGGGGCCGCTGATGAGGGCTTCAAAGAGGATTGAAAACCTAGCTGGGCTCTGAGGGATGAGTAGGAGTTCGCTTATCACTGAGGTCATGGAAGGGCATTCCTAGTAGAGGGAACAGAAGACACAAAGGGCAGGATTATTTGGAGAATAACAGGTTGGGTGAAACTGAACGTTAGGTGGGGGGGCAGGGTAGGGGGACAAAGGGTGGTCCCCTCCATGATGCTAGAGAGACTGCAGGGGCTGGACCTAGAGGAACCCTAAGGTATGCAGATTTTACCCTGAGGGTGAGGGAAGGACAGAGGTTCTTGGGAGAATTTTCAACTGGGAAATGCTCAAACAGCAGAGGTGCAATGAATCGTTGTGATATTCAAGACTATAGAGGCAAATGTCTAACATAGTGCCTGACGGAGTAGGGGATGGAGGAATAGTGGCTTCTTTACTAGTATCATCACTAAATGATGGGGAAGAGGTCATACTGGCAACTCTCAGACCCTTGGACTGACCCTTGGCCTCTGTCCCACCTCAGGGCCTTTGCACATGCAGTTCCCTCTACCTGGAATGCTCTTCCCTCCTTGTAGCCTTGCTAATGTCTTCACATCTTTCAGGTCCCAGTTCAGCCATCATCTCCCCCAGAGAAATCTCTCCTCGTTCCCTCCTCCCTGTGACCCCTCTCACTGCATCCTCTCTATTCGCTGGTGGGCAATGATCTTCTTGGGTGATTATTGCTTTCACATCCATTCCCTGCTGGTTTCTGACCTCCAGGAAGGCAGCAATGGAGTCAGCTTTGCTGTCTATGGTAATCCAGCACCCAGCACAGTGCCAGGAACATGGAGAAAACGTCGCATAAATGGAGCAGAGAGATTAAGAAGCTCTTTAGAGAAAGTGAGGCATTAACATACATCCTGCCCCATCCCAGGCAGTGAGCAGACCCCAACTCCTCGTCTTGTTGGCATTGTCTCCCGCTCCCCACTTGCCTGCATCTGGGACTTCTCAGTGACCAGCTGGCGCAGAAGGAGTTAATGGCCCAAGTCACCATGGGGCCTGCCTCCTGGGCTGAGTCTTGTAATTCAGCCCCACACTCTGAGCATCCTGCAGAGAGCAAAAGCGAGCCCCCTCCTGGAGCCCCAGCACTGGCTCCAAGTGCCCCCTTCTTCCTTGCCTCCTTGGAGGGGGCTGTCCTGTGTTTACACACACAAGCAGGTCCAGGGAGGGGAGGCCACAGGCTGGAGGTCCTGCAGCTGCTTGGAGGAGGAGCTGGGACCAGGATCCCCTTCTCTGAGCCATGCTGCAGCCTTCGTCTTCCACCTGCCCCCAGCAAGGCCTCCGATGGCTGAACACGGTGATTTCAAGCACTTCCCCTGCCCTTCCACCTCCCTCCAGGACACTCTGCCTGCCTGTCCCCCAGTCTGCCTCCCAGACCGAACTGCTCAGCCCCAGGTCCCAGTTCCCCACTCTGAAGATTCCCCTAAGAGCTGTCACCACAACAAAACCCCTAGAGAGGAGTCTTAGCTCCTAGCCCAGTTCCTCCATTCGGTAACTTTCATTAATTCATTTGCATCATGCCAATCCACCCTCCCAAACTCCCGCCCTCCCATCGTTTGATGAGCAGCTACTCCAGACGCTGCTCAAAGCACGGGAGGGGACAGGCAGGGGACAGAAGACACCCAGTCCCTCCTCACAGCCCATGCAGTCATGGGAAGTGGTGACAGACACACCAACAACTGACCGGCTCCATGACAGGCCCGCTGGTGAGGAGCATGTAGGGAGGACTCTGACGGAGACAAGAAGAGCCCGGTGGACAGGACGGGGACATGAACAATGTGAGGGTCACTGTGTGACCGGAGGGGCCATGACCTCAGGGAGAGGTCAGGAGGGACCCAGGGAGGGCCGCTGAGCTGAGATGGGAAGTGGAGGAGGCAACGTGCCCAGGGGCCCAGGAGCAGGAGAAAGTGGTGTGATTGTCCGAGCCCCTGACTCTCCGAAGTGTTCCAGGTGTGACATAGGTCGGGAAGTCGCCTCTGCCATAGGGTTAGCCAAGCTCATGTGCACAAAGCTGACCCCAGGGTGGTCCGTAGTCCGTAGTCTGTTGGCACCAGGACAGGAAAGCTGTGACGTCCTCACCGCTGTCACCACACACTTTGTTTCCTTCCATCTGAACTCTCAGGCTTCCCAGCCACCTGCTGTTTCAAAGTCTCAGAAACCGGCAAGGAGGGGTGTTTGGGGTGAGCACTGCCTCCTCTGGACAGAGCTGCCCACCCCCTACCCAGGGCTGTAGGGGGAGCCTGAGTGCCCCGAGTTCCCACCCACAGGGGCGCTCCCAGGTGCACAGGGTCAACCCGTCCTGGTCCCTGTCCCCGCAGACCAGGGTGGCGGCTTGTGCTGACAGACCATCCTGTCAGAAATGTGGGGAGGGCCTAATTAATTATGATCATTGACACCTTCGCCAGATGCTACCATGGGACGTCTGATCTGATGGTAAAAGGCTCAGGTAATTCTGCTGGAATAGCACTTTCCAAGCAATATGCTTTTATCTGGCTGACTAGGAAGCTAGGTTTATTTTGGAGGACCAAAATAAACCTAGTGGTGCCAGCCAGTGCTTACTCACCTCCTAGCAGGGTCAGAGGGTGCCTGGGCATCAGTCTGTCTCGCTCTGGCACAGCGATGTCTGCTGGGGGAAGTACATTCTTCCTGGGACCTTGGCGCAGTTCAGCTCAGGAACTCTCTCATCTCCCCTCTGCTTTGTTTTCCTGTGGTCTGCAAAGTCACCTAACTGTGGGGGGACCTCACCAGCTTTCAGTCCCTTTCCTCCCGCCCTTGCCCCTCATCACATGGATCTGGGTCTGTTTTGTTCCTGATGTGCCCTGAGCTCCTGGAACAGTGTGTGGCACACCGTAGGTGCTCAATCAATGAACACGTCTTTGATAATGACAGAACAGGTGCCAAAGTCTTGCTAGGTAATTAATCAGAGTTACGTGCTGGCTCCATTCTAAGCACTTCCAAGGGACTGACCCCCTAATCCTCACAAAGCCCCCTGGGTAGGGTACTATGATCCACTTCCATTTTAAAGTGACTTAAGTCCCTTGACAAAAGCCACATGGCTGCAGTGTGGCAGAGCTGAACCTTGAACCTGGGTGTCCTCCAGGCGCCAGAGTCTGCCTCTGACCAGTGGAGCCCACAACTCAGACAGTGCTCTGATTCTCTACCGTTGTGAAATGAACCACTCTAAAACTTGGTGGCCGTAAAGAGCCCCCATTATATTTTGCTCATAATTTTTGGAGCTAGGATTTGGGCACCTGGAGGACAGTTTGTATCTGCTCCGCAGGTACAGGCCTTTGCAGGGTGGCCCACAAGACTCTCACAGCAATGGCACAATGGGGCCTCTTATTTGGGTCTTAGCGCTGGCTGTTGGCTGGTCCCTCAGTCCTTCCCCCACCACACCGGCCAGGGCTGTGACGTCTGTCACATGCAGCCACCGTGACTTCACTGGGCATCTCTGTCCCCATAATATCTTCGCTTCCTGGAGGCCAGTTGCACCTGTTCTACTGGCCTACCTACAACGACTGGAAGGCGGAGCTGCCAGTTGTGTAAGTCCCACTCTCAGAAAGCAGCACAGCATCCCTGCTGCCATCGTTTACTGGTCACAGCCAAAGACCACAGGGGGACAAACAACACAGGACTACAGCCATGGAAACATGCACCCTGAAGTCCATGTGAATTCTGAAAGACAGACAGAGGCAGGTCCCATGTGTCCCCAGAGCCTTGAACACCCATGCTGTCCCATCTGTCTTTCCAATAAAGCACTCTTCTCCCCACTCCGTGAGACTTCCACACCTTCACCGGTTACCTGCCTTGGCCCTTGGCTGCTCTGTGTCCTCCAATTCCAGCCCTAGGCCTGAGACAACCCCTAGGGGCCCCCAAAGTGTGGCTAACCACCTCCTGAATGGGGGAGGGCCTTGTTAACATGCCGACCCCCAGGACCCTCCCCAGACCCCAGAACTAGGACACTGGGGTGGGGGGCAGGGGATCTGTGTTCAACATCCCCCCCCCCCGGGCAAGTCTGGCACTCTCCAGCATCTAGGAATCACTGTCAGAGTTTATGCCTCCTTGCCCACCACCCCCAGACCCCCGCATCTGTGCCAGGACCAGGCTGACCTCTGCCCCACGCCACCACCACCACCCCCAGCAGCACTGGGCCCAAACCATCACCGCCCTTCCATGAGGTGTCAGGTGGGGCTCAGGGCAGAAGGATCTGTCTAGTCTCTGCCCTTGGCTCCAGCCGCATCACCCCGCCCCTCCCCCTAGGACCCCAACCCCCAGGCCCGAAGGCACAGATGGGTGCAGCCTCTGGGGGGCCCTGGCGGGGGAGGCCCTGCCAGCTCTCACACTGGCTCCTCAGGAGGGACTGAGGGGCCGGGCTTCGAGTCACCAGGCCAGGACCCTCAGTCCTGCAGTAGCAGGAAGGAATCCAGAAGCCCCCCATGTGTCTATAACTGAAATGACCCCGCAGTGAGTCACCTGCCCATCCACAGCCCCTCTCCATCCACACCAGGCCCCAGTCCAGCCACAGGACTGTACCCCCCAGCAGACCTGTGGGAGCTCCCACAATCAGAGCCCTCCCGGTGCCTCTCAGGCTCCAGGTGGGCAGCTCAGTGAGAGACAAATTCAACTGTCCTATTTGTCTCCAGACTGTCTGCTGTCAGGAGCCTGGGGTGTGATGGAAAGTTCTGGAACCCCTGAGTTTGAGATCCCTGAGAGCTGGCTTTGTGCCAGCACACAGACTTCCTCTGCCTCCCCTCACCCAAGCATCACAACAGCCCCCACCCATTGCTACCAGCCCATACCATGGATGAGGAAGCTGAAGCAGGAGAGATCCGCATCCTGGCACCCCACCAGCAGGCCGAAGCTCCGACCTCCCACCCCCCAGTGCCACCCCAGTGCCACCAGCTCTGCGGGCCTGGAGCCATCACCGAACCCGGGGCAATCACTTCAGGGATCTACCACCAGCACTCCTGGAACCAGAGGTCACGTCCAATGGCCCCACAGACACATCTATACCTGGGGTCCTGGCACCGGGTGAGCTCAGGTGAAAGTCATTTCCAACGGAGCCACTAACTGGGACCTACGGGCACCGGTCCGAACCCATAACTAACTCTAAGTTTGTGTCCAGCCCATGCTGTGCTCTGTGAATGCTGAGTGGCCTCTGGCCAAAAGCAATAAAATTCTGACCTAGAAACGTGAAAAGGACTTTGAAGTTATGAGCCCCAAGCCCTGGCCTGCGATCTGGCTGAGGACACGAAAGGAGAAAAGCAGAGCAGTCATTTCGCCTGTGTTCCTTCCTCCAGGCCTCCAGGAACCTCTGGGATGGAGAATAAAGGAGAGGGAGGTGCCCAGCACAGGGAGGGGCCCTGGCAGGGTCACCTTGCCCTTGAGGACTTCCAACCATCTCCAGCAGGGCAGCCCAGGGAGGAGGAGCAAAGGGGTGGCTGAGACCCTGCCAAGGTCACTGTATCTCCCTCTACACTTTTATAGAATTATCTAGCTTAGGCTCAAAGCTTAGATGGGGCCTCTTACTCCAGTCTGATATGAGTTTTGAGATCAGTTCACCTCTGGCTGACCATAGGAGGAAAGAATTTCAAGAAGGGAAGCAGAGTGCCATAGGGCTAAGCTTGCAATCTCTGACCTAACTTACCCACGCAGTGGTTTCTGGGACAAAGTGGAAAAGTAGAGGCAGGTCCCGTCTGCATGCACTCACAATGCTGAAGATGCTGGGGTTCAGATCCCGTGGCCAAGAAAGAATTCTGGAGATGTCTTCTTTGCAAAAACATGGTTTTTATTAAAGCATGGGGACAGAACCCTTGGGCAGAAAGGGCTTCACTTGTGTTGTGACGGTAACTGATTCTATACTTTCAAGTTGGGAGGGGGTTAGGGAGAGCACATGCCTCCTAGGTGTTTTGGAAGCAAGGTTTCCAGCCCCCTGAGGGGGCTAGCTGTTGTTAGACAAAGGTCATCCATAACTGTCTAGTCCAACCCTAGTCACGGGACCCTTCAGCTGCATATCGGTGGGCCCTATGCTTGGAGGATGATTGCCAGGATGTATCTTGGGGGGTAGATAAAGGATGTTTCCGAAGCAATTTTTATACATTAAAGATGACTTCCGGGATCCTGGGGGTCAAGATAATGTTAAGCTAAGGTTGCCTTCAGCCTTTAGTTAAGTATTAACTCAGAGGCAGTTGAGTTCCTACAAGAATGTCACTCCACCTGGTTGAAGGACTTGTCAGTGCCTGTAAGTAGTAAGGAAATTCAATTTTTTCTTTTGCTTTTGTTTCCCAAGTCACTGACCACATATCAGTGGCAAGAAGCACAGGAAAAAACCTGCATGGGCTCCGGCCTTACAGCACAGTGACCTTGGCCCCAGTAACCATGGCTCTGATAAATTAGATCAGCGCTCCTCCTCCTTTGTGGGTTGGGGGTGGCCAGGGAGGCAGAGGTGGGCAAGGCAGGAATGAAGGAGAAGGCCCGCTCCCCCTCCGTCAATCATACACTGTGGCCGATGCTGTCCACATCTCAGGCAGAGCCCCCCTCACCACTCCCCATCCCAGACCTTACCACTAGAACGTTCCAGCAAGTGCCCATGAGTCTCCATTTGATGCCTCCTCTCGGGCTGCATGCCAGGCAGACAGCCTTCCGCCAATGACAGGGAAGGACCCGGTAAGGACCTGGAGGACACCCCCCATGGCTCCCTGGCCCATTGGGGGATAGCTGGGAGGGGAGTTCTACAAAGTCTCCTAGCATTCCCCACTGGGAGTGAGCCCCAGTTGCCCTCAATGGTAAGTGTTCAAAAAATGGACTTTGGCGTGCTGACTTTGAACCCTACCTAGCGGTGTGGCCTTAGGTATGTCATCGCAAGTGCCAACTGCAATATCCTCCTCTGTGAGAATGCTCACCGCCCCGGCACGTTGCTGGGGAGATTTGTGATCACTGGTGCCAAATGCTTGGACCAGCTTCTGTGTGCAGCTGGTACTTCATCCAGCGTGTGTACCCTGGGTGGGGGGGGGGACATCCGTTCTTTGCCTCCCCAGTACCCATGTCCTCTTATTTCAACAACAGCCCTTGATTTGGGAAAGGATCAAAGAAGGATACCACCAGTTCTTCCACCCTTTGTCTGTGGTTCTGGGTGAGGCTTCCCCCCAGGCCCCAGCTAGCCAGGCCATGACATTAACCTGGCCATGGTTATTGGCTCAGGGATGGTCACATGGCCTAGAAAGAGCCAACAAGTTACAACAAAACAGTGGCCAGGAAAGCTGGGACAGAGGTGTGTGGTCTTTGCTTCCAGAATTGAACCTGAGGGGACAGAAACCTGCTGGTAACCTCCTGCCAGTACACAGTATCTGAGAATGGAGGCAATGGGACAGAACCAAGGCAAAGAGTGAGAGAGACTCAGAATCAGGGACATTGTCTTAGCTCCTTCCTGATTAAGCCATTCCTGAAGCCCTACTCTTCAACGTTTCACTCACCTATGTTAATACCTCCCCTTTGTGCTGAAGCCACTTGGATGTGGATTTTCTTCTTATCATCTGCAACCAGAAGTATTAACACAGACACTTATTATTACTAATATTGTGGTTGTTGCTATTATTTACCATCAGTCTTGTTTCCCGATCTGTGTGAACGGGCTGAGCCTGATGGATTCCTAGAGTCCAGCTCCAACACGCTGGGATTCTAAGGAACCTGAGGGCCTGACGAGGCTTGGAGCTCCCAGAGGCATGAATGGATTTTCCTTGCTCAGTCCACAGGGAGGACGGCAAGCAGTGGAAGGGATATTGATAAAAACAAGTCAATCACAGCTTTCACTTACTCTCCTGCTGGGGGATTTGGTTCAAGAAAAGTGGTGTCAGGGGAGGGAAGAAGAACACCTTGCTGGGTCCCAGGATTGCTAGAAAATAGGAGGAGGTCCTGGTGACAATGAAACCCACAGGCTCATGACCGTCTCCCCCAACTCTCGGGTTTGTAAAATGTATTCTTAACCATTTGAGCCTTCTCATTGCATCAGAGCCCAGGAGAAAAAGGCAGCTCAGAGACGTTAAGTGGCTTGCCCAAGGTTGTACATCCCTCAGAGAGCTAAGCCAGCACTTGCCACCTGCCCAGTCCTCAGTCTCCTCAGACGGCTCTTACAGCCTCCTGTCTCGGGTGTCCAAGGGCAGCTGAGCTGATGATGGACACTTCTGGCTGACCACACACGGCTGCTGGGTGGAAACTTCCTGCTATCAATTTGACCTCCCAGGGGCTTGTTAAGTGGGAAGAGGGCAGGAAGAGAGTAAGGGGGGGAGGTGTCTGTTGTGTGCAACAGCACTGTGGCGTTCTGAAGCTAAGAACTTAGGCACTGGAGCCCCAGAGATCCTGGCTCCACCACTCAGATCAGTGGGACCTGGGACCCGTGACTTAACCTCTCTGTACCTTATTCCCTCCCCTGTAAAATGGGCACTAATAACAGTCCCTACCTAACTAGTCGGTCACCTAGTATTTACAGAGCTTCTCAGGGGTGCCAGACCCACAGTGGGTGCTACGTAAGGGTCCAGGAGTAACCTATTTGTAGAGAGAACATGCCCCAGGATAGATAAGTCCCCTTGGGTCTCAGACGTCCTCTAAAACCTTGGCCCTGACTCTGAAGCCTTCACCTCCCCCCCCCACCCTCCCCTCTTGACTATTCTGCACAATCTAAATGGCAAACAGCCCTCTTTCCTCTTGGGCTTTGTGCCTGAGCTCATCTCAGCCCTCGGGTCTGGCCTCCTTTCTCACCAAGCCTCATCCTTTTGGTCCTCTAAACCCAGCCGCTGAGGCTGCCTCTTTCAGGAAACCCTCCCTGATTCACCCCTGAGCCTGCATTCCTTCCTTCAGCTTCTCTCCAGTGTTCTTCAAGCTGAAGGCCAAGCGTTCAGTCCTGCCTCCACCCCTACACACACACACACACACACACCCCGACTGGCTCCAGTCAAATCACTGCCTCTCCCTGGGACTCAGTTTCCTCATCTGACCAGTGATGATGATCATGCCTGCCTGATGCATTTTACAGGATTCGGATGAAGAACAAATGGACGAGCGGCTGGGTCAGAAAGTGCTCTGAAATGCCAGGAACCATGCGGGGGCTGTGGTTGCGGTAGAGCTCTTATGGGGCTGAGGGTCCTGGCCACAGGTCCTGGGAGCCGACAACTCCATGGTCAAGCCTGGGTAAGCTGCAGGCTGGTCTGGCGTGCATCTGGGCTCTGGTGCTGGGAGACTGGGTGAGTCACATCCTTTGCCTCTGGTTGGTTATTTCTCATCTCTGCAAGGGGGAAACCTTCTGCCCGCCTCCCAGGGGAGGCACAGCGGGTGGGGGGCAGGGAGGATGAGGGAAAGTCACAGACTGGGACAGGGAAGAGCCTGGGCGGAGCAAGTGTCTGAGGTCTCTGCAGCCAGTCTGATTGCACTATGGGAAGAGAAGCGGGGCCAGACAGGAAGGTTTAAGTCTGGTTACTCAAGGCGCTGGGGCCTGTGGCAAGAAACAGAGAGCCTGGGAAGGCAGCTTTCTGACACGTTCACCCCGTATTCCACCCTGTCTTCCCTCTCTGTCTAGGGTGGGGGAGGCAAAACTGAGGTTAGGGGCTAGTGCAATGCAAACTAGCCATCAACTAGCCATCCTACACCCTTGTCTCTGTGCAAAAGTGATGTGGCTGTTAAGAAGGTGATCCCAGGAATGCCGAGGGGAAATGTGTTTCTCCCCACATTCCCATTTCTCAGTGCAAGGCAGCCCCAACTTCCCTCTCTGCCATGGCCTGGGAGGGAAGAGGGGCCAGGAGCCGGGCTGCCTGGACTGAATGTACCAGGGAACACACGCATAGGGACGCGTTAGAACCAGCCTGGTGCCGCAGCACCTCAGCCTCTCCCCCCCATTTCCCTCAATGCCTCCAGCTTCTTCTCCAGCCTCCCACCTCCTTCCACCAGGTAGCCAGGGCAATGTCTGAAAAAGTAGATTAGATCACATCCCTCCAGGCTCAAAATCCTCCAGTGGCTTCTAGCAGCACTTGGGGGAAAACTTGCCATGACCTCCTGTCCACCCACAGTCTGGAATGCCTTTCCCCAGCTCTCCCTGCCCCCCCTCCCCGGCTTCCCCCATGTCTTTGATGTCTCCCCTGTACCAGATTCAGCCCCCACTATGCACCTATCATTCTCCATCCGGGCCCCTGGGATCTGGCTCCTCAGCTCCCTGGCACCCTGGGGGGACAGGGACTCTGTCTGTCTATCACTGAAACCCCAGTGCCCACCACAGGGCCTAGTAGGTGTTTGATAAAGTTTCATTTAATATGTAAGTGAAGAAATGAGTCAAGAGATTCATGTAATAGCACATTCCTGTTTTACAGAGCAAGTCTCACTGGGTCACGGTACTGGGACTCAAATTCTTGTCTCCCAGCCCAGCCTCTGACTTACAATTGCTCCTAATTTCACTAGGAACCCTGGGGACACGGTGGTGAGAAAGAGAGGGGCCAGAGGAGAAACACCAAATCCATTTATCTCTTCCTAGGTGAAGCTCTCCCCAGCCCAGCTCTCCCCAGCGTAAGAAGAGTTGGAGGACATCAGACAGGGGTGGGAGACAGGCTGAGGATCTTGGTCTTTGCTAAGTAAGTCCACAGCCTCTGGAGCCAGACTGACCATGTTCAAATTCTTCATCTTACAATTACAGGCTTTTTGACCTGGGGCAACTCACCCAACGTCTCTGATGGACAGAGAGCAAAAGGAGCCCAGGGAAGGCTTTCCGCAGGTAGGGGCTGGCTGGTACAGCTGGCTTACAAAGGAATGAACTGGAAGGAGACAAGTTGGACATAAGGAGCCCAGTTGCCATGTGTAATAATAGTCCGGACCCCAATGCACCTGTAGTGAATGACAGCTAAGCTGGAGTCTGTGAGTCCCATCCTTTTCCCACATCTGGGTGACAAAGAGGTGTTCAAGCAGCATGGCACCCTACCCCTATTCCTCCCCTCGAAAAAACATTTGCTACTCATCCCAGAGGTCCCATCACAGCTCTTCCTCCCTGCAACCCTCTGATGCCATCCTGTATTTTTTGCAAAGATAGTCCCCAAAACCCCACATTTGTCAAAATCCAGATTGGAGTCCATTGAGCAAGGCAATCTGAGATCTGACTGATACCACTGAAATAATTGAAAAGTAATGAATTTTAATTTTGTAAAAATGAATTTTAGTTTTGTAAAAAATGGCAAATGTATAGTGTAAAATATTCAAGCAATGCTGAATGTTACCAAGAAAAAGCTCAATATTTGCTGAATCTCATTCTAGGCACTTCTCCATGCACATATGCAGCATAGAAGGAAAGATGGATGAGGAAAAATGAAATTGTACATACTATTTTTAATTAAGAAGTACTGGAAGTAATTTTACTTAAATTTAACAGAAGGATTAAAAATTACAGTGAAATAAAATATTAACTTCAGATAAATGTTGCTTATACAAAAGATTTTTTTCCTTAAATATAGTTAAGAAGAAAACTTATAAAATATTAAGATGTTGTGGACATGCTTAAAAAAACTGTTTGTATTATTACACTTTAATTTTAGATTGAATGTATTGAATCCTTGGTAATAAGGTTAGGAAATTAGCACACTTACACTGTTCCTTAAAACATTATTATTACCTTGTCAGGATTCATAACATTTCACGCTGTTCTGGAAGCACAATTATCATGGCAACTTAGAGTGAGTTCTGCATTTAATGAGAACCCATTCTCACCCCTAGTCATTCCTTTCTTCCTTTTTTATCTTAACTTTTAACCCTACCTTTACATTTCCTTTTTTCTATTTTCATTTCAAATTTTTGTTAATAGAATTCTTTTTCCCCCAAAGACTCATGAATGTTGTTTCCTGAGCTCTGCACATTTGTGAATGTCTCTATTGCCTTTTCACTATAAAGACAACTTGGCTGGGTATAAAATTCAGGGTTGTACTTTCTTTCCCTTGGAACTTTGCAGACATTGTTCCACTGTCTTCAAGCATTACCATGAAAAATGAAGATATTTGTACCAGCCTGATTTTCTCCTATGTTCTGATTTCAACTTTTTTACCTGGACAACCAAATGAATCTTTCCTTTTTGAAGCCCAGTGATTTCATTCAGACTTGTCTCAGAGCTGATATTTCTTTGGCAATTTTTCCTTCAAGACTACGCGCACTTTAGATCTGGAAATTCATATTTTCATATCAAGGCTACTGTCTTAGTATGTCTTTGAATATTTTTATACCATTTGTCCCAAGCAAGGCTGTCTTGTTAGATAACATTTGTTTGTCTTTTATGCTTCTCATCATTCCAATCTTTGATCAAAAAAAGCTCTTCTTTTCTATGTAATGTTGTATCACTTTCTCTAGCTTATCCACAATGTTCCTTATTGTAGCTTTAGCCATACTCATTTTGTTTCTAATGTGGTTTTCATCTCTTCTGTTTTTTTCCTCTCTCTGTCTCTGTTTCATTCTTAAGAATAGCCAGCTTGATATTCATCTCATGATGGCATTTTATAATCACTTCTTTCATTCCTCTTATTTCTTATTTGAGTCTTTCTAAAGAGACACTGTGTCCTTTGAAATTAAAGAACAAAGTATTTTTCCCCATTTCTTTGGGCAATTCCTCTTGTGATATATTTTCTTTTTGTGTGTGTGTGTGTGTGTGTGTGTGTGTGATATATTTTCTCATCTGTCTTTGCTTATGTTTCCTTTCTCCTTTCTGGCAGCATCCATACACATTCCTGTGTTGGTTTCTTATTAGCTTGTTTCGGATGGGACCAGCTTTCTGTAGAAGTGTAGCATGGAAAGGAGTGGGAGGACAGCCTCAGGAAGACTACAGCTTCCCCTTGGGTTTGTCGTCTTAGACTCTCCCTTACAGAAGCCTGTGTCATGGGAACACAGCTTGGTGTTTGACACCCAGCAGTCAGCATGAACCCAACAAAGTCCCTGGGGCATCTCAGTACTCTAAGCTAAGGATTTCTGGATAAAGTTCTCAGGTCTGGAATACTTCCTCTGGGATGTGTCCCATAAAGCCTCAACTTTTCCAGTCCACAAAACATATGGGGAATATTTGTGTGGATTCTCAGTTTCTTCTGTGTGCTGGTCTAGATTTCACAGTTTGGGGGCAGAAATGCTTCAGGATTTGTGTTTCGGTGCTGTGACAATTTCTGATTTCAATAAAAATTCATGGAAAAAAATTTACCCTATCTACCATTTGTTGTCAATGACTTTCGTCAATTTCAAGAAAGAAACAAGATTCAAATGTCCTTAGGCTATCATTTCTACCTGAAAATTAAATATTTTTTCATCCTTTCTCTCTCAATTCTGACACCATCCCTAAGAGGTGAGCAATGCTGTGTCACTCTGGGCTGGATAGTGATGGCAGCAGGACTGATAGCTAAAGGACTGAGGGCTTGACTATAAAGCCAGCACTCTTGGTCATTTTACGTTAAGAGCAGGAGGTGCTCACAATCACCCTGCTCTGCGTCGGTGACAAATCCTGATATGTTTGTCAAAATTCTCTCATACTTTAGGTTTTGGTAGACTCAAGACCTACATAAATGAGTAGCACTCACTATGCTGCTCCCACACTCACCACTGGTGGCAGACATCACTAATCAAATAATCAGTATTCTTTATTGTTCCTCTGCATCTTTCAACACTACCTTATAAGCAGACATTATCAAATGAAATAAAACATAGTTGCCACTCCCATATTAGAAATTCTTCAGTCACATTAAACATTGACAGAAAAGTAATAAAGACCTGGGTTGAATATTAGCTCTGTGACCTAAGCAAGGTGACCTCAAGCAAGTCTTTACTTCTCTGAGTCACAGCTTTTTCAACTGCAATATCACATATTGTTATCACATATTATTATTGAAGTGGGGGCACCTGGGTGGCTCAGTCAGTTGAGCACCCAACTCTTGGTTTCTGCTCAAGTCATGATTTCATGGATTAAGGGATCGAGTCCCACATCAAGCTCCATGCTCAGTGTGGAGTCTGCTTGATATTCTCTCTCTCTGCTCCTCCCCAATAAAATAAATAAATCTTTTTAAAAATAGTTTAAGGGAATACATTAGCTATATTAGTCATGGCTACATTTGGAAAAAAAAAAAAACCTCCAAAACCTAGCAACTTAAAATAATACTCACTTATTTAGTTCATGAATCTGCAGCATGACTAGAGGATTCTTCAGGTCTGCACAGGCTTGGTGCATCTCACCTGGATTAACTCACCTGTCTGTGGTCAGCTGTCAAGTCAGCTGGAGTTGGCTAATCTTTGATGGCTTTACTCAATGAATGACAGTTATCTGGCTGTCACCTGGGGTGATGAGGGTGATTACACTATAGGGTCTCTCATCCTCCATCAGGCTAGCCCAGGCTTATTCCCATAGTGGTGATAGTATTCCAAGGGATCCCAATAGAAGAATGCAGGGTCTCTTGGGGCCCAGGCTCTGCATTGTCATACTATTATTTCCATCCTGTTCTACTGGACAAAGGAAGTCAAAAACCCAGCCCAGGTAAGGGAGGTAAGGGACAGGAAACAAATTTCACCACTTAATGAAAAGAGCTGCAAAGTCATATTGCAAAGGACTTGATTACCGGACGTGGGGAGGACTGTGGCCATTCTTGCCATGAGTCTATTGTGATGTTTTTACACACTAACAGCCACAGCTGATACCCAATAAGGAAAAAATTAAAAGTCACAAATTGCCTACTTTTTCTCTTGGGAATAGAGCTTATATAGTCAAGGTATGGCAAATAGATTACATCTCATTAATTAACTCCAGTATTGAATGAGATTGCAAGGCCCACCTTTTGTGGGAACAGTGATGAAACCAATCCAGTCTTCCATCAGTCTGTGACAGGGTGTGGCATGAAGTGTGCCACCAGGTGTGTGCTGGACAGTGAGACATGAACTTAGAGGAGTCAGGCCCTACTTCATCATGCCCTCCCCACTGTTTCTCATGGATCACACAGCAATGAAAAGAAGGATCTTCTTTTGACATTAGCACTTTTTGGTAAACCTATGATAGTATGGTTGTCCACATTTTTTTCACCAAAGCTTATAAGGACCAGGATTAATTCATGCAAGAGGAAGTCATTGGACATAGCACCAGAAAGCCTGGATTCTGATCCTAGGTTCCCGTGGAGTAGCTATGTGATGTCAGGCAAGTTTCTTCCTTCCTGGGGGTAGAAGGTAGTAGGGAAGGGATGGTGGAGGAGAAGGAATGTTTTCTGGCCTGGAAAATGGGGTTCACCCAGATGAACTCTGAAATGTATAGAATCAGTTTGTCAAAGAGAAGCTGTCACTGAATCACCACACATAGCCTTCACTCCTACCTTCACCTTCTTCCTGGTTTCCTAAACAAACCCCAGAAGGTCACTATCTGTCCCCATGAAATTAATGGGCATGGATCTGCCTCCTCATTTCATGCAAATCCCAGCCTACCTTATCATGAGGGGGGGGTTGTTCATCTGTACTTTTGGTGACACAATCCATCCCTGTCTCCAGCTGAGTCTTTAATCCCTGCAATTTCCATAGTGCTAGTAATTAGGGGAAAAAGTTTGAAACAAAAATTTTTCACCATCTATGAGATTACACACTTTAATGGAGTTTATTAAATTTATTTTGCAGTTACTGAGGAGATTAGATTAAGCTCACTTTGCAGCTCCAGAGGGCAAAACAAGGACCATTTGGAGAATCTTCTAGGAGGTAGACTGAAATTCAAAGAGAAGAAGCACTTTCTGATGTCAGAGCCAGTTGGCAGCAAGTGAGTCACCCCTGGAAGACAAGGGACCAAACCAGTAGGGTAGAGAACTTGGTATGGTCACTGAGGGGGATGGTGAAGAATAAGATCAGTGGGTCATATCTGGGTCTATTTCCCAACTTGCACCTCTCAAGGGTTTGAACCAAAGTTACTTTTCTAAGCTCCTGGCTCCCCAGTTTCCTCCTATGAGCTGGTGACAGCAGTCCCCAGCACAGAGCAATGCTTGGCATGCGGGCATTCTCTGATTTCGTTATTTAGAGTTGGAAGGGATCTTCTTTCCACTCCAGGTTTCCCCATTAACAGTTGTGGAAATGGAAGCAGAGAGAGGTTAGGTAAATTATCAAAGGTCATATAGACAATAAGTGGTGGAACAGGGATTTGAACCAGGGCACTCAGGTTCTGGAAACTTAAGTGTCCTTAGCCACTAGACTGTTCTTCAGCAACAGAGGGGTGAGTCACTTGACTCTTGAAAGAGTCCTCTACTGACTAGCCTGGAGGTTAATTTGGAAACACAAAATATGAGTCCTGTGATAGATTTAGAAACACATGACCAACATCTTATGAAGAATGACCCAATGACACGTCACATTTACTGGCTTGGGGCTAGCTGTGGAGCATTTGCTTGGCACCATCTCTGGACTCACATCAATGTATCAAATTTCCATACTGGCCTTAGATCAAACTACTGGGGAAAATGGCATGGGAATTCCCCCAAGCCAGTGGTTAGTGACAGGTATGTCACCGGGAGCAAATGTGCTCCTTGGGACCACTGTTGACAAAGACTTGGATTTAGGGCAAACACCAGAAAGGCCTATGTTATAGGGAACTGACATCAGGAGACTGAGTAGTGTGACCAGAAGCAGCAGGGACTCTCAGAAGCGAGGACACATGAAACTGAGCCAGGCAAGAAGAAAGATAACAGAGACCTTCCTTGGAGGAAAATCTCGATAAAGTATTTTCACTGGTTGCTTAGGGAGGGAACATCAGAAATTCAGAGACTTTGTTCAGTCATTCATCAGCGAGTTCTTTAGTAGCATCTACATCTGCCTTATGTGCTGGTACCACTGGGATGAACACGACAAGACCTTGCCCATGGGGCTTACATTGTCCAGACCTTCCATCCCTCACAATAATGAATGCTGACCACTGCCATAGACACACTCCAAAATCTCAATGGCTTAAGACAGTAAAAACGTCATTCTTATTCACATCACAGTCTGACGTGGGTCTTTTGCACTTCTCCATCTTATATATACACTGTCTGAAACAGGTGGACCCTGAGATTTCCTGAGTGGGAAGAGAGAGATGGAGGAGTCACATTAGCTCTTTGTCCCTCAGTGACACCTGTTACTTCTGCTTGCAGACCACTGGTCAGAATAAGTCACGTGGTGTGACCTCAACCACATGGGAGGCTGGGAAATGTAGGGCACATGGGCTATTAGGTGAATAAAGTCTTGGCCATGGGCTCCACTGAGATCATTCAAGTTACATTTAGTCTTAAATTACCTGTACAATTATTGTCAACAGCTCTTTTCTCAGAGGTTGATAAGAAGGAATGTTCTCAAGGAAATATCCAGTCAACATCCTAAAGCCATAAGTGTAGAAGCTCCTAAAGGCAATTTCACACACAGTCCAGTGGATGGGGACAGACCCACAGAACCATTCAAATGCCAAACCAGAAAAACAGCCCCTTAGAGAATTTCCCCTTGGCAAGGCTTAGTGTGTCCTCTGGCTGACAAGAAACTTGAATGCCACCTTTCTTTGGGATGTGACAGGAAGGGGAAGAGAAACAAGATTGAGGTGAAGGCTAAAGTCCCCAAGAAGAGCCTCACTAGTGGAAAGGATTGAGGGGCCGGCTCTGAGTGGGGTGTTCGATGACAGTGACCAAAGCGCTAGACTCGGAGCCCGATTCAAATGTGACAGCAGACAAACCAGGAGACATGGTCCATTCATTATGTCCCTTGATGTGAGGAGTGTTAATGTTTCTGAATGACCAGGACCACTTTCCCAGGATGCTTCTGGAGCCAGGAAAGCGAAAGGCACAGAGTCATGGGTGGCCTGTCTGGGCTGCCTCATCTCAATGATGGCCTCCAACTGTGCAGTGTTCTCACATTCATTACATCAAGAATCTATGTTGAGAACAAGAGTTGGCGGTGGTGGGGTGAGGGGTAGGGTTAGTCCTTGTTATCCACACATATCAGAAGCAAAAACTGAGCCACAGAAATGGCAGTGCCGAGTCTCAAACCACGCAGCTGGTGTGTGAAGGAATGGGCTGAGGAAATGTGTTCTGTGGTCCTCCGCATTGCCATATTCCTCTCCAAGAACCAGAGAAGTGACCAGGCCTGAATTCAAACAGCAACAGCTATTTGGAGGTTGATACAGAGAAGAAGGTCTGAGCCCTCAAGTTATCAAACACAAACCCAGCATAGACACTTCTCCAGAGTACAAGGCCAGGCCAGGCCCACTGCTCATAGCCCTCTAGTGCCTGTCTCCCAGGCTGGTGGCCTGTGGGACCAGGCCATTCTGAACACACTCATTAACAAAGATCTAAAGAGAAAGCGTGCACAGACAAGCCTTGGGACACTGCTAAATGGCTTTAGGGACAATATTGCAGACAATAACCCAAGAAAACACAGGGAGTGGTCTAGGTAGGACAGCAGACTCAGCGAATGTTCACCAGGACTCATCAGAATAGCCAGAGCAATTGATAAAATCCAGAAACTTATCTTTATTTGTTGGTATAGTATGCCAACCTGAGCTCCAAGTGTTCCCATACTGTGCCAGTTCCTCTCCCAGTACCCTCCCACTTCCTTACTGACCAGCCCAGCAGGGCCTCTGGGGCTCTGGCCATCTCTAACCTGAATGGTCAGCACCCTTGGTGTACTGGTTGGTAAATATTTTCAGTCCTACCCTTGCTCAAAAGACTATTTTTGCCTGTTTGAAACCCACTAGAAACTCACTAGAATACCATCTCTTCCATTTTTCTTTGAGAACCCATCACCTCCTCCTCCTAGGTCCTCAGTGCTTTGGGTTCCAGAAGATGGACTCATAACGTTGGCCTGGCTGATTAGTAATTGGAAATGTTGAACATAATGTCTGGTCATAGTAACTGGCTAAAGGATGGGCACATGACTCAGAAATGACCAATGAAACTCTATCCTGAGACTTTTTCTGGAGTTGCTGGACTAGTGAAGCTGTTCCATCCGCTGGAACTTCTAGGGGCCTCCAAGAAGAAAGAAGCTATGAGGTAGAGAAGTGAGGAGAAAAACAAAAGCCATATTAGAGGGAGAGATGGATTCCTGGAGATCTCATCTGATCACCTGGATCCAGCCATACCTGAAATTCTCCCAGACTTTTCATAAAAAACCTAAATTCCCTCTTTTGCATTCCTTTCCCTTATAATAAAAATTGTCCTGACTAACATAATTATTATCCCCATGAAATATTATTCCCATAAATTAACTTATCTAGTCACACACCTGGTCAAGCACAGGGATTCAAGCCTAAATCCAGTTGTCTCTAACAGTAAAGATCTTTCCTCAAAGCGTTAAGACTGGAAACCAAGGGAAGCAAAGTAACAAGCCCTGCTCAGGATGCAATTTGCAGAGTCTGAAACCACTCAGCAAGGCAATCTAATTTGAGGTGGTCCAAATTGCAGACAATCTCCACAATTTCCTGGAATTCTCGCCGCTTACCTCCTAGGGCCAGGCTATTCACGGACCATGACAGTTCTGTTATCAGGCTTGGCAGGACACAAGCTGTTGCTGTGACTGCCAGTCCAAAAAGGTAGTGAGGTGCAGTAGAAGGTAATTTTCCTTCCTCTCACTTGCTGGGGAGCAGCTCCCCAGCAGCCGTTAAGATAGTCTGGTGGGGGGGGGCGAGAGTCTCCAGGAGGCCAAGAGTTCAAATGAACCTTGACAGGTAATCATTCCCCAGAGTAGCAAGTGAATTGTGATTAGCACTCCTGACAAGAGAAAAAAGTGGCCTTGTCTCCACCAACTCCCTAGGACTCCAGCCCAGAAGTTGTTCAAACCAGTGCAGCTTGAAGCCTCCAGGTGCTCTGGGATCCTCTTTCTGTTATAGTTCAATATCCACAACCAAAAAAGCCCTTCTAGATTGTTCTCTCCTTGTGTATTGGGGCCTAAAAGTCAAATGAAACACAGACCATGATCCCTGAATGGTCCCATCATCTGCCTCTCCTTCTATACAGTGATGCCCTTGAAGATGGGAAAGGTCCCATGCCACTGTTGGCTCATCAAGCCCTGGCAGAGCGCCAGCACTTTAGATGGTTACGTTATCTATTTGTTGAATGGTCGAAGAAATGAAAACCTAACTGAACCAAACCGAGCTTCACAGGTGGGGGAACAGAGAACCCATAGTTCATTTGTGGTCTGGACTTTGGAGCAACCACCATCAGCTAGGAAACAAGTGGGTTGGGTCACCCTATGACCCACTTTGCCCAGGACAGTATGGTTTATGCCCATTTCTTGGTAACATCACTAATAGTGCTTCCTCTCACTCTCAGAAGTGTCCCCATTTGGATGATTTTTCAGGGTTACCAGGGGGTTGGTCTCTGGAGAGAAGGTGGAACCATTATCAACTAGTAACCAACAAACATCGATGGGGTTCACCTTCATTCAGTTAGTCCTCACAACCAGCCTCCATTCTCTGTGGCTCTCCCCACAATGTGAGTTTTCAGATGTTAATAGAGGCTCCATGATGAAGATGTCCTATGACCACATAATTTTTGGAAAGCCTGAGTTAAACGACAATAAACTGGTTTCCTCACCACAGCATTTGTCATGCCCTTGCTACACTAATAAGAGCAGCAGCAAGAAAGAAAAGTATTTCCCAACACCAGGACTCTAGAAAGGAACTGGGGTGGGATAAGTCTTTTTACTTTTCCCCTCTAGTTTATTCCTTTACCCAGACATGTTACTGTGCTTCAGATTGCTATTGAGTTAACAGGAAGGAAAAACACACACACAAGTATTTTATGATGCTAAAGAGAAGCTCAGAATGATGCGTTTTGCTCAGTCAAGCAAGGCAAGGGGGTTTTGTTATGCAAACATGAGCTCTAAGCTTAGTGTGCAGTGAAATGGAGAGGAGAATGGACATAGGAAGGATATGGATAAAATTTAGCAGGAGAAGGAAACAAAGAGAAGCAGCAATCAGGAGACCCTAAGCCCTGGGGAATTTGTGGACCTCTTAGGGATTCCTCTGGGCTTTGCGCAAGGCATGGGATGGGGCTCCATCCAGTTTACAAGACACTAAATGAGAGGGTGACACCAGTTATCTGGAGGACTTGGGCCAATCCAGCTGGTGCTGTATGAGGTGTGGGTGTTGTGTGATTCTGAGTCTGCAGTGCTACAATGGTAGGTTGGATTTTGGTTCCCAATTCTTCACTCCCTTCTGCCTCTGCCATGTGGCCTTGCAGTGCAGTGGAGCAGAGAGAATGTGTTTGCCAGCTTCACTGGTCTTGGGCTTGCTCATATGACTTGCTTTGGCCAATGGAACCAGGGTGGAAGTGAGAGTGGCAGCTCCAAACTGAAACCTAAAGAAGTAAGGGGGATCCTTCAGAGTCAGAGTGTATGGGAGAAAAGCAGAGGGAGAGGGGAGCTTGAGCCATTCAACAAAGCTATGTATGAAGTCCTGGACCTATCCCCAAGCTGTGTATATAGGACACTGACCCAAAACAACACACTAAAGGCTTTTAGAACTGCATAACAGTGGTGTATATCCTCTGGGATACACACACGTGGGGAATATTCTAATAGGACTGCAAAGTCTTTGAAAATTTAACTGAAACTGAAATCACAATCCACAGAAGATGGATGAACACTTGTGGCCCAGACCTTACCAAGCTGACTGTTTACTTGAAGGGGAAAAAAAAAATTTCTGAAAGAACCCGAAGTTTCAAAACATCCGGGATATAATCCAAAATTACTCAATATACAAAGAGTCGGGAAAATCTCAACAACTTGCAAGAGAAGAGATTATCAGTAGATGACAATTCCAAGATGACAGATATGTTGAAATTATCAAAGATTTTTAAAGCAGCTATGGTAACAATGTCCCATGAAATAAGGGAAAATCATCTTAAAACAAATGGAAAGACAGTGGGGCACCTGGGTGGCTCAGTCAGTTAAGGGTCTGCCTTCTGCTCATGTCATAATTCTGAGGTCCTGGGATTGAGCCCCGCATTGGGCTCCCTACTCTGCGGGGAGTCTGCCTCTCCCTCTCCTTCTGCCTGCTGCTCCCCCTGCTTGTGCTCTCTGTCTGTGTCAATAAATAAAATGTGTTTTAAAAATGGAAAAACCAAAATTCTCAGCAGAGAAATAGAAGCTATAAAAAAGAACCAAATTATATTGGCCTTAAAAAGGAAGAAAATTCTGACATATCTATAGTATGGGTGAACCTTAAGGACTTAGGCTAAATGAGATAAAACAATCACAAAGAGACAAATACTATCAATCCACTTACAGGAGGTACTTAGAGTAGTCGATATCATAGAGATAGAAAGTAAAATGCTAGTTGCCAGGGCCAGGAAGAGGTAGAAATGAGCATTATTATGTAATGTACAGAGTTTTACTAGATGAAAACCATTAGAGATGAGTGGTTGGGGTAGTTCCACAACATTGTAAATATATTTAATTCCACTAATGTACATTTTTAAATTGTTAAGAGGGTAAATACTACGTTATGTATACTATACAATAAGAAAAATGGGGATAAACATAACCAAAGGGGGGGGCGCCTGGGTGGCTCAGTGGGTTAAGCCGCTGCCTTCGGCTCAAGTCATGATCTCAGAGACCTGGGATCGAGTCCCGCAACGGGCTCTCTGCTCTGCGAGGAGCCTGCTTCCTCCTCTCTCTCTTTGCCTGCCTCTCTGCCTGCTTGTGATCTCTCTCTGTCAAATAAATAAATAAAATCTTTAAAAAAAAAAAAATAACCAAAGGGGAATTTTAGGAGAAAGGGGACAGGACACAAATTACTGACAATAAATGAAAGCAGGGGCTTCACTATTGGAATAAACAAATACTACAAACAACTCTATGCCCATAGATGAAATGGACCAATTTCTGAAAAGATACAAATTAAGAAAGCTGACTCAAGAGGAAATCAACAACCTGAGTAGCCCTATATCAATTAAGAAATGAAATTTGTAGTCAGAAAACCTTCCAAAAAGGAAAATTCCAGGCACAGATGGTTTCACTAGCAAAACCTACCAACGTTTAAGGGACATAATAATACCACTTCTATACAATCTTTTCCACAACATAGAATAAGACAGAAAGCTTCCCAACATACTTTATGAGGTTGGCATTGACACGATAACAGAACCAGATAAAGACCATATAAGGAAGCAGAAGTTTAATATTCCTTGTGAATATAGATGTAAAAATCCTGCACAACTCAAACCCAAACATATATAATAAAAATAGTACATCATGTCCCTTTTTTTTAATTCCAGGCATGCAAGACTGACTGAAATTTGAGGATCAATCAATGTAATGTACTATATCAACAGACTGAAGAAAGAAAAACAATATGATCATATCAATCAATACAGAAAAGACATTTCATAAAATTCAGTATCTGCTCATGTTTAAAAAGAAAAACTGTTGACAAACTAGGAATAAAAAGGAACTTCCCTAACCTGGTAAAAGGACATCTACAAAAAATGTACAAACTAACATCATACTTGATGGTCAAACACTGAAGGCATTTCTCCTGACTTTGGTCAGGAGACTTTGGTCTTATTCAGTAGCATACCAAAAGCCCTAGCCAGAGCAGTAAGAAAAATGAAAGACATATAAATTGCATAATTTCACTAGGTATTCATATATCAAAACATCAGGCAGTACATTTAAATTTACAAAATTTCTGTTTGCCAATTATACCTTAATAAAGCATTAAAAAGGAAATAGAATTATCCTATCACAGGTAACATTATCTATGTAGAAAAATCCCAAAGAACCTATAAAACCTGGCTCCCAAAACTAACAAGTTCTGTGAAAATCATAGGATTAAAGTCAACATATACAAATCTCTACAAATTACCATGAACAGCTAGAAATCAAAATTTTAAAACCAGTAAATAGTAAGATTCGCAATAGCTCAAAAAATTTAAAAATACTTAAGTATAAATATAACAGAGTAGATACAGGATCTACAAGTTGAAAACTACCCCCTTCAAAAAAAAAGAACAATGAAAGAAATCAAAGAAGACTTAACTAAATGGAGAGACATATTATACTCATGAATGGGAAGGCACTCTAATGTTAACATGTCGATTCTCCCCAAATTAATCTATAGATTTAACACAACTACAATCAGAATTGTAACAAAATATTTTGTTATATATAGACAAGTCAATTCTCAAATTTACATGAAGAGACAAAGGCACTGGAGTAGTCAAAACAATTTTATAAAATAAGAACAAAATTCTTAAGGATCCAACCTTGCTGATTTTAAGACTTACTATAAAAATACAATAATCAATCCTGTGCTCTTGGTGAGAGGATAAGCATCAGATCAATGGAACAGAATAGAGTCCAAAGATACACCCACACAAATATGGTCAATTGATTTTTTTGACAAAAGTGCAAAAGTGCAAAACTGCAAAAGCAATTCAGTGGATAAAGGATCTTTTTTTTTAATAAATGATGCTGGAACAATTGGCCATCGTGTGCAGGAAAAAAAAAAAACCTTTAAAAGTTATCTCACACTTTACATAAAAATTAACTCAAAATGCATCATAGACTTACATGTGAAATGTAAACCTATAAACTTTAGAAAACATAAGAGAAAATCTTTGTGAACTTGAATTAGGCAGAGTTCTTAGATGTAACATCAAAAGCACAGTCCATCAAAGAAAAAGCTGATAAACTGGACATCATCGGATGAAAAACTTTCGCTCCACGAAAGACATGGGCCAGAGAACTCGTCATCAGAACAGATGAAGAACTCTCCAAAGACAACAATGTGAAAACAAACAACCCAAAGAAAAAAAGTCAAAAAATTTGAATTGAAGCTTCTCCAAGGCAAGTGTAGAAGTGGAAAAGGAGCACGTGGGAAGACACACAACATCCTTAGTCCCTTATTGTAGTGTCATTAGGGAAATGCATACAAAAACCACAATAGACAGCACCATCCATCTATCAGAATGGCTGTTGGTTTCTTAAGTCATGGTACTGTTGAGCGCTGACAAGCACGGAGAGCAACCAGGCCTCCCCTACTATTCGAGTTGGAACACAAAGCAATAAAATGCAAAGTGGTTGGAATACAAGGGGGGAAAGAGCTATGCAGTTTCTTCTGAAGTTGAACATACTCTTAGCATGTGACCCAGCAATGCTATTCCTAGGTATTTATGCTGGCGAAGTTAAAAACTTGGCTTCACACAATAATCTTTCTATGAATGTTCACAGCAGTGTGATTTACAATCACCCCAAATTGGACAAAACTCAAATGTCCTTCAACAGGTGAATGGATAGAAATCCCGGTACAACCTGTCAGTGGAACAGCGCTCAGGGGGACCAGACCCCTGACACATGCTCATCATGGATACCTGTCGGACTATGCCGAGGGGACGAAGCCAGAAGCAAAGGGCTTCCTGCTATATATCTCCATGTGAATGGCATTCTGGAAAAGGCACAGCTTTTTCACACAGCAGGCCAGTGGTTGGCAGGCTTAGAACTGGGGCAAGGGTGTGACCACAAATGGGTAAGTAGGGAATTTGGGGGTGATGGGAGTGTTCTATCCAAACCTGACAAGAATCACAACTCAGAAACCTGTACACCACAAAAAGGTGGATTTTACTGTATGAAATTTTTATGTGTTTAAGACAAAGTGATATTTAAAGCAGAGTCATTGAGAGTTCCTCTTATGGTCTTGTCCTTGGTCATAGAAGAACACGCCTAGGGGAGCTGCTGTCTCAAGGAGAGACCTGAGGACAGACCCGGCACACACCCCACCCTGAAGAAGAGCTCCCTCACCTGCCATGAGCAAGAAAAATATGTTTCTTATTATAATGAGTTTGAGTTTGAGATGACTAATTATGTAGCCAAAAAAAACTGACTAATACAGTTATGCAACTTGATTTGATTATGGAAAACACCTGTTAGCATCTCCCAGCACCCCGGGTCTCTTGGAACTGGCTGCTTAGTGAAGGGGACATTATTCTCCTGGAATCAGAATGTCTCACAGCAAGACATGAGGAGGCCAGTTTAATGCCAGACGACATCCCTTCACCCACCTGATGAGCCCTGACCCTCACTCCCTGCTCAGGTCCCTCTCATTATCTGTGAGCGTCCAGGGTGGGGAACATACACTCAGGCCTCCATCCACCCTCAGCCACCCACACTGCCCTCTCCCTGGACCGCCGTCCCCTCCAAGCCTTCGATGTGGCCTGCCACCCCCGCCGCCAGTGCCCAGGGTCCTCCCCTGGATGTGACCTGGGTCCCCTCGCAGCAGTGTAGGCGTGCTGGGCCTCATGCAGCATCTCCTGACACAGCCAGACTCCAGGCCTCACCCCTTTGCCTGGGGGGATGGGAACCCTGTCCAGGGAACCGGAAAGGAAAGAACACAAGGCATACGTCCCTGCCCCCTCAGTTCCCTCTTTCCGCCCAGGCACCTGCCCCCTGAAATAAACCCCTCCCTCCGTTCATCCTAAGCATTTAACTCAGACCAACAAATACTCAGGATGATATCTAACTGCACTCCAGAAGAACCGGGGCCCTGTTCCTATCCACCCAGAGCACCTCTGCCCATTTAACAGTTGGAGAAACTGATGCCCACGGAGGCACCACGAGTTGCCCAAGGGGCAACAGAGCTGCTGAGGGGTAGGGATGGGGTGAGCCCCAGCCCCTGCACTTCCAAAGATCTTTTCCATGTGGAAAGCCCAGAGGGGTGAGGTCGAGAGGTGGGGGCGGAGCCCAGTAAATCAGGGACAAGTGGAAAGTCCTTTGAACACTGGTGTTTATCCTAAAAATGCTTGTGACTCCATGATATCTCTATCTTGGTTTTAATAAAAAAGTATTTTGTATTTGCCATAGGGATAAGGTAGGGTTTATATCTGCTTATTCGTGTTCCTCTCTTGTGGTGCAGATCCTCACGGGGGGAAGCCTCTCTAAAGGGGGGTCTCGACAAAGTACATACCCGATACTCTACAGTGCCCTTCTGGGGATGAGGGAAAATGTGTCAGGGGCAGGGAGTCAGGGGTGGGGGGAGAGTGACCCACCTGCTGTTAGAGACTCAGGAGGATTAGGCTTAGGGAGAAGAGGGAGGTTCAGGGTATCACCTGCCATCACCAGGGACAGAGACCCAGATAGTCAACCTAGAAAACCAAGGATGTGTCCTGGATTCCGACGCCTCCATTCTCTAGCTGGAGAAATGGAGGTTGAAGTGGGGGGCGGTGACCTGCTTAGTCACCCAGAGAAGTGGCAGCTGAACGTGGGCCAGATCTGGGTCTCCTCATGCCCCTTACAGGAATCCTGAGTCCATAGAGTCCAGAGCATGGAGGCCTCCCTCCCTTGACCCCCAGTCCCCGCCCTGTGCCTCAGTGGCCTTGCTGGTGCTGGTGTTGACCAGAGGTGGATGGGTACGGGCTCTGTTTTCCAGGAGGGGAAGAAGGGGACCCAGCCACCTCCCCAGGCCCTGCTCAGCCACCTCCAGGATGTGTGACCTTGGGCAGCAATGACCTCTCTGAGCCTGGGTCGCATCAGCTCTGAAACAGGGACAGTAATAGATATGTATGTGTAGGACCGAGTGAGATGAGCCAGACGGACACTGAGCATGGTGCCCAGTGGAGTGACCACTCTGCCTACGTCACCCTTTATTTTCCTTCTGAACGTGACTGTTGGCATCATGGCCATTCCTGGAGCTAAATTCATGCTGTGGGAGGTCCTGGACAGAGCTTCAGAATCAGGCAAGTTCGCCTGGTAGGGGTCTGGGGGCTGCTTCTGAGGCAGGTCCCAGAGCACTCCAGGCAGAAACAGAATCTCAGTCCCAAGGGCAGAGGGGCCCAGCATAGGCTCTGAGTGTGGCAGGCCGGGGACAGGCACAGCCAGGGAACTGACAAAGATGCCCACGTGACCCGGCACAGATACCATCTAGTACCTGTCACGTGTAGACCATGATCCCGCTCCCTGCTCAGAGCAGCTCCTAGAAACAAGTGTCCCATGTAGGGAAACTGAGGCTCTAAGAGGAGAAGTCCATGTATAAGCTTAAGCTTGCGTCTGTTTGCCTCCAGATCTTTGCCCAGAGATTGCAGATCAGCAGCCTCAAACAGAATCCTTCACCCAGATGGAATTTGACACCTACAGTGTAACAAAAATCTGGAAATTTCATAGAAAAAAGAAATCTCTGATTTTTCTTGAAAAATCAGGAAATCGGGACACTGCATCCCAAAGTCCCAGATGGCAACCATTACCAGGAGCCAAGCTCATCTTCAAGAATAGCTCAGGCTTTGAGCCAGAGTCCTGAGTGGCCTTGGGCAAGTGACATATAGCCCAAGGCCCCAGCTGCATCATCCGTGCGATAGGTGTTTCCCTAGCGCCTACCTCAAGGGTCGCAGCAAGCAATAGATGAGTTTGACAGACGTCAAGTTCATGCAGCCCCCAGTAAGGGTTACCACTGTGTTCGCTCAGTTCTCCTCAGGTGGCATGGAGGCTCCCAGGGAATAGTCCCTGGAGGACACACCAGTACCCTGGGGTGATATCAACATGACCACAAGGACAAAGTCACGTCACTACCCATGTGCTCCCAACTGAGTGCCCCTGGGGCCCCTGGCTGCTCTAGCCAAGCGATAGCCAGGCCTTCCCTGAGCTCCCAGCAGGAGCTCCAGGCTAGTGGAGGAAGAAGACCCCCGGCTCCACTGTCCTGAAAAACACCTGTCACCCCCGACAGGACGGCATGAACCGTCCATTGGCTCCCACGGACACTGTCAGTGGAGCCAAGCAGGTCGCCTGGGTGAACTTGAAGGAGAGAGAAAGATTGATTTTCAGATTATCTCCCAATCCATAGTTGTCAAGGAAGAAAAAAGACCTAAACAATCGTGAAATTAAATCAAATGAGTTTCTGGAATCTCTCGCCCGCCCACAGACGCCTGCTACGTGTCCCCAGGGAGGGGATGATGAACGGGTTCACTCTGTGTTCAATCCCCCACCAGTTCCTCTGACATTCCAGGTGTCTCTGCAGTCAGCAGAGGCTTCTTGTGCTCCTGCTGTGTGTCCAGCCCTGCACTTGGTGCCAAGAATCTGGGGATGAATGGGCCAACAGAACCCCTTCCTCATGGATCTGCCGACCAGGGAACAGTCAGACCCTCAAGAAGCAGTTTTCATCCAGGACTAAGGCTGTGCTCAGGGAAGTACAGGGCTCCATGGGAACACTCCAAACTGGCAGGGTTGCGGGGATTGACAGGGGGCGAGGCGGGAGGATGGAAAGGCCAGGAGGACTTCCTGGAGGAGGCTGAGCTCCACACTTTGAATGGCAACAAGCAGGGTCAAAGCAGGGCCAGATAATAGGCAGCTCCAAGTAGCAATTTATCAAGACTTTGGACTTTGTTCTAAGGCAGTGGAGGATCGTGGGAGGTTTTAATCAGTGAAGTGACACCTGAGCAGATTCGTGGCAAATCTTCACTCAGGCTGCTGTGAAGAGAATGGATTGGAGGGGAGCCATGCTGGGGGGTGGGAAGGACGGACAGGAGAGTCTGCATACTTCAGCTGAGAGGAGATGGAGGCCCAGATTCACGTTGCAGCAAAGCATCACCACGGAGCCAAAAGCACTCCCTCTCTTCCTACGAGTCTGCCCCCCAGCCTCCTCGATGAGGCCGCCCTCACCACCCCACTTCAAACTGCCCCCTGCCCCAGGCTCTTCCAATCCTCCCCCTTATCCCACTCTTATCATCTTTGAACATACAGTATCATTCACTTATTTGCTAATGGTTTGTTTTCTGTAACACACACACACACACACACACACACACGAATGTAAATTCCAGGGCAACAAAGTCTTTGCCGTGACTTCTTGGATGCATCACCTGCCCTTACAATGACGCCTGGCACATAGTAGGTCTTTGATAAATGCTTGTTGAACTAATAAATGATCACCAACCTAGTCCCCATTATTGCCACCCGCCAGCAGCATGGCAGCTCCGAGACCAGGGGCCTGCGCTCAGTCCAGAAGTGGGTGTCACCTTTCTCAGATGCCACGGGGGGTCAGTGGTGGACGGAGTTTGCAGCTGCAGAGGGTAGCAGAGGGCTGGGGCCAGAGAGGGTTAGGGCGGAGATACCATTGGGAGGGGACTCTTGGATTAGAGGTAGAGGGAGTTTCGGGGCACACGCAGGGGAAGGGGCGTGAGAATGTGGGACTGACAGGTGACAGTGGGTTCAGGGAGGTGCTAGGTCTCAGCAGTTCTGGGCTAGGAGGTGAGGAGTGGGGGCGGGTCCAGGCCAGGGCAGAGATGGGGCCAGTAGAAATACTCTGCTGCCCTGTGAGGTCCTCTCTCACCCTGTACACAATAGGGGGTGAAGGACTGCTCCCCACTTCCGCCATCCCCCTCCCTTGGCATGGTCTGCAACTGACAGCCAGCCAAGGGCAGCAGGCCCATCTCCTAGCTTCAGATCCCCAGACGGTTGGGGTGAGCCAGGCACCAGGGAAACCCTCATCTACACACCACTGCGCCCATGGAAACCTGGAGCCCCAGAAATGGTGGGAAATACCCTGGGTCGTTTGCCTCCCTTTCTTTTTTTCCTGCCTCGGTAGAGTGGTAGGGCCCAGGATGGGAGGACAAGAGGCCTAGACACTCTTCTTGCCCTACTTATCCCCTGTCCCTGCACCATTAGGCAAATCATTACACTGGCCTCAATCTCCCCCTCTGCAAACTGAAAGCAAAGGGCAATGTCCTACTCCTTGGAACAGTCACAAAGCTGCACCCTCCAACTTCTACTCACACCGGGCAATAATATGTCTTTTAAACCGAAAAGAATAAACCTTCTGTTTTCCCCCTTACTGGAGGGGACGGAAACTCGGATCGACTGAGGAACTCCTACCTGCCAGACTCATTCACATAAGTTCTCTTACCTACTACAACAGTCCTGGGAAGTTTCCCATTTTATGGGTGGGGAAACTGAGGCTCGGAGATACGAAGCCACTTACCCAGCAACACAGAGCCAAGAGGATGGGCCCACCTCCTTACCGTCCCCCACCCCATCCCCAGAATCAGAGTTTAACTCCCTGTCTGGCTCCCCCTGGTCCCGCTTGGCTAGCTAGGGGGGCCCCTCGCCATGGGAAGCATTCCCTCCCTGTGACTGAGTCCTCGAGGCTTACAGGGTCCTTACAAACAGCTCAGAAATCTGCAATGTGGGATTCCCTTGCTCTAAACTCTGGCATCTGTCTGAACAACATGGATAGGGAGCATCTTATTATGGCCACACTGGGACTCAGTAGAGACTCTTCAGCCGTCAAGCCCAAGCTTCTGCTCTGGGCTGGCTCTGGGAGGGCTGGGGGGTGCAGGGGTGCTCCCTGCCCATCAAGGATGCTTCATTCTGCCCTCCTGCCCACGGCATCCCCTCATGTGGGGGGTGGCCCTGATTCAGAACCAGAAGAGGAGGAGCTCTGATTTCAGAGTTCGAATCCTGCCTCCAGCACACGGTGTAAAGGTGATCTTGGGAAAGGCGGGTTAATTCCCTGTCTCACTTTTCTTACCTGTGAAATGGGGGTTCGTGATAGTAATCATGTGGCAACACTGGGGAGGCGGGTTGTACAAGACACTGCAGAAAATGTTTCTGATTCCCTTGTTTCTTCATTCAAATAGTCGTTGAGCATCTATCTGAGCCAGGTCCCATCCGGGCCCTGGGGACAGGGTCCTGAGCAAAACAGACCTCATGGGTCTCTGCAGAGAGACAGATGATGTGTGTGGGATTCATAGGATGCCAGGAGCTGTGACACAGTGATGCGCACTCCGAAGAACTACCTTTGCCACTCACAGGCCTGGGCGAACCACCCTCTGAACTTGACACTCGGTCTCCCCTTCTGAGGATGGGGGCACCTAACACAGCGCTGGTCCCCAGGGCTCCCCGGGCAGCCCACCGCTGACCTCACAAGGGCCCCTTTGCTGCAGACCCAGGCCAGAGCCAGGGCCCAGAGCCATCACACCAGGTGTGGGCCATAGGGATTTGGAGGGTAGCAGCTGGTGGAAAGACCTGGTGACAGGAGGTATTGAAGGAGCCAAGGGACCAGAGAAAAGGTCCCCTAAAACAGCCACAGGCAGCAGCCCCAGAGGCCCCATGGGGGCCGCCACCTTCTGGGCTGGGGTAAAAAGCCAGATCCCCCACTCAGTCATCCAGAGGGCACCCCAGCATGGAGCTGCAGCCTGCACCAGGCATCTCTCTTTCCTGGCTTCTTCCAAAGAAGAAATCCCTCACTGTTATTGCTCTGATGACCCCGCTTGCTCAGGCCAGCTCCTCGCAAAACCAAACTCCGGAGGGGGAGTCTGACACTCAGGGGACCTGCCTCCCAGTCTCCTGCCCCTGAAATGGGGCAGCACAGAGACTACTCCTTGGGTTCCAGCACCGCTTGCCACAAGCATTCTTGGGCCTCCATTTCCTAATCCATAAAATGGTATGATAATAATGGAACTCACCTTAAAAGGCCATTGAGAAGGCTACATGACTTAACATGCCTGGAATAATATACGGAAAAGTTCAACAAATATTAACTAGAAACGAAAGTTCTCAGTCTCTATAGAATGGAATAAAGAAAAGACACTAGCATTCTCTCGTGACCCTACTACCGGGGAATGGCTCTTGTGACATCTACATTTGGGGACATAGCCTGCCTTTCTCCTGTGTATGGAAATATGCCTATCATCTATTTAACATAAAAGGGGATCATACAGTAAGTATTGTTTTGAAACCTGTCCTTTCCATTTCACAATATACAGCTTTACACAGTCTCCTTAATTGGTTTCTTCTCCTGCAATTTTAGTTAAAGGCCTACTGTGTGGCGGGCCCCCGACTAGGTGTGGGCCCTGCCCTGGAAGTGTTGTCGGTGCTGTCTGACGGGCTTCTCTTTTCCATGACTGGAAAATGTTCATAAACCATCAGCAAATCCCCGCATGGCCACATTTGGGCCCATCTTCCCTGTCTACATAGGATAAACCCACCAGACGGAATTTAACTTCTGGGCCAATGCATGGGCACTTTTCTAAGGTTTTGATACATGGAGTCAAACTGCACTGGGAACATTCTGCCTATTTATCCTTGCAACCACCAGGTAGAGTCTTAAAGGACCACCTGAGCTTCAGGCTCGCAGGGGCTGTGGGCATGCTGGACCAGCTTCAGGACACCCAAGAGCCCTGCACAGGCTCCCAAGACTTCCCTGGAACGTCTTCACCTCTGTGGACATCCCCTGAGAGGACTCAGACTCTGTGCTAAAGGTAAGACCCCAAACACTAGGAAAACAAGGCAGATTTGTCAAGATTTGTCAAGACTTGACCTTCACTCCACCTACCACTCCACTGCCCTGGCCTTTGCACTAGCCACAGCTGCCACCCCAGGACTGGACAGTTCCAGAACTGGGCAAGACAAAGGCTGGGGCCCAAGGGGTCACGTGGTGCAGTGGTTCCCTGCTTGGACTCGGAGTTCACTGATCCAGCATTTGAGTCCCTACCTCAGTACTCTGAGATGAGTATTTTATACAGTGTTTAGTTTATATTATACAGTAAACTTGACTTTTTTGGCACCCAGTTCTATGAATTCTAGCACATGCATAAATTTGTGTGACCACACCCACAATCTAGATACAAAACAATCCCATAACCCCAGGAAGTCTTTCCGTAGTCCCAAACCTCAGCAAATACTGATCTGTTCCCTACCACTGGATAGACTGGAGCCAAAACCAAGAGTCAGACACCTAAATGACTTCAAAAATGTCATAGGGAGTGCCTGGGTGGCACAGTCAGTTAGGTGTCTGACTCTTGGTTTCGGGTCTGGTCGTGAGCTCAGGGCTCATGAGATCAAGCTCCAGTATGGAGTCTGTTTGAGCTTCTCTCGCCCTCTCCTTCTGCTCCTGCACCCTCCTCCCAAGCAGACAAATAAATCTTTTTTAAAATATCATATCAAGGAAATCATGCTATAAGTAATGTTTTGAAGTTGGCTCTTCCCCACAACATAATGTCTTTGGGATTCATCCTGGCTGTTGCATGAATAAATAGCACATTTCCATTGCTGAGCAGTATTCCATGGTGTGGATATACCTGCCTTTGTTTATCCAAACAAACCTTTGACTTAAAGGCTATTTAAATTGTTCGAATGGTTGATGATTATGAACAGGGCTGCAACAAACATTCATGTACAAGGGTGGGGTTGCTGGTTCCGATGATAAGTACATGTCTAATGTTTTAGAAAACTACCAAGGTGTTTTCCAGAGTGATTACACCATTTTGCATTCCCACCAACAAGCGTAGAAGAGTCATTCCCACACCTTGCCGGTTGTTCCGCATCCTTGTCAGCTCTTGTTACTGTCGGTATTTTTATTTTAGCCATTCTAATGTTACATAGTGGTATCTCACTGTGGCTTTAGTTTGCATTTCCCTGGTGGCTAAGAGTGTGGAGCATCTCTTCATGTGCTTATATTCCCCCTGTATCTCATCTCTGGTGTTTGTCAAGTCTTCTGTTCATTTTCTAATTGTTTTCTTCCTATTAGATTTTGAGAGCTCTTTATATATTCCAGTTACAAATCTTCTGTTGAATATGTGATTTCAGATATTTTCTTCCCATCTGTGGCCTTGTCTTTTCATCCTTTTATCAGTGATTTTTCAGGGCAAAAATTTTTTTTCATTTTGATGATGTTCATTCACCAACCTTTTGTTTTGTGGATCCAGCTTTTGGTGTCATGCATAAACCCTTGCCTAAACCCAATCATGAACATTTTCTCCCATGTTTTCTTTTAGAAGTTCCATTGTACATTTTACATTGAAATCTATGATTCGCCTTGAGTTAATTTTGTATAAAGCATGATGTTTACTTCTTGCATGTGGATGTCTGCTCATTCCAGCATCATTTGTTGAAATGAGTCAGGCAAGGTGTTCAACCTCTGTGAGCCTCAGTCTCCCCCTCTGTAAGATGGGGTTGGCAACAGTAGCACCTGCTTCAAGGGTTCTTATGTCATAATCTTCCCCCATCCCCTCCTGATCTATAAAGTAACCGAGTGCTGGATGTGATAGGATTTTTGTTTTTCACACACTGTTTTATCATATTTAAGTCTGTGACGAATAAAAGGATGTTTATCAAGAAGTTTCTGATATCCTATTTTTTACTGTATTTCCTATGCCATACAAAATTTTAATACATTTAATAAAATCTTCAAAAACTAAAAAAAAAGAAGAAGAAGAAGAAGTTTCTGATATCCAATAGACACACAGCATCTAGGGAAAGCTGTGGCCAGGCAGCCTGGGTTCAAATCCCAGCTCTGCTACTCCCCTGGTTGTGTGCCTTGAAGAAGCTATTTAACCTCTCTGGGCCTCAATTTCCCCACTGTAGAACAGGGATGAGGACAGTAGCACATAATGTCTGGGACAGAGCCTGGCATGAAGTGTGTATGAATGTGTTCATTGTCCCTGAGGGCCCTTGACCCTCCTGCCAAGGGCCAGAACCTTGGACACCAGCCTCATTTCCTGCATACGTTGAAGAATGTGGGCAGCAAAGCTTGTGAAAAAAAAGCTAAGGGAAAAGGATTTCAAGTTGTGCATGAAGACTGACACCAGTTACACATACACACGCACGCACTGGCAGCGGCTGGTGAATAACCAGCAGCATTCTGGAGAAGAACCAGCTGTGAGAGATGAGTATCTCCCTGCAGCTGCTCCTCCTTGCGGAGCTGCCCAAGTGAGAAGCAGCTGACCGTGGACAAGTGCACCTGTCCCTGTGACTCATGACAGGGGTGGGGCGGGAAGAGGGGCATGTGTGGACTGCCCCCTGCATCCCAATTCATCTAGAGTCACTTGCACCACTTGGCAGCTGTTAACATTCCCGAGGGGTCCCTTTCAGCCCCCACCAGTAAATTTTGAGAAGACCCCATTGCTTTTAATTCAGACCCTCCAAATAGAGCCATTTTCATCTGTTGGGCTACCCGACAGACAGAAATTTAATGTGATTTATAGTAATACACGTAAAAGGAAACTTGAAATATAGGAACAGTGATTATCTCTGAGGAACAGGGTTATGAGTAACTGCTACTTTCTTCTTTAGAATTTTCCATGTTTTCCACAAGAGATGTGAATTATTCCTCGAATAATCTCAAAGCAAACGATACTAGTTAAAAGCCTGCCCTGCGGTTTGTGTTTTCCCCCACTAAGCCAGGTGCTCATCCCCCACCAGGTAATCACAAACAGCTGGGATGGACGTTCATCACTGGGCAGATGTCAGGACTGGTCTGTACTCAGGTCAGGAGTTTTCCAGAAAGGCAGGTGTTACCTGCATCTTTGCAACCATGCTTCTGGCCCCTGAGGATGCTGGACAGCACTAGAGGTAGCTGCAGCCAAGACCACAGTGGCTGCGACCGGCCCGCCTCTGGGACCACCATTGGCCTGGGCCCTTGACAGACACCATCTCATTGGGCCCTCCAATAGGAGAGCTAGAGATATAGCCCTGCTCTGCCTGCCTCTGCTCTTTCTCTCTCTCTGTCAACAAAAATAAATAAAATCTAAAAAAAGAAATAATAATGACAATCCTCAGGGGCGCCTGGGTGGCTCATTCGCTTAAGCATCTAACTCTTGATCTCAGCTCAGGTCTTGATCTCAGGGTTGTGAAGTCAAGCCCCGCACTCCACATTGGGAGTGGAGCCTACTTAGAAAATAATAATAGTAATAGTGATAATCCTCAAAACAGCCTTACCACGTAGAGATCCGAGGTCCACTCTAGAAGAGGAAATGTGGGCATAAAGATGAAGTAACTCGTGTAAGGACACACACACACTGTAGTGAGTGACAGAGTTGGGGCTTCATCTCTCCTCCATCCATCCAGAAAACAACACCCCTACAGACTAGGTTGTGGGGCCCCAATAGCACAAGCTCTCCAACCCTGCCCTTCGCACCTGTACCCACAGGGTAGGGCCACACTGGAGGGGACCAGGACAGACCACGTCAAGCACTTGGCTTAGTTCTCCTGCAGCGTCCCAGAGACCTGCTCTGTGGTTCTGTCACTGGTGGGAGAGGCTGCGTTGTGTGAACAGAGGTCTCAGTTCTTGGATTCTCCACAAAAGATTGATACCAACATAAAGACAGCCAGAAGAAAAGTGGCAAGCACAAAGCAGTTTACTAAGGACAGTATGCTCTCAAGGAAGGAGAACAGGCAGGTCCAGAGGTGGCCCCCCTCCCTGAGGCTACAAATGGGTCCTTTCTTCTTATGTGCATGGCGTGGAGGCCATGTCTTAGTCACGGACAGGATGGTCTCTAAGGGAAGCTGCTTCCAATCATTTGGGGCCTCCTCCCACTGGTTGGGAGTGGGAGTTTCTGACCCTACAAGGTTTGTACCAGAACCATCATGGCTGCCTTTCCCCTATGGAGTGGGGAGGGGAGAACCACAATGCTAGTGCATTAGAGTGAGTGGAGAGGGGACCCTGGGGCCAAGGAGGAAGGGTAGAGCTCACGTTCTGCACCTGGAGCTCTTGGCCTATTAGTCTCGGGGTCTTGGAAGCCACAAAGCCAGGCTGTTGGGCCCCCGGGCTTCTAATGTGCAACGTATTCATCATGACCCTTGCCTCCAGCTCTCATCTAACTAACTGCTCCCCCATCAGTCTCTAACTGGGGCTGGCCACGGGCTCCAAACAGCATCCTCAGGCAGCAGATACTCTATCATCGGCTCTGCTGTCTCCTAAAGCCAAAGGGAGAGCACAGTCTGCTCTCAGCCTGGAATCATGGCAGACCTCTCTTCCTAGGTTCCCACAAAACCGGCAGCTTCAGGATGACCCAGTTGTTGGGTGGAATTAGACCAGGGGAACATTCTGTAGTTTGTCAAGGCGGCCAAAACGACATTATGAGTTATTATGAGCAGGAGACTAGCCACGCCCCCCCCCCAGTAAGATTCTGACATTATATACAGTCAGCCCTGCCAGGTCACAGAAAACTGCCTCTGGCCATCCCTATAGAATCAGCTTAGAGAAAAAGGCACCAGCAAGGTCCAGTTGCCAGGGGCCATACTGATTTGCTCCAGTGGAAAGACCTCTGGAAAAACAGCGGCATGTGGAGTAACCGCCGGACTGTTCATAAGAACGCAGTCATTCTCTGAGATCCATCTAACTTCTGGACAAGTTATCAGACTGGTCAGCACGTCCATTTAGATGCTCTCTCTAGTTTTGATGGTGGCATTAACCCTTACAATCCCTCCCACCGCTGCACGTACATGAATATACACTTACAAGGAATCATTAGCACATTGGGTTCATCACTTTTCTAGGGACAGGAGCTTCCAGGGACTTGTCCTTCGTCCTTCCCTGGCCAGAGAGCCCAAGTGGGGAATCGCCCAGCTGCCATTTATGCCTACTCAATCATCCTTTCCAAACTAGGGAAATAACGGATGTGGTTCACTGCCAGATGACCCTGAAATAAGACCTCATCTATCACCTGGCCATGGTAGACCTCCACTTCAGTGGCACTTTGGTGGGCCATGGTGGTGTGTTGGATCCCCAGGATTTTGCACCCATTCATAGCTGATATCCAATAATCTCTAAAAGGTCCAGGTCTGGTCTCTTCTCTAGCAGACAGTCACTCTAGGACAGAAACTTGGCAAGCCCGGACCTGCGCACCAGGTCTGGCCCATGGCCTGTCTTTGCATAGTCCACAAGCTAAAAATGTTTTTTAGATTTTGAAAGCTGTTAAAAAGAAAATACCGTCTTCGCTGGCCTCTATCCTGGAACCAGTTCTGGGACCAATCCTCTATCAGCCAGGATCTAGGCAGAAACCAAGATCACAGAGGAGTTTTAGCAGGAAAGGTTAACATAAAGAATGACCAGCTAGTCATGGGATGAGTTGCTAAGAAGTAAAGAGGCATCTAAATGCAACAGAAATCGCTCATATATGGAGTTGAGGGATGCAGACGTCTTTGGAGAAAGTGTGGCTGGACGGTGTGGTGGAGAAGTCTGCCGGGGTCCCACAGGCTGGGGAAGCAGGAAACAGCCTGCAGTAGGGCCAAACCAACTTGCCAGGCATCTGCTCTCTGAGACGCTGCCCAGCCTCGCTGGGAAATGCACCTCCTGTGCGAGACGGAGATGAGCGTCAACAAGCCAGTACACGCGGAAGTCCCAAAGCAAGTGGTATTTTTCTACGTGCACTGAAGTTTCGGTCAGCCCCCAGGAACTGTCAGTCCTCACGCCATCACCAACGTGCAACATCATCACCATCATCGTCATTACCTTTGTTATCATTATCCCCGTGGGGAGAAAGCTGACCTTGGAGAAGTGACCTGCCTGAGGCCACCCCAGGACACAGGCACCAGCTCTGCAACAGATACACGGAGAGACAGGTGCAGAGAGCAGAAGGGACATGGCTGGAGTCCCACAGCGAGAAAGGCCAGGATCTGGCCCAAGCGCCCTTCAGCCTTCTCTGGGCAGAAGCCAGGCCACAACAGTAAGGAGGCTCACCTGTGCAAACATTCACCCCCTGGGCTAGCATTTCCTGCAGCTCCTGTCCTTCCCCCTCCTCTGCCTCTGCCTCCCCCTCCTCCTCCTGTCTGATGCTGATTTAACCTGTGGTTTTATGCTTAATCATCTCATAGTAAATCTCTGTCTTAATCTCCCATGGGCCACCCAGGCTGTCTTTTTATTAGGAAGTAAATAGCACAGGCAGTCCCAGCTACACTGCGGCCAACACGGGGAGCTTGGCGGTGGGAGGAGAGGCTGTGCGAGTCTGGAGGAGTCTTGAGGCCCTGGAGACAAAGAGAATATGAGAATAATTACAAGACGGTAGGTGCGTGGGCATGGTTTGTGCAAGATGCAGAGGGTGTCATAAAATCGGCTTTTGCTCCAAAGCTCTAGGTGAGGTTTAAAATCAGAGGATCAGGTCAGGGATGCTGGCTTGGGTTTGGAGACAAGGGTCTTTGCCTTAAGTCGCTGCACTGCCCCTTTCATGCTGTGCCACCTGAGGCCAGCCAGGCCCTCTCTGGGCTTCAGCTTCCTTGTCATTGGGGGTGATCTAGCCGTGGGAAGAGTGGCCCGGCTCGGAAGAAGGCTCCATCCAATGAGCCCTGGGCTGCTGGCCTCTGAGTAGCCCTGGGGTCAGCCGTGGCCAGCCTGGACAACCATTTGCAGTGTGACCTTGCACAAGGGTCTTCCTCTCTCGAGGTCTGAGATATTGTGATTGATTTAAAAAAAAATTTTTTTTTGGTCTTTATCCACTGTCTCTGGCACAGCGCAGCAAAAAAAAAAAAACTTTGGAATTTTCAATGTTCAAAGCAACCAGAGTGCCTTTTGTTGTGTTAATGAGTTGACTTTCAGAAAGCCCCTAGGTTAACCCAAGGACGGGGTCGGTTGCCAGGAGAAGCAATCTTGTGATTAGAGGGTTAGAACTTTCAGTCCCTTTCCCTGCCAACCTCCCAGGAGGGGAGAGGGGCCGGAGATGCAGTGCCAGAATTGAGTTAATTTCCTGGTAATGTGGAAAAACCCCACACCATTGAGGGCCTCATCTGTCAAAGAGGGACTTGCGGGGAACACGTGTTCTTTGCAGCATCCCAGGTTCAGAGATCTGCCCCAGGCTGGTCCCTTCCATGGGAGAAAGGTGCAGGGAGCACCTGGATGGGACCTCTCTGCCCAGCTGCCTGCTGCCTCACCCCTGCTGCCTCAGCTCCTCCTCCATGCCTCTTCTCTTCCTTCTCTTCTCTCTGGGGGCCCCATATGGCACCATTCTCATTCCTGCTCCCCAGATGCCAATGGAAATATTTCAGCGTGTCTCAGTCGGATGCAGAGAACGGAGTCTCTCCCTCCAGATGGCAATATCCTCTCCTGCTCCAAGCCCTAAACTTAGCCATGTTAAAGATGAAAACCAGAGTCTCTAACTACTCCTTCCCATAGCTGTCATCCTGCAAACTGTGCTCCAAAATGCAGTGCCACAAAAGAACCAAAGGTGGGGTCTAGAAGAAATATCTGCACACCTGTGATCAGAGCAGCCTTGTTTGCAAGAACTGAAACATAGAAGCAAGCCAAATATCCATTGACAGATGAATGGATAAGAAAGATGTGGGGTAAACACATACTGGAGTATTATTCAGCCTTACAAGGAAGGAAATTCTGAGCGCCTGGGTGGCTCAGTTGGTTGAGGGACTGCCTTCAGCTCAGGTCATGATCCTGGGGTAAGAGAATCGAGTCCCACATAGGGCTCCCTGCTCAGCAGGGAGCCTGCTTCTCTCTCTGACCCTTACCCCCCTCCATGGTCTCTCTCTCTCTCTCTCTCTCTCTCTCAAATAAATAAAATCTTTTTGTTTTAAATGGAAGGAAATTCTTACATATGCTACAACAGGAATGGGTCTTGAAGACATGCTAAGTGAAGTAGCCATCCATACAAAGACAAATGCTGAATCGTTTCACTTAGATGAAGTACTTAGAGTAGCCTTAGTCATAGAGACAGAAAGTAGGATGGGGGTTGCGGCGGGGGTGGGGAGGTGGGCTGGAGGGAGGGGGCATGGAGAGATGCTATGTAATGGGGATTGAGTTTTTGTTTAACAAATGATTTACCGGATGGTGGTGGCGATGGTTGCCAAACATTAAGAAGGTATTTAACGCCACTGAACGGTACACTTAAAAATGGTCAAGATGGCAAAAGTTGTATGTATTGCAGGGGAGGAAAACTTTTATCCTCTCTCTTCTATGGTCTTCCTTTGACTGGTCTAATAACCAAATTAACATAAAACAGATTAGCAAAAGAAAAACGTACTTAATTTCATACCTGTAGGAGCCTATAAAAATATGAGACACAAAGAAGTGACCAAATCAGGCAGTTTTTTACCTTTTAGACAAAGAAACAATAAATTTGTGAAGGGTGGACGAAACAAAGAGGTTTGGGCTTGGGTAGCAGATCGGTGCGTGAGGAATAAGTTTTGTTTACACAGCCTCCTCTGCCTTAAATTCTCTATCTCTGGTGATAAGGATGCCCCATGCCCTCCTGGTACAGGGAGGGCATCTTTCACAGTGATACTTATTTCCTGCTTTCATGGGGACAGAGGAGGTTAAAGAGTCCTTCTTAGACCAGCTGTGCCTTAAGTAACTTCTATTCAAAATAATTAATACACTAAAGTGGCACATTTGGGATGGCCTACTCTGCTCCCCTTCAGTATGTTACCACAATTTTAAAAGTTGAAAAGAAAAAGCAGCACAAAATAATAGCAACTACTACTCTATTGATCAGTGAACACTTACCACCTAAGTACTAGGCACATCTTTAAGTCATTCATATGCAGGAATCCATCTACAAGCCTCTGAGAAACTATTATCCCCATTCTGCAGATCTGGAAACTGAGGCATAGAGAAGATAAGTAACTTGTCCAAGGTCACACAGCTGGTCATGGCTAAGCCAGAACTGGACTAGACACTGGCCCTTGAATGCTCAATATTCTTACACCAAACAGGATTCATCTCTTGGAAGGCGAATCAAAAGACACATCCAAGCCCAAAAGAATAGGAGAAGGAAGGGTTTTCCTTGCAACAAGTAATGGAGAACACTGGGGATATTTCCCAAAGCAGTGGAGAAGCTAAGGGTGCACACATACTCAGGAAGGGGTTTGCCTGATGGGGAAGGCAGTGTGGAATCGGGGCAGGAGTCACCTTAAAGTGACAGAGCCCAGGTCAATATCACAAGGGCAGCAGGGTTCAGCACCACGAATTCTTTGGCTTTAGCTGGTCCAAAATCTGAGTGCTCAGATGGGGTTTAGATCCTACAAAGATAATTCACCACCAATGTGTGACAGACAGTCTTTACTTTTGAGCCAGCACTGGGAGTTTTACCACTGATTGGTTGTCCCTGCTATGATGAGGCTGCCTCCTGGCCCCAGAGTGGCTGTTTGTTCTTACCTGCTTTCACAAGATGTCCCCGGGCCCAAGATGACTTTTCTTATGTCAAGAAAGCATCTGTCTTTCTTTTTCTGGGGATCCCTAACTCTTTCTGCTTACAATAATGACCCACATGACAGGTCTCATTAGGTCTCATTAGGCCTGATTTCCTGGACTTTTGATGGACTTGCCCAATGGGACCCCAGAGGAAGGCTCTGGGGAGGCTGAGGTCAGCAGAGAGTTCCACTGGGGATCAAGGACTATCCCCCATTGGCCCCTTCCATGAAGACCCCAAAGTCACCACGGGGCCATCCTTAAGGAGAATGAGCTACACTCGGCCCTCAGGGTGCCACCAGGCCTGCTGCAGTGGGTCCTGGGCTCATCCATGGGTATAGAAATGGGTTCTGTACTGGGAGGGTGGGTGCTGGACCAGGAGAAGCCCAAAGACTCCAAATCCCTTGTTAAGAAAATGGGCCCTTGGGCTCTCAAGCAATAGAAGTTGACAGGTCAAATGGGCGGCTTGGGCAAGGCTTTACTGGGCTTATGCTCTCATACAAGGAGACAGCACAAGAGAAAGAAAAGCTGATCCCCTGTGGAGAGGTCGGTAGAGTTTCTTAAAGACACTTGAGTGGGGAAAGGGTGACTTGTAAGCATGTAGAGGCAGGATGTATTAGCACCTGCACGCTTAAAGGTCATGTTCCTGCGTGTGTTGCAGGTCTAATTGGCAATTAAACCTCCACCCCCGGCAAATGATTTTTAGTCAGTATAATGAGGGGGAAAGTGGGTGAAAGGTCAGCACTGGGGTCCATCTTGGCACAGACTGGTTGGTCTTCACCAGTCTTCCTCCTCCAGCCCCTCCTATGGGGTAAGCATCCTGCCCCCACATTCCGGCCACTCAAGGGCATAGAGTTTGAGCTTTATTTTTTTCCTTAGGGAGGCAGCCAAAGGACACTGGACTTTGCAGACAAGATTAAGGGGACTCAAGTCCAGTCTCTGCTCTGTCTCACTCTGGAAGGAAAATCACTGAGAGATTCAGAAATTTCCAGCTCTCAGCAAAGGGAGTGGCCAGGGCTGTCTGGGTTCAAGAAAGTTCAGGAGTTTGATCACACTCCAGGAGGCTGGAAGCAGCTCTGGCTGAGCCCAGAGAAGTCAGAGGTCAACTCTTTATCTTGCCTGTCATCCTTAGGAGGGTCATGACCCCAGGGCTTGTCACTACCACCTTCTGGAAGCTGACCATGGCCGGGACTGGCTTCCTTCCCTGTGCCCGGCTGGTCCCCCGGAGACCTCCCCAACTTGCTTCACAAATAACACTGTCCTAAAAAAATGGACACATGCAGAGCTGATTTTAGAGCTCTCAAGGGATGGAAGGGAAAGAGGAGGGGCTGGGAGACAGGCAAGTGTGGGGCATTTACGGGTGCAATGCTCTTGTGCCCTCACACAATTCACCAGCCACCTCGGAGCCTCTGTGCCCTTGGCAATAAATGGGAACAATGACCTGAACTCACAGGGCTCTGGGGAGGATTAAGTGTGATGACGTTGGTGGGGTTTGACACTCACAACTGTTCCATCACCTCTTTACTCTTGATGGAATGAATGTCTTTTCTTTCTGGCCTTGATGCCATGTCTTTTCTCTTTGCTCTTGATGAAATGTCTTTTAAGTGACCTAGGGAGGGAGGGAGGGAGGTACAGCCAGAGAAAAGGGAATGAGAAAACATCTAAAAGTAAAACATTCAGTAAGCCTAAGCTTTGAAAATCAAACCTTCCCTCCAGGCTCAGACCCAGCCCCTCCTGCTGGGCCCTGCTCTGAACCCCTTCTTCCTGCACCCAGGGACTCCTATTTGGCTTCCGTGCCTGGGCCAGAGCAGAACCGACACCGGAGCCCAGCCATCCACAGAGCCATTGCCCAGAGAAGGACCTGGAGTCCAGGCAGCGGAAAGGAGCTGGGAGAGAGGCCAGAAGCCAGTGGGGATGAGAAAGAGAGGAAAGGAGACCGGGGCGAGAGCAGGGAAAGGGAGAGAGAGTCAGAGAGAGGAGAGAGAATGACAGAGAGAGAGAAACAGGGAAAAGAGACAAAGAAGGAAAATTAGCTGTGTGAATCCCTTTGCCTGGGGTCCTTCTTCTACCCCAGCCCCTTTGTGCCCTGTCCCTTCCACCCACACCACCTCTTCTGTGACCGCTGCTCTCCAGTAAATGAAGGCTGATCACTGCTGGGCCCAGCAGACTCCGTGAGCCAGAACAGCAGGTGTTCAGTAAAAGGTGTCTCCTACATCCCCTGCTCTCCGGGAAAGTTCTATCAGAAAGAAGGTGGGCTGTGCCCAGTGGGGCCTGAGGGAAACATCCTGAGGAATCAGGGTCCGTCTGACACCTCCATCAGCTCATCCAGAAAACCCGGGACAGCTTTCAGTTGTTAATTTCTGATAAACATGTTGATGTTTCATTTTTGAAATAGGGTTTTCCAGAGGCCTCTTAAAATAGAGACTGGAGTGAAGCATTTAATGAGGACTCAAGCCTGTGGTCCCTAAATAGCACTAAGGACCCTGTGCCCCGGAGGCTGCGTCTGCTCTCAGAGCAGGAATCCCACTCCCGCAGAGGGGAGGGACGGCCCTCAGCCATGGGGTGAGAACAGGTGAGTCACAGACTCACGGCACAGGAAGGCAACGTGAAGTCATCTCAACATATATAAACACACACAGTAGTGAGAATGGGGATGGTAGTTCAGACTTTTCAAAGCACCTAGTAGGTATGCAATGAAGATTTATTGAATGAATGAAGGACAGCGCCTTCACGAATATGACTTGGTGGGAGGGACTGATGGTGGTGGTAAGGATGAGGATGAAGATGATGAGGATGATATGATGATGGTGCGGGACAGTGATGATGATGATGGTGAGGATGAAGATGATCATTGATCGTGAAGATGGTGGTGGTGATGGTCAGGACAGTGACAGTGACTACAGTCAGGCAGACAGCAGTGAAGCAAGGCTAACAGTACCAGGCAGTGACACGGCATGTACCAGGCGGTGTTTGAGGCACTCTACAAATGTGAATACATTCACTCTTCCCAACAACTCTAAAACATTGGTATCAATATCATCCCCATTTTATAGATGAGAAAACTGAAGCACAGAGAGGTTAAATAACCTGACCAAGGTCATGCGGTTGGTAAGCGATGGTGCTGGGATTCCAACCAGTCTGGCTCCAGTCTCTGTGTTTACCCTCAACACTATGATAATGAGAGTAAAGTAAGGGAGTTAGAAAGAGCGCCCAGTCACCAGTAGATGTTGACAATGTGCCGGGAGCTGTTCTCAGCACTTAGTATCGTCTCATTGAATTTTCATTATATTCCTGTGACAAAGGTAATATTTCATGACAGATGGAAAACTGAGGCTCAGAGAGGCAGAGTAAGTGGTCCAGTGGCTCAGTGATGGAGTTGGGATTTGAACATAGCTCTGTTGGACTCCAGAGCCTGTGCTTTTAATAATTGGAGATGGCATAGGTTACAGTTGGGAATCCTTCCCTGGATTGGGGACTCAGGATCAGGTTCAGCTTTGCTTCTCACTCACTGTGTGACCTTGGGCAAGCTTCTTGCCCTCTCTGGTCCTCATCCCATCCCTCCCAATTACTCTCCCACTTCATGGCTGCCTTGTGGACCCCCTCCCCTACCATCCCCCCACATGCCACATGACCTTCAAAACAACTCATCCAAAGCCTCCTTATCCCTGCCCCCCTTCCAGGAAACTGCCCACTTGAGGTCCAAGCTCCTGGGTCCTCAGGTCTCGTGAAACATCCAGCCTCCCTCCCAGTAATCAGAGCAAAAACCATGGTACTGGTACCAGGTCTGCCTTTCCCTCTCTTGTCCTCCCCGCCCCACCCCCATAAACACAATCATTCAGCCAATTCTTCCAGCATAACAGAGTCTGGAAATACCCAGTGCTGGATCCTAGCAGACCCAGTCTTGAGAATCTCAGCTCTGTTGCTTTCTGTGTGATTTTGGACAAGTGTCTTTACCTTTCTGAGCCTCAGAAATATGTTTGCCCATTGTGGATAGCAATACTACCTACCTCATGGAGTGGTTGTAGGGATTACGTATAGTAATGTAGGATAAAGTGCCAGAGTGGTAGAAATACTCAATTAATGGTAGCTATAGTATTATTATTATTACTGTCTGCCTCTTCTCCGCATTCAGCCCCCTCCACCCTGGCTCAGACTCCCATCTCATCTCTGTCCTTGCCTAATGACATGGCCTAGGTCCCCTGCCTGAGGTGATTCACCCCCACCCCGCCCTCTCATCTGTCTTGCTCATTGCTGATCTTCCTCTGCTTCAAGATTCCAGGGCTCCCACTGCAAAGTCTTTTTTTTTTTTTTTAAAGATTTTATTTATTTATTTGACAGAGAGAAATCACAAGTAGATGGAGAGGCAGGCAGAGAGAGAGAGAGGGAAGCAGGCTCCCCGCCGAGCAGAGAGCCCGATGCGGGGCTCGATCCCAGGACCCTGAGATCATGACCTGAGCCAAAGGCAGCGCTTAACCCAATGAGCCACCCAGGCGCCTCTCCCACTGCAAAGTCTTAACCTGGCAATTAAGGCCCTGCCTCTTTGCCCCACCAGCCCCCATCAGCCCCCACCAGCCACGGCTCACATCGATCCCCTCTTGGTGACCAGTGCTCCAAGTGACCATGGCCCCACGATCCCTCACAGGGTTTTCCCACTGCCAGTCCTTTCTTCAGCCTGTTTCCTGGGCTAAGAATGCTCTTATGCTTATCTCCATATCCCATGTAAATGTCAAGAGCCAGTTTGAGTCTCTTCCAGGAAGTCTGCTCTGATTTCTTACCTCACTCCTGGGCCCTACCACCTGCTGTCACTGAGTAAGCGTTCTCCCTGTTTCCCCATCCCAATGTCCAGAACAATTCCCTGGTTTGTGCTCGTTTATAGTAACTATCACAGTCTGTCCAAACGTTCAGTGTACACATGCACACTGCATTATTCTCTGCTTCAGATGTCCTTCATAGGGCTCCCTTCTTGCTGGGAGGACCCTATGTTCCCTCCCCTTAAATGTGAAGTGGCCTGTTGGGCATCGACCATGGAACCCGGCAGAGATGACATCATGCCAGTTTAGAGCCTAGCCTGTAGGTGGTCTGGCAGTTCTGCGCTGGTTTCCTAGAGCCCTGAGCCTCTGTATGAGAACTCCGTCTAGAAGGATGCCGCCATCCTGGGAGGAAGCCCAGGCATATGGAGAAGTTCTGGAGGAGAAGGCACCATGGTAGAGAGAAAGAGAGCCAAGAGCACCAGAATGCCAGTCAAGTGGGGGAAGAGGCCATTTTGGAAGGGATCCTTCCGTCCAGCGGACCCCAAGTGGCCCAGCTGAGCCCTCTCAAATTCCTGACCCACAAAGCGGCAAGCAAAATAAAATGGTTGTTTTAAGCCGCTAAGTTTTGTAGTAGTTTGTTATGCAGCGTAAAATAGCTAGGACAGAATTCTTTTCCCCAGCTCAGAAGAGCTCAGCTCCTTATCCTTCATGCTTTCATCTCCAACATCACCTCCTCAGAGAAGCCCACCTTGACTTCCAGGTGAGGTTAGACCCAGGGTTCTGTGTGCTCATCATACCTACTCCTCCCTCATGGTGCACCGTCTCCCATGTGCCCTGTGTGTGTTTGAATAACCTTGGGCTCCCACTCTAGACTGAGCTACCCCGCCGCATCACCAGCACCAGCATGCATCAGGGCTCAGTAAATGCTTGTGAAGTGAATGAGCCTGCCTGTCTGAGAGGTCCTGCTGTCTGTCCCAGCCCCATGGGCCAGGTGTGGGCAGGATAATGGGTCCAGCCCTGCCTCCCAGTTCCCTTCTAACGACAGGATTCAAGGGGCTTGGTCCCTCTGCCAGCCCTAAGGCCCCACAGAGGAGAAGGAGGGAGGGCGCTGGCAGGACTGGGCTGCCAGGCCAAGGGAGAGGCTTCAGCCTCTAGCTGCCCTCCCCGACAGCACCTGCCGACTCTGTACCATCTCCCCCAACTCTGAGCTGACTCTGTACGTGGCTCCCCCTGGACCACCAACAGCTCTTCCATCCAGCAGCCACCTGAGGGCCTTTGGCCACACTCAATGGCCTTTGAGTCTTGCCTCCTGCCCTGTTTATTGTACCCCCACACTGTGCCCTGGGCTTCCAGTTCCACAACAATGAACTTGTTCCATCTTTGCAACAGCTTCATTTTACTAATGAAGAGATGGAAGACCAGAGAGGTTGAGTGGCTCACCCAAGGTCACACAGGAAGTTAAAGAGGCAGGATTATGCCTTGATCCTCTGGCTCTGGGTCCAGTGTTTCTCCTGCTACAGTGGGCAAGATGACCCCACGTTCCCCTCAGATTTGCAACATGACCCATCCCTGAGGATCAGCTGGGAGCTGCCTGCCTGCCAGAAATCTTATTTCTCCTTCCTCAGAACTTGAGGCCCCCAGATCTGAATCTCCCAGACCCCCGGATTGGCATCCGCAGCAAAACTGGGATGGGGAAAGGGAGTAAGTTTGAGAAATAAAGATTGAAACATCAAGGCAGTCTTTGTGAACACACAGACACGAGGCACACATACACACACACACACACAAGCACATACACACTCACAGAAGGAAAGACACACACACACACGGTGAGAGATGAGGCGTGGAGATGAGATGAAAAAGGAGAAAGAGGAAAGAAAAAGGAGGGAAAAGCAAATTCACACAGAGAAGGAAAAACAAAGAACCAGAAATAGCCAGAGGGAGAAAAAGACAGAAAAATACGAAATACAAAAAGACTGAGAGAGACAGAATCACACACATGTGCAAAGACCCAGGTAGACAGGCGCATGAAAAGAGCCATTGTGAAAGGGGTTGAAATTCAGAAAGAGACAAAGGCTCAGAGAAAGTTGGAGACACACACCCAGGAGACAGGAAAGGCCACCGCCAGACAGAGGAGGGATGGGGGCAAGGAGAGAAGACAGAGCGAGGGAGACAGAGCTTGTGGCTCTTAGCCCTCTTCCCCCATCCCTCCACACCCTGGGAGAGGTGAATTCTCCCAGGCCCAGCCCTCCAGCCACGGTCCACCTTCCGCCCCAGGGCTCCGGATGAAGAGCCCTGAACACAGACATCATCTGCACTGAGCAAACGCTGCTTTGCCTTGAACCCAACACACCAATGGAAGGAGAGACACTTGCCTACCACTGCTCACCCAGCCCAGGCCTCAGAGCTGCTTGGTTCTTCCCGCTGACTGCTGAGCCACAGGGGCTGGAGGTGGGCACGACCTGCCAGCACTCAGCGGGCCTCCACTAGGTGCCTCCCGCCCCAAGGAGCCCCTACCTGGGAGGTAGTCCCCCCTGCCCACCCCCCCGCTCAGATGGCGCTTCCTGGCTGCGTGGCTGTGGTGGGTCACCCGACTGTCTAAGCCTCAACATCCACTTCTGTGACATGGGGATAATAGTGCCTACCTCACAGGTTGATGAGAAAATAAAAAATGGGTGCTGGTAAAACGCCTGACACAAAATCTGGCATATAGTACGTGCTCAATAAACACGGGCTTTCTCGCATTGGGAAAGTCTGCAAAACACAGAGACAGAGGCAGGAAGGGAGGTCCAGCCAACAGGGGTCAAGGGTCCTGGGAAGGGAGAGGTCATTCCAGCTGCACCAGGGCACCTGAACCAGGCCTTGGAGCATAGGGTACATTTAGAAGTGAGAGCCAGAGATGAGTGGAGAGGGACAGGAGGCACACTTGTTGGTGGGAATGGCACACACCAAGGCAGAGAGGCAGGGATTATCTCCAGAGCAGAGACCCACTCCATTTAGCCCAAGTGTAGGATATGTGTGGGGCATAGGGGGACCACTTAGTGCAATGCGCATTTCACAGATGGGGAAACTGAGGCCTACCAAGGTTAGGTGAATTCTTTAAGCTCACACAGCTGGCAAGTGACAGGCCCAGCATGTGAAACCAGGCCCGGGCAACTTGGGAATTCTCCCTTTGCCAAGATGCAGGTCAGCCCCATATAGGTGAAAGCAGAGACTCAGCTGAGGGACTCTCAGGACTTCAGAAGTTTGGTGTTTTTCTAACAGCTGAAGTCCCTGAAACCAAACCTCAGGTGAGAGAGAGTAAGTTCCTGACTACAAGGGCCAATGTCTCCCAGAGGAGCAGGTGGAGGGCATCATGAAAAGCCCAAACTTTGGCTGTGGATGCCACTGGGGTGGGTAAGGTGGTCCTGCCAGGCCTGGGGACTGGAAGATGAGGCCCAGCCTGTGCCTGTGAAATCCTCTCCATGTCCTGCATGAGGCGTGGTGGGGGGGGTCCTAGTGAAATTCCCAGGAGCCCCGGGAATTGTCTGCCTTGGGTAAGAGCTGGTATTGTTAACCTATGGTTTGAGAATGAGAGAAAATGAGGTTCAGGAGACCAAAACCCCCTGAAATTTGGTCTGACTTACCACTACAAATACATACACAGACAATTTCAAATGCTATAATGCTAATTATGTTCCCCCGTGCCACCTATGGAGGGCGGGCGCTGGTAAACCAGGTGCCCCGTTCTCCTGACCAGCTGATTCGGTTTGGACCCACACAGGCAGGGGCAGGCGCAGGAGCTGCATTGTTCTGCATGAGGAAGAGAGAACCTGAGGCTGCCAAAGGCCACCAGTGAAGGGGAGCCAGGGAAAGCAGGAGGGATAGGAGGGGAAGGCTGCCATGGTCACACATCCAGTCACAGCATGTGCCACGGGCAGCGACTTAGGCCAATCTTTTCTAGAGCTGAGGGAGAAAATGGAACACTGGAAAGGTAGCCCAGATCTTATGACTACACAAGTGTACGTTTTCCTCAAGAGAAAATCCATAATTTTGATCAGATTCTCAAAGGGATCTGTATTCATCAGGACAGGCTACAATGATGCTTAGTAACAAAAATCCCCAAATCTCTTCAGCCAAGAGTTTCTCTCTGTCTCATTATCTCTCACTAACTGCACCAGGGCCAGCTGACGCCAGCTCCATAGTCTCCCATGTATTGACTTGCCCTGGTCCAGACTGCTCAGAGCCTCTGCCTCACCCATCTCCACGTGCTGCCTCCATGATCTCCAATGAACAAGAAAGAGCTGGAACATCTTACAGGGGCTCTCCATGCCCACAGGCCCCAAGAGTCACACAGCTCGTTCTGTTCACTGTTCACCAGCCATAAATAGCAGTGTGGTGCACCTAACTGCAAGGGAAGCTCGGAAGGCTTCCATGTGCCCAGAAAGGGGAGGAGAACTGGATATTGATGAGTACTGGTTATATTGGGGACCCCACAAAATGTTAGCAACATTAGAGCAATGAGTCCCAAACTCGGATTTATAGACCAACTTTATCAGCCCTCTCCTGAGAGCTTTAGGGAAATGCAGATCCCGGGCCACCCCCTTAGTTACATTCTAGTGTCGCAGACTCTGTATTTTTAACAAGGCTCACAGGTGCAGAACAGGTTTGGCAAAGCCTGGAGTGGAAGGTCTTCTGATCACAGGGCTAGGAGGTCATCCCGGACTCACGTCTTTAAAAAAAACCTCCAGCCAGCTTGCTTTCCTCTCTCTACATCCCTTCATCCAGCCATGGAATTGCAAAGTGGAATTACGAAGTTCTCTGCAAGGATGACACCAGCTATCACTTGAAATTCTAGAACCTCAGCCTACATTCCTCCTACCACCGCTAGGATTGGGCCCGTTTTATTGGTGGGATGACTGAGGCACAGAATGCTGCACTAGACGTGGGATTGCTGATTCTCATCCCTGTCTGGTCTAAGGAAGAAACCAATCTCTTACCCTGAATACCCCCAAAGTCTATCCCCAGGAGATCTGCTTGCCTGGTATTTTCTAGGGCAGTGGGTCTTTAAGACACAGGTGCTCAAAGGTGTTCAAATATCCCCATTCTGGTCAGTTCTTTCTTTGCGGCTGCTGTTTAATTCCTCTGGAGAACGAGATTGGAAAGACAGTGCTAATTTAATTTCCCAGAATGAATAAAGATAAGACAGTAACAGAGGGTGATGAAGGGCTGGGAGCATGTAATTCACATCCCAAAACCCGGCTCCTTGCATCACAATGGCCCTCCCCATGCTGGAGCTGATTAAGCCCCAACAACTGCAGTTAATTACCTTCCTCTCTCTCCGAGGGAGTCTGGCTTCGCTGCCAAGGGTAGGCATGAGGGGGTTAGTTTGCAACCAGGCAAAAGAGATATAGGGAAGGAGGGAGTCAGGGTTTATAGATCCCTCCATGGCTCACAGATCGCCCTCGCAGTGGGGTTGGGGGTGGGCATTAGGAGAACAGGTCATTAGCTAGTGGGTCACCAATGAACCTCCAGGGCTTAGAGTCCAGTATTTCTGGAAGTTGTTTATGGGTCTTGCTGAATGTGGGCTTACCAAGAGGACGTCAGGCTGGGTTGGATCCAGGGTGCCGGCAGCAACAACATTTGTGTTCACAGGACAGCATCTCTGTGCTCGTGGGGGCATTCATCTCCCTGAGCCCAGAAGGTTTTCATCCCTGCACACAACAATGTTGCCCATCAGCAAAGCAAGGAGTCTTTTCATGAGACCTGCTGGGGTGCACTGTGGTGGGTGGGCATGCGGGATACTTAGGAGCTGGTTTAGCTCTGTACACATGGGTGTGATGTAGTTAGAAGCACCCATATTCATGCAGCCCTCGGGGTAATTTCCTACACTACTGCTAACTAGTTGTTAACCTTGGCAAAGTTTCTTCTCTAAGCAAGACAGAAATAGCATCCCTGTTGAAGAGTTCTGGTAAGGACTTGAGAGATGGTGCCTGGGAAGAGCCCAGCTCAGCACCCAGCCCACAGGAAGAGCTCCATGATCATGAACTACTGTCAATGTAGGATCCTACAATGCGAGGATCCTACAGTCCGTTCTCGGGTGAATGTAGGAGTTACGTTTGCCCATGAACACAGGGAGTGAGCTCACAGGGCCGGTTCATCATCACGATGGCATCTGCAGCCACAGGGAGAGACCTTTCCAACACAGCCAAGGTCCCGTCCCACCTCCCTTTGTGGTCCCTATGACGAGGACTCGGTGTCTGGCCAGAAGGGAGGGAACGAAGGTGGAACGCTGTTCCTCCAGGGCCAGGGATGCTGACTTTTTACAAAGCTGGAGACCCACTTTCCTGGAGCTAAAAATGCTTGCAGCAACAGAAAAGGAGGCCTCAGTGAGAGAGCAGGAGCCCCAGCACTGACCTGATGGGGACTGACAGTGGCAAGTGATTTCAACACAGACAAAACCTGAACACACCTGCCGGGGAGCGGGCTGCCATTCTCACTAAATGAAGAATCTGCTGGTTGTGGGGGAGGCAAATCCCCACTGTCCTGAGACTTTGTGGCTGGGTTTTAATGTCCATTCTTGTGAAGACAAAAATGAAGACAGCTTATCTGGGGGCCTGGAAGAGAGAGATCCTGGGCTCTGGGTCAGATAGGGCTGGAATGTTTCTGGGGGTGAGGGAGAATGTGGAGTCACAAAGATGGAAGGGATTTGGGGCTAGGAAGGCTGGACCAGGTCTGCGTTCAAGAAGGGACCTTGACCATGAGTCCAGGGTTCAGGGAGCAGGAGCAGGTGGGACTGAGGAGAGCAAGGTGGTGGGGAGCAAAAGGGTCAGGATCAGACTGTGAAGAGGGGACAGTGGAAGGTGGTGCTCACCTGTGTGAGGGGCTCAACCCCAGGTCACTGTTGGGCTCCATGGCCCCTTGGAAGTCTGGGCAGTTCTAGATTGAGGAGATGGAATGAAACTGCACCATTCCAGAGCCAGAGAATCACAGAGAGTTGGGGATGAGAAAGCTCCTGAAAAGAGCCAGCCCCATAAGTAGATAGAAGGATTCCACCTCCCAGTAGGAGATGAGGGATTTGTCCAACACCTCTTGAACCATTGGATTCTTTTTAGCAAATATTCGCAGACCTTGTTCCTGAGGCAGAGTGCAGTTCTCCACCCCGCTGATGTAAGGCTTGGCCATGTGGCTTGTTCTAGCCAAGACAATGCAACAGGACATGATGTCACCCACTCTGAGCCAAGTCCTTAAGAAGGCGTCCTGTGTTTCCGCTTACCGTCTTGTGCTTGTGCCATTTTGGATTAGAAGAGCACATCCCAGGAGCCACTGATCCACAGAGAATGAGAGACACGTGGAGTGGAACAGACCAGAACCCCACCCAAGGCACGTCTGACTCACGCTCTGAGACAACCTGCTCCAGCGAGTCCCCAGACACACGATGAGGACAGAGAACCACCTCACGCTGTAAGCCACTATGCTTCAGGTGATGTCTTACACGTCATCACAGTGGCGATAGCTGTGGGATATTTTGACTTATCATGAATAGATATCTGGTCTTCAGACCCATTCCTGGCACAGAACTCCCCAAACTCTCGAAATTGTATAAGCGAAGAGAAAGATAAATGTGACTTTTGTCATGCTACCAATGACTTTGGGAACACATCTAAGGATGGGGGCTGGTAGCCAGGAGAGTCAACCATGTGACGAGAGGGTTGGCATGTCAGTTCCACCCTCCCGACCTCTGAGCGGCAAGAAGAGCTGAAGTTTGAGTCCATCACCAGTGACTAATCGAGTATGCATAGATCACGAAACCTCCATAAAAACCCAGGAGAAGAGATCTGGAGAGTTTCCAGGTTGGTGAACACCTTGAGATTTGGGGACAGGGTCTGGAATCTCCACGTCCTTCCCGCACAGCTTGCTCTCTGCATCTCTTCCATCCCGCTGTCCCTCTCATTATAAGCCAGCTCGCTGGTGAGTACGATGTTTCTGATGAATTCCGCGAGCCACTCCAGCAAATTACGTGAACCTGAGGAAGGGGCCACAGGACGCTCTGATCTACAGCAGTTTGGCCGGACGCTCAGGTGACAACCTATACTTGTCATCTGAGGTGGGGAGGCAGGGAGCAGTGTCGTCGGACGCCATCTCCAGATGAAGTTGTCACAGGACAACCGGCTGGTGCTGGGGAACTGTTTACAGTGGGGACAACACCACACGCATCAGAACTAGGAGCAGAAGCTGACAGCCACACAGCAAGTCAGGAGCTGAGCTGAAACAAATCCTAGACCACTCACAGAGAGCAAAGAACACCTCCTGATGCCTTGGTTCCACCAGGACGTCAATCAGTCTCTGAACACATCATAGCTCAGGTCTCACGCCTAAGAGGCAGTGTTGGCCACTCCCACCGGGTGTGCTAAGGGCTCAGTGCTCCCTGTCCCGGCCACTCCCACACCGGCCCTGGGAGGTGGGGCAGGGGGCGTGGTTCCCTCTCCGACCCTGCAGGACAGTGGCGGGGTCACTAGGCCACTATGAGGCATCAAAAGCCGCAAGCCAGGGAAGAGGAGGGCTGGACAGCAGCACAGAAGTGGGGGGATGCCCAAGATCTGGCAGGTCCCCTCAGGGAGAAAGGGGCAGGTGCGTGGCAGATACTGCCCCCCAGGGACCAGTCCTCTGCAGGGATGACCTTGGGTGTGGAGTGAGCAGTGGGGATGGCCCCTGCTCCATACACACTTCTCCGTGACCCGGGGTCGGCTGTCTCACTGCTCTGAGCCAGGGAGTGTGACACGGCTCCCAGGGCCACAGAGGCGAGCAACACATCCTGAAACACACACCATGCCCAGCCCAGAGCCAGGCTTATGAGGGTCTCAGGTAGACGGGGCTCCCTTCTGCCCACACCTCCACCCCAGGGTCCCAGGAAAGTGGGCTCTGCAGTCACACTCTTGTCCTGCTCCAGTGCCCCCATCTAGGGGATTCTGGGCAAGCCCCACTCCTTCCCTGGGCCTCAGTTTCCTCATCTGCAAAATGAGGATAATAACAGTACCTCCTTCCAAAACAAGTGAAGACAGAAAACCCGCATAAAGTCCCTGGCATGAGGATCAAAGACTGCCTCAGAGATAGTAGGTGTCACCCCAAGCTAGGGGGACTTCAGGGGCCTTTTAAACAGTGAAGCCCTGCATCCCCAGAAGGGTTGGTATTCCCACAACTGTCATCCACCCCAGGGGTCCCCTGCCGAATTTCCCATGGGCGGTTGGTGGCTGCCCATCTCCTGCCCCTGACATCTTCTCTCTCCCACCCCATCCAGCTTTGACAGGGCGGGTCTAGCTCTCTGTGGAAAGGGATTCCCTGTTCACAGAAAAATCTCATGGAAAACAGTAATATCTTCAACCTGAATAAAGACAAGAGCAAAAGAGCTTCAATATTCTCCCAGGAAAAACCAACCTGCCCCTATATATGAGAGGCTCATTAAAAGCCATATATATGGCAAGGGGCACCTAGGGGGCTCAGTTGGTTGAGCATCTGATTTTGATCTCAGCTCAGATCTTGGTCTTGGGGTTGTGAGTTCAAGCCCTGTGCTGGGTGTGGAGCCTACTCAAAAAGAAAAGAAAAAAAAAAAAACTGTTTGGCAACACATGGCTCCTCTTTTTAAGCCACAGTGCGTTAAAAGCACTACCTGTTACCTTTTGCCTATCTCTTCTTTTAAATGAGGAGAGCCTGACTCTCCTCAGAGGTAAAGGCTCTGGTCCTTCACTCTGGGAGCTGGGATGCTAGTAGTGTCTTTCTCCCCATGAGCACACACACGTACACTCACACACCCACACCCGTGCACGTCTGTGGCACAGATTTGGTGCAGCCCTCAGAAGTCCTGCAGGGAAACAAGATGGTGCCCGGGGCCAAGGACCTGGAAGTAGGGCTTTCAGGGTGAGAGTCTCAGTGACCAGGAGCCTCCATCTCTCCTCTGAGCAGAAGCAGGTGCTGACATCCCTGAGACTATTATCTGGTGGTCAAAGTCTGTGGCATTGGTAGCAGCTGAGAGGCATGGGGGGGAGGCAGGGGGATGGAGGGGGGATGGCTTTGGCTCCTCCCACCCCCATGAGGTCTGACATCTTAAAATTCACAGCATCACAGCATCTCAGGGCTGCAGGGACTCCCCTAGGCACTTACTGATAACCTGCCATGGCAGGAGCAGGATTTATTAGGGTGAGTGTATTTGCAAGCATTCAGACACACACACACACACACACACACACACACACATGAGAATGTTATCTTTGCCCAGCCAGCTTCTCCCTTTCCCCTGCCCTCCAGACAAGAATGTTATCTGTGCGAGATGGTTTCTAATGCACGACGACGTCCCAGCAGGAGAATCAGCAATGGAGAGAGAAACAAAAGGAGAAACCAAGACCACAGTCCCATAAAGAAATGGGGGAGGCGAAGAGAAGCATAGAAGAAGACAGGGCTCCGCAAATCTACCGCCTGGGGAAATTTGTGAGGGGCTCTGCGGATCCCTGATGCCAAGGGATGGGGCCCTGAGAAGCTTGTGCAGGACGTCCATGGCATCTCCGTCAGTTCTCTCCAGCCACTGCGAGCAAAATGGGAATTCCTTTTTAAATGACTGTTGGTTTGGTGAGAATGGGCTGCACAGAACCGTTATGAGGTCACAGAGGACGCAGAGCTTTCCCTAAGGACAGAGGTGGGGCTGGATGTAAGATGTGTGGCCCTGGGGGCTGCCCAGGACCTGGCCTGTGCCCTTGGGGTTGGAGGAGGGGGTAACACTCAGTCAGTCATTGTCCAGCATGGAGAAAGAGGAACAAAGAAGAGTCTACTGCTAGGAGTTCCTTCTCTGGTCAGAGAGTGTGTGGGAGACAAAAGTAATGAATAAAAGATGGTCCCGAGGGGAGTGAGTAAGTCAGCACTTCCCAGGTGTCGCATCGAGATCGAGATCCCAAAGAGGACCCGCTCTACCTCCATTTTGACCTCAGACATTCTAACTGATTAAAGTTCTTGCCAGCCTATCTTTTAACTTGGGAGGAAAAAAAAAAAAAAACCGACAGGCAAAGCATCCTGTGATAGGAACTGAAACAAAACGACCTCTTAGAGCAATAGGGACACCCTGACCCCAGCAAGACTCCACATGACTGACCCCAAGACTGTGACCGACTTGACCTTTACTGTCCCCCTGCTCTGACCCACCGACCTCTGTCACACATTCTCCTAATACAAGCCTAGAGATATTTTCAGCACTTTGGAGACAGTCTTTGGGACACTAGTCCCCTGTTTTCCCCGTGTTGATCTCACTGAAATAAATCCCTTTCTTGTCCCACCACTGCTGTCTCTCTCCCTTTAGATTTTTTCAGTGGCCAGTGGCCAAACCTGGTCTGTTTGGAGCCCTGGAGTCACCCTTGGGCCACAGTTATGTGGCTACAGTCTGGTCAGTGGGTGTTACCTCCCGCATCCCACAAATGAAAAAGTAGACTGACCCAAGGTCACCCAGCCAGGCCGGCTGGTGCTCAGGGCAAACTCTCCCTGCCTAGCTCTATGGGTACACCCTCTCTACCCACACTGGTGGGGGGGGGGCAGAGGAGGGAGAGGCAATGTGCCGTTTGGGGGGATCTTGGCAGGCTTGAGGGGAAGGTCACATGAGCTAAACGTAGAAGGAAGCTAAAAATTCTGACAGGGAGAGGTGACAGGACCCAGGTCATAGGGGAGCAAGGGACATTCCAGGTGGAAGAAGCCACAGGAGGAACAGCCAGGAAGTGAGGAAGCCTAGAACATCTTGGGGAATAGAGAGAAGTGGGCTTTGGTAGGATCAGCAAGTAACCGGAAAAGCAGGGATGGGAAAAATCCCCCCAAGGTCAAGGCCCTACAACTCCCCTAGCTGGCCTTAACCAAATATACTGACTCAGTTTGAATACGAGTGCTCAGATCTGTCTTTTCAGCCCCTCGGACAGTTACTTCCCTGCTCTGTCAACCAGTAGCCAACTCTTGGCCTTCCCACAGCACCCTGACTTCTCCTCTAGGGCCCCAGTTGGCATGTCCAGCCTCTGCACGCCCTGCAGACTCCACCGGGGCCCACCCTAAGCCTATCAGCCAGCCTCTCTGGCTCTGTGCCCTGGACTGCTCTGAGCCAAGGCAGGGCTGGAGTTAGTGACGAGAATGGCTCTTTTGAGATGCTCACCCTTCCTGCCTGTTGTTCAGATCAAAGCCACATCTCCTTACACACCATCAGAACAAGCCATTCCCCTGCTCACCATCCACCAACTGCTTGCCATCCCACTGCCCATGGCCATCAAAGCTGCCCATTCTCCTTTACTTCCCACCACCACCACGTCTCTCCTGACATTCCCACCATGAAAAGAAATACAGCTCAATCTGTGTGGGCACTGACCTACCATGCCCAAGCTACCCACCAACCCCTGCCACTGGGCACAGGCCAGGGCTGCAGACAATGTCTCTGTCTGATCACTACCAGCCACCGCCCGTGGCGCCATCATCTGCTTGCGGCCTACGCTCTCTCATGGAAGCTGGGGCCCATGCTTTCCTCTAGAGCACCCAACTGGGCATGGCCATTACTCACTCTCTGAGACCCAGCTCAGGGCACTCCATTTCTGTCTGTGCCTGAGTTAGAGGGAGCGCCCATGTCAGCTTGGCGGACATGCTCAGCAACTCTGGGAGAAGGAGGAAGGTTTCTAGCTGGTTGGCAGCCAGCACCTGCCAGATGTCTGAATTTCCATGGCGAGCCCACTGAGCCATGGGCTCAGCATTTCCGGGGGCAGAGCAACCCTTCCAGAATGGAGAGCCCCATGAAAGCAAGCGCAACCTGCTTCCAACATTCTCCAGTCTCCCTCCCAATCACCTGGGGATGCTGAGCCCTGGACTCAGGCCTCGTCACCAGGCTCAGATGCTGACATTACAGACTGCACAGACTCTGGACCCAGAGGGGCTTGAGTTCAAGTCTTGTCTTGGCCACTCACACCCTGAGTGACCTGGAGCCCGTCCTCGATCACTCTGGACCTCAGCCTCCCACATGCTCCTGAGGCAAAAGATAACGGTCCCATGGGAGGGAGAAGAGAATTCAGCTACTGTTTATTAAGAGCCTACTATGGGCCAGGCACTGTGATAAAGGCTTTGGGTGCACCCTCTTATTTCCGTCTCACAAGAGAGTGAGCTCAGCACTACAATTAGCCTCAACTTGCAGAATCACAAGAGGGTCTGACAATGCCAGAGAAGAGAAAAGTCAGGATCGGCCGTCAAGTTGACCTGCGGCTTGAATCCCTGCTCCAGCCCTTGATGACTAGGAGGTCCCGAGCTACTTACTGAGCCACTCAGAGACTTGGTTTCCTCATTTATAAAATGGGCAGTGGCGGGCGCCTGGGTGGCTCAGTGGGTTTAGCCGCTGCCTTCGGCTCAGGTCATGATCTCAGGGTCCTGGGATCGGGTCCCACATCGGGCTCTCTGCTCAGCAGGGGGCCTGCTTCCCTTCCCCTCTCTCTGCCTGCCTCTCTGCCTACTGTAATCTCTCTCTGTCAAATAAATAAATAAAATCTTTAAAAAAAAAAAAAAAAAAAAAAGGGCAGTGGCGATCTCACCGAGCACTTTCAAGAATCCTGAGAACAAATGGGTCCTGGTGTGTTGCCGTGTCCGGGGTGGGACGCTATTTGCTGGCACTGGGAGGAGGGTACCTGAAGCCTGGGCAGGCCCGGTGTCCTCACTCAGCCTGAGGGGCCTGTCCAGCTGTAACTACCTCTTCTTTTTTTTTTTTTTAAGATTTTTATTTATTTATTTGATAGACAGAGAGAGATCACAAGTAGGCAGAGAGGCAGGCAGAGAGAGAGGGGGAAGCAGGCTCCCCGCTGAACAGAGAGCCCGATGTGAGGCTTGATCCCAGGACCCTGAGATCATGACCTGAGCTGAAGGCAGAGGCTTAAACCACTGAGCCACCCAGGCACCCCTGTAACTACCTCTTCTTGTTCTTCTGGCCTCCACTCCTGCCCTAAGACAACCCGTTCTCACATTGACAGCTAAGAACCCTCCCACACAGAGCCTGGCATGAAGGAGACATACGGAAGTACTCAGTGAACAAAGGTACAGATACGAAGATTCTGTAATTCTAAGACTGTGAATTCTAGGATTCCATGGCTCAGCAATTCAAGAATCTTAAATTGCTATTATTTTTAACCCAGGGTCCCAAACTTGAGTGCCCACAGAGGCCAGACAGGGAACGTGTGTGAGTGACCCAAGCCAGATGTAAGTGTAAACACACACACCGTGTGAATAGGACAGGATGGGAGGGCCTGGGGGGGGCCCAACTCCAATCACATCTATGGCCCGTTCTGAGCCCAATGTGGCCAAATCTCCGAGTTTTCAGGACATAACGGCTAGATTTTTTTTCTTCTCGCTTTTTTTCTTTCTTTTTTTAAAATTGTTAGTTGAATACCTTCATTTTTAAAAACCGGCATATTTTTTAAAGATTTATTTATTTTAGAGAGAGTGTGTGGGGGTGAGCAGGGGGAGGAGCAGAGGGACAGGAAGAGAGAGAATCTCAAGCAGACTCTCACTGAGCACAGAGCCCAACACAGGGCTCAGTCTCATGACCCAGAGATCTTGACCTGAGCCTAAATCAAGAGTCTGACACTTAACCAACTGAGTCATCCAGGCACCCCCCAAACTGCCATATTTTTAAAACTAATAGTACGAAAAACTAGATGTGGGATTTATGGAAACTCTCTGAACCATCTTTGCAATTTTCTGCTGATCTAAATCTCTTTTAAAATAAAATTTTTGTTGTTAAAAAAAACCCACTAGGGCCAAAAGAAATGGATGGGAGCTCTATTAGATTGATGGGCAGCTGTTTGCAAACTCCATTCTCAATCCCACAGACACTAAGGCTGTGCATACAGCCAGTGCCCAGGGTCTGCTCACCAGCTCCCTCACACTTCCTGGTCTGGCTGGGAGGGAGGGGCCCACACCCAGGGGCAGAGCTGTAAAGACAGAAGGGGAAAGCTGAGTAGAGCAGAAATGTCGTGGTGTGCAGCAGGGCAGTTCTGAGTAGACACGCTAGGTTGACAGGACCACACACTAGGAGAAACAGGAGCTCTGGTGCATTACAGGTAGGAACGTAAATTTGGTCAGCCATCACTGAAACAGGATGGAGGGGCATCTGGGTGGCTCAGCTGGCTAAGCATCCAACTTTGGGTTTTGGCTCAGGTCATGATCTCAGGGTCACAAGATGGAGCCCTGCCTGGGGCTCCAGGCTCAGCAGGGAGTCTGTTTCTCTCCCTCCCTCTCCGCTGCCCCCACCCACCCATACTCTCTCTGTCTTTCTAAAACAAGTAAATAAATCTAAAAAAAGAAAGAAGAAGAAAGAAAGGAAGAAAGAAAGAGAGAAAACAGGATGGTGTTTCCTCAACAACTTAAAAATGGAACTACCCTATGATACAGCCATCCTACCTCTGGGTGTACATCTGAAGGAAATAAAATCACTATCTTCAAGAGCTATCTGCACCCCCACGTTCACAGCAACATTCTTCACAAGAGCCAAGAACAAAAACCACCTAAGTGTCCATGGGTGGATGAATGGATAAAGAAAATGCAGCATATATATGTCACATGATATATAATGACTATTATTCAGCTATAAAAATTTTAAAAAAGGAAATCCTGCCATTTGCAATAATATGGACTGACCTCGAGGACATTGTGCTAAGTGAGATAAGTCAGACAAATACTGTATGATCTCATTCGTGTGCAGAATCTAAAAACAAACAAATAAAACAAACAAAAAAAAAAACCTGAACTCATTGAAACAGAGAGAATTGTGGCTGCCAGGGGTCGGGGGTACAGGAATGAGATGTTGGTCAAAGTGTACAGACTTCTACTTAGAAGATGAGTGAGTTCTGGGGACCTAACGTACCACCTGGTGACTATAGTTAATTATATGCCTGAAAGCTGAGAGGAGAATAGATCTTAAGTATTCTCACTGCACAGGCGAAAAACAAACAAACAAACAAACATGTAATTGTGTGAGGTGAGAGATGTGCCAACTAACCCTATTGTGGTAATCATTTTGAAATATATCTGGTGGATCAAATCATCACACTGTACACCTTGAGCTTACACGGTGTTTGTTGTATGTCAATCACATGTCAATACCACCGGGGGGGGGGAGGGGCAGAAGTTGAGGCCTGTGGGGCATCCACGTGGAGAAATACAGTTGCCAACTGGTGTATGAGCCATTTTCAGGGGAAAGGGCCATTTTGGGGAGTCAGTGTGTAGGTGGTATTTCTACGGGACTGGATGGTCTCCCTTTGGGGAAAACATCGATGGAGAGGAGGAAAGGATAAAGAAGAGCCCTGGGCTCTCCGTTATTGAGAGGACAGGAAGGTGGGAAGGATCCAGCTGAGGAGACTGAGAAGGACCAGCCCAAGGGATAGGGGGAAGCCCAGGGTCTGTGCCCTGGACACATGGGTGATGGCGGGGGCAGGGTAGATTCTGCCATCTTGGAATGCTCTTTTATCAGATGAGCACTAATTCTGAGAGGATTCTCTGAGTCTCTGACTCCAGCAGGTGAGGCCAATGATTAGGGTCTTCAGCTTTAGATTCAGACACGTCCTGACTCTGTCCCTGTCACCAGCTGTGTGACTTTAGGAAAACAACTTTCCCTCTTCAGAAGTGCTTCCCAATCTGTGAGGTAATAATCCCTTTGCCTCACCTCACGGGCCCCCAGAATCTACCTGGTCCCCGTCATGTTAGGATAGAGGGTACACGGCATCTCTGACTCCAGCCCTGCTGACAGCCAGCTGCCCTCCCCCAGGACACTACCCACATTACCGACAGTTCAACTCTGAGGCTTCTCTGCTTCTCTGTTCCAGGCCTGCCTTCCCTTAGGGAGTTTGGTTCTGCCCCTTGGTTGCAGGTTGTAGGCAGAACCTTTTATTGCAAGGAGCAGAACACGAATAGTTAAAGGAATGGTATAATGATCGTTGGCCCACATAACTGGGAAATCAAGTGGGTGGACCTGGCTTCAGGGATGGTGAGGGCGGGGGCAGAGGCTCCAACCATCTTCCCAGGGGTCTGTCTTCTTCCTTATTTCTCTCAGCTCTGCATCCCTCTGTCAACACCCTTCACAGACTGGCTTTTTCCTCACTGTGGGGAAGATGGACACCAGCAACTCCAGATCCTTAGAGCTTTCAATCCCAGAGAAAGAAGGCCTATCTCTCTCCCAGGGTCCATATGTCCAATCAGAAGATTTTGTTAATAAGAGAGAGGGGGAGGGTCTGGAGAAACACCTCAGAAGTCCTCTAGATGGCCTGATGCCCCCTTTACCTTATAGGCCCCTGGGAGAACAAGGGTATGTCTCCCTGGTGTGACCGTAGCCCCATGCAGAACGTGAGAGTGGGGTCCGTGAAGTCAGCAAGAGCAGAGTGGGGCTTGATCAAAAGGCTAAGAAGACACACAGAGTGGAAAATTCCAGGAAGCATAAGAGATGGGAAGACTGCGAGAACTGAACCCCTTATCAGGGTCTCCATTGTCCCCACCCTCCCCAAGGCCCTGTTAGAGCCAATGCCCCAGGTGCTCTCCAAGGCTCTGGGCTGCCTCCTGCAACTGGGGGCAGAGTGAATAAACAACTGGAAGGCAGGTGCCTTAGAATACCCCAACTTCCTTCATCAAGGAAGCAGATCGCAAGAGGAACCAATCAGCAGGATCTCCACTCAGCTGGACCAATCAGCAGGGATCCCCAGTCAGCAGGACCAAATAGATGAATTCATCTGTTCAGCCAATCACGTTGAGCACTGCTATGGTCTCCTATTAAGAATCAGGTGGGCTGGCCTTGGTGGTGCCTCCATGTTCCCAAAGAAAGACCTAGGATTTCCGGGGATCTCCCCACCTCTCTCCGTAGGGGGCACATCCTACCCTCCCCAGGAAGGAGGAAAAGGTCTCCCACTGGGTGGCAGCCTTTAGAGGCATGGAGGGAGGGGTACACTTGCCTGACATTCACTGGCGTGTGGATACCCTGGCAACTCCAGGCTCCTGAAGATGTCAAAATGTTATGATCTTCCTGGGAGAAGTGATGAGTGGAACCAGGTGGAAGTAGATATAAGCCTGACTGGAGAGATGGGCTGCTAAATATGTTGCCCTGGTGACTGCATCCTGGCTGCCTTCCCCACTCGCCAAGGGGGACACCACCCATTGGAGAAGAAGGTGCCTGTCACGTCCTCCTGGGGGGCCCACTCCCCAGTGTCAGTCTCATTTAGGACTGAGAACCTCCAACTTTGTTCATCCATTCCCTCACTAAGCCCATATATATATACCCAGCATCTGCTCTGCTTTGAACACCAGGGACTGTTCCCTGTCCTCAGAGAGCTTATAGTCGAGGGAAGGAAGGAGACATAAAGAAACAATTGAATATAAAGTCAGGATGCTTACTGTGAAGCGAAAGAATGAGAAAACAGGAGGGAGAAGAAAAAAGAGGACACGATTTGGGTGTCCAGGGAGGTTCCCCTGAGGAGCCATTTGAACTAAGACCAGAAGCATCAGGAGCCAGGCTGGCAAAAAGGATGGATAAGCGCTTTCCCAGTGCAGAGGAAACTGGGGCAAGAAGGAGACTGGAGCATCCCAGGAGCAGAAGCTACTAGTGTGGCTGGAAGGAAGCTGGAAACAGACAGGGACCCAGTCAAGAGGGACCCCGCGGCCGTGCCAAGGGCTAGTGGCTTATCCCAAGGGCAGTAGGGACCATGGGAGAGATTTAAGTGGGTGTGATGCCACTGGCAAGTTTTTAAAGCTCTTTTGTCTACACCGTGGGGAGCGCACTGGGGAAGGGGCAGGAAGGGAGAAGAATGTTCTAGGAAGGAGGAGCAGCTCAAAGGTGGGTCAGACCTGAAGGAGGAGATATGTTTTAGGAACTGCCAGAAACTGCTGGTAGGCAGCATGGAGGGACGGAGAGGTGCTAGAGATGAGGGTGGGGATTTGGGGCATTATGGCCCCAGCTCTGTCCTTCCCAGCTGTGTGGCAATGGGTGAGCTCCTGAACCTCTCTGAACCTCAGAGCCCCAGAGAAGGGAAGTGACTGTCCCAAGTGTGACAAGTGGTGGCAGCAGACAGCACCTGGAAGACTGAGAGCTAAGGAAAGTAGGTCCCAGTAGGCACTCTGGAGCCCCATGGACATGGGTTCAAATCCCATCTCCCACTCACCAGCTGGGTGCCTTGGTCAGGCTGCCTAACCTTGCTGGGCCTCCCGTCACCTCAACTGTAATACAGGGTTGTCCTCACATGGCCTCCCTCCTGGGGTCGCTGTGAGAGCTGCAGCGGGTGGTGGTTTCTGGCACCTTCATTTCATGCTTGGTAAATAGTGATTGTGGCGCTGGAATCTGGGACTTTCCCAGTCAGTCAGTGGGTTCAGAATGACTGAGACCATCCCAGTGCAGAGCCTAGGACTCTGACCAAAAAGAAAAGCATTAGGGCAAGACGGTGAGGCACTCCCTGGGGAGAATCACCACCCCTCTGCCCTTTCTCTACCCAACTCACAAAGCAACAACCACAGTGACCTCAAACAAGCTATGCATATCCCAGCCTCAGGCCCTTTGCACTTGCTGTATCCTCTGCTCTGCTCCTGCTTCTCTCTGCTTTAACTAGGTTCTTCCCTTCATTTCAGTCAGGTCTTAGCTTAGACATCCTCCCAGTATTACCCACCCCAGCCTATCACTCTCTGACCCCTTGAATTTGACCCCCACAAATGATGTGTTGAAACCCTAACCCCCAGTACCTCAGAATTTGACTATATTTGGAGATAGGGTCTCCAAGAGGTAAGAAAATTAAAACAAGGCTATTAAGTGGCCCTAACCCAATTTGACCAGAGTCCTTTTAAGAAGAGGAAATTAGAACACAGAGAGACACCAAGGTATGTACATACAGAGAAAAGCCCTTTGAGGACACAGCAAGAGGGTGGGCCTCTGAAAGGCAAGGAGAGAGGCTTCAAAGAAACCAAATCTGCCAGCACTTCGATCTTGGATTTCTAGCCTCCAGAATGGTGAGAAAAATTTCTGTTGCTTAAGCCCCCTTGGTGGTATTGCATTATGGCAGCCTAAGCAAACTAATACACCCACTGATCCTGCTTTATTTTTCTCTCTAGCACTTATCAGCCCGGACATGATTTACCTATGTATTGGCTTATTGTCTGTCTCCTCCCCACCCCATACACTACTACAGGAGCTCACAAAGCCAATACTTAGCCTGTACTGTCCCCTCTTGCATCCCCAGACCACAGGAAAGCACCTGGTGCATAGCAGATCCTCATCAAATAAAAAAAAAAAAATGGAGCCAGATATCCCTGAGCACCAAGGGTCTCATCTGCAAAACGAACTAATAACCATGCCAGACTCAGAAGGAGTGTGAGGCTATGGTGGATAAGTGTAGGCAAATTGCCTAGCACCGGGGCACCTGGGTGGCTCAGTGGGTTAAGCCTCTGCCTTCGACTCAGGTCATAATCTCAGGATCCTGGGATCGAGTCCCGCATCGGGCTCCCTGCTGAGCAGGGAGCCTGCTTCCCCCTCTCCCTCTGCTGCTCCCCCCACTTGTGCTCTCTCTCCTTCTCTCACTCTGTCAAATAAATAAATTCTTTAAAAAAAAAATTGCCTAGCACCGTGCCTAGCACATAATGTACACTCCAGAAATAAGACCTGTAATTGTTGCTGTTGCTATCTTAACAGTAGTAAGGTCAATCATTCATTCATTCATTCAACCCCTCCACAAACACACTGATAACTTCAGCTGCCAGGTGCTGAGGAGACAGGAAATCAGACTTGGCTTTTGACCTAGAGATGTTCAAGGTTTAGTGGGGAGACAGACCAGGGATCAGTATATAAGGGTCACGGATTTCACAGTAAAAGGGATGTTGCCTTATGTGTACCCACCCATGCTCTGTGTGGCTGGTGCAGAGCTAAGGAGTTTGGATCATGACTTAAGGTACCTGTAACACCTCGGAAGGGTTTCTCGGGTGAAGGAGGTGTGGGGGACCCAACCAGTTTTGTGCTACTGAGGATCGCTCTGGGGCAGAGTGATGAGTGGGCTGGAAGGGTCTGGCTTAAGAATAGAGATGCTGTTGGTGCATAAAGCTGGGGCACTGCGGGGCTCGGCCAGAGACGAGGGCAGGACCCAGTGGTCAGGACGGGCCCCAAGTCAGCTTAGAAGAAGCAGCCAGGTCCATGGGCTTGACATAGAAATGTCTGAGCTTCGCAGTGGGCTTCCTCTGCCAGGCAGAGCAGGGCTGATGGATAGGGCTTGGTGACTGTGGGGTCAGAGAGCTGAGGAGGGTCAATCAAGGCATCATTTTCACAATTCACAAAGATGTCAGGAAGGAACCTTCTGTAACCAGAACCAGGACAGAAAACCTGACAGGACTAGAGAAGTTTCCTCCTACCTGAAAGCCAAAGGGAAACACGTTTGTTTCCATGACAGACTTGTTTTCAGAAGACCACGTGATTGTTTTTGCACTAGAAATCTGTGAATGGAAAATTCCACCTGCCGTTCCTCCTCCAGGCGCTAAACAATAGAGGAAGTTTCTGTCCGCAGCTTACTGGTGCCTGAAATTCTACCATTGGAGCTTCATTCCTATGACTTGAGGCTTTGTCCTTTATTAAAATGCAAACTGCATGGAAGTTACGTCTTCAACACAGACTTATTTTCATTAATTCAACAAATATTTATTGACTTCTTGGTCTAAACCAGCAGTACCTAGAGGCTGGAAATAAAGAGATTAATTAAGACTTGTCCAGTTTTTTACCTTTGTTTAAAAATGATTATAAAGACGACAACTTAGGTGATACAAACTTTATTTAACGCTTCATAAAGCAGGCAGTCTCTGTTCCCAAGAGCCAAAGAACTGCAAAATAGGGCAGAAGGCAGGAAACTTTTATAGGATCAAGAATAAGAAATAAGAAAATGAAAAAAATAGGAAATGAATAAGGAAAAAGAAAATGAATGCAGAGCCCAGAGATGGTGGCATTTGAGGCTTGGCTGACTGAACATACTGCATTTCCGGTCAAGGAAACACTTACAGGCACACGACATTTTTCTGAGTTTCTGTTTGCTGACCTGGCACCCTGGTCTGGAACAGCTCCATCTTAAACTTGGAAATTTATTTCAGTACCTTCAAGGAACTGGCAGACTCTGTGTATGGGGGTTGGGGTGGAGGATAATGGAAACCCTGACCTAATGGGGCAGTGAATGATGGTGGTGGGAGCCGGGGGCTGTGGGGGCCCCCAGGAGAGGTGACCCATTTCATAGTTACAGAATGTGGAGCTTGAGCTGCAATCTAGCGGAGGAAAGGTGGGTGGGAGGTGGTTGACAATCCCAGAGGGAGGGCCCAGCCAGGGCAAATGAATGGGGTCATGGGCCAGGATGATGGGGTACGGGTACTACCTGCCACTCATCTGGCTTGGATATAAGGTAGGACATGACAGGTGGGACCAGAGGGGTAGGGAGGGCTTCTCATTGATTGGATGCTACACGTCATCTCAGGCGGTGGCCTCTGTCCCAGCGCTGTGCTACCACCCCAGCTTCCTCCTCACCTCCTCCCACCAAGCCCACCAGACTCTCCTTTGCGGAACTGCTCTGTGCCCTGCTCAGTCACTTGGTCTGAATGACCCACCCCCAGCTCTAGAGGTGGGCCTGATTGGTTTAAATAATCTGCCTACTCCCATCCTGCTGTTACTTGATGGGTTCAAGAAAGGGCACGTGGCCCAGCTCAGGCCAGTGAAAGGCCACACGTTTGCAGGAGCTCTGGGAAAGGGATCTGCCCCTCTCCTTCAAGAGTGCTCCCGGATACACCTGCTCTCTTCTTCTGGCTCCACAGAGGGAGGTGTTGGGGGCCAGGGGTGAAGGTGACATGGGGAGGAGGGCAGAGAGGAGAGAAATGTCAGAGAAATGGGTTCTGGGTAGACACACCCCTGCTGTCCTCAGCTGAGCCAGCAAATTCCCATTTGTTCAGCCCATTTGTTGTTACTTTCCAGTGAGAAATTCCTCACTGGTGCAGGGTATTTCCAGGGGACCATCCTGAGTGGAGCTGGTAAAGGAGGTCCTGCAGGTGCCTGGACCTGGATGGGGCAGGATTGGCCAAATCCCTTTCCTCTGGATTCCACCTCCACATACAGTTCTTACCACAAGGGAAGGTCTTTCCGCAGGGAACGTCTCCTGACCTCTAACACTGGCGTGACACCTGGATGCAAGTCCTGGGTGGAGAGCCCGGCATTAGGAGTCCTGGGTTCTATCCTAACCCAGCCCCCCGCTAACTGAAGGGTCCAATGGAACCACACACCCTTTATGGGCCTCAACTGGTGATCCATCCACCAGCCCCCAGACCAAGCTCCCCAAGGGCAGGGATGATGACCAAGCTAGCCCCAAGCCCCAAGCCCCAGGACAGGCCTGGCACAGAATGGGTGTCAGTAAGGCTGCTGACCAATCAGTGCAGGAACTGTACCTTCCTGCACTAACCTCCAATGATCAGGACCATGTGTGATGCTGACAGGGACCAGCTGCTGTTGCTCTGTCCACCCCGAGAGAGCTTCCTGAAGACCCCAGACCCAAGTTAGAACAGCAGGAAGAGATTTAGCACTCGGGGTGCAAAGTGGAGGCCTCAGCTCACACAGACTCTCCAGAGCTGTTAAAGGCTCACTGAATCACAGTTATACTGCAGGGTAAGAAAAAAAGTCCCCCAAAGCTCAACTCTTTACATTCCAACTGCAGCTGATCTGGACAGCAGTGCTCTCCTCAGTCTGCTCATCACAAGTAATGATGAAGAGCCCATGCCTGGAGATAAGACTCAAAGAATAAAATAAATCAATGAGGGCCAGACCAGGTTTATTCCTTAAAAACATCAAAGCCACTGTCCTACCATGCTGGCTGGCATGGGCTGCATCTCAGAGTGCATGACAGATGTCTGCATTTGTAGGCAGGATCAGGGAAGGCAGTGGTAGAGGGACTCATCTTCTCCAATGGAGGCAAGATACAACCTGAAGGCTCTGAAGGGTGAATCAAGGGTTCAAGAAGATCTTATGTATGTGTGGGATGTGTGTATGTGGTGTGTAGTTCTTGTGTGAGATGTAAGAGTGGGTCAGCAGTGAAAATAGAGAAGGAAGAGGAGGAAATGATGGATGATTATATGAATTCTAAGCTAAAGATGTGAATTTCACCCTGTGGGCAGTGTGTCCCACCACACACACACACACACACACACACACATCCCAAAGAAATCTGACAGTGTTCCCAACAGTACAAGAAGCCATATGATAGACATAGAGTATCCTTCCTCTGTGCCAATTTTACTCCAAAACCATGGGAAATGTCCATTATATTGTATTTTATCCTGAAACACTCATGGATATGTGATAGAAGGTAAAATATGCATGGATTTGAATGATTAAATTGGAGAATTCAAAGAACCTGTGAAGTTGTGACCAGGGTCTAGATGAAGCACTGTCTGGATGCAGGTCTTAAGGTAACCCGGGTATCCCCATGTCCCGACACCATTAGCAGGAAGTTCCCTGTTTCTCCTTTTTTTTTTTAAATTTTTTTATTTAAATTCAATTTAGTTAACATATACTATATTATTAGTTTCAGTGGTAGAATTTAGTGATTTATCAGTTGCATATAATACCCAGTGTTCATTACATCAAGTGCCCTCCTTAATGCCCATCACTCAATTACACCATTCCCCCACCGACCTCCCTGCCAGCAACCCTCAGTTTGTTTCCTAGAGTCAAGAGTCTCTTATGGTTTGCCTCCTTCTCAATTTTAATCTTATTTTATTTTTCCTTCCCTTCCTAAACTTGTCAAAATCAAACTTTGTTGTCCCTTCATGAGTGGAAGCACTCTGTCCATGGTGCTGAAACCAGATAAAAAACCATCTCAACAGGTGAGTTCAGACTTTAATGTTTCTGTTCTGTCTCCATCTCTTGGAAGGTTATGAAAGAGGTAGGCTCAGAGAAGAAGCTAAACACCCCCAAAGAACCAGGACAAATATTCGTTATTTCTGAACTCTTCAGTTCAGGAGACAGAACCTCAGGGTAAGATAGGGCTAGAGGGTGTCGAGGGATGCTGGAGGAACAAGATTACAATTACTATGTATGACATTCACAGGTTCCAGAAAAAGCATTTTCTTGAGCTTGGAGACTTTTTCTGCTTCTTAAATACCATTCAGGGTTCTTGGAGAAGGAAAACAGCCTCAAAAGCCTCCTATCATGGGCTCTTGGCTGGCTCAGTCAGTTAAGCGTCTGCTTTCAGCTCAGGTCGTGATCCCAGGGTCCTGGGATCAAGTCCCACATCAGGCTCCCTACTCAGCGGGGAGCCTGCTTCTTCCTCTATCCCTCCCCCAACTTGTATGTGCTCTTTCTCACTCTCTCGCTCTCAAAAGTGTGTGTGTGTGTGTGTGTGTGTGAGAGAGAGAGAGAGAGAGAGTGTGTGTGTGTTTGTGGCTATGCATGCAGTAGATTCTGTAGATGATAATACGTCTCTCATATTTAAAAATTAACATCTTATAATTCAATTACTCAAGAGGGAAAATCTAGGACAAATATTTAGCTGACATTTTATCCCAGTTCAAAAATGTGTGCATCCTAAGTTGTTTCATCTCCACCCACAGCTCTTTGGCCATAGCCACTTGGGCAAATCTGCTAAGAAGAGAAAGCTCTGGCATCCATGTGGAGAGGCTGTGCCCCTACTGAGGCTTTCTGGGGGGTGGGGGAAGCCTGCAAGGATCTCATAATCCCAGAGAGTTGGAAAGCCAATAGCTTGGCACATCCATCCATCTGGCCCTGCAGACATGGTCCGTGGTTATACTTCCCGTCCAGCCCCTTAGGGCTACAGAGAAAGTATCCTCATCTCAGGCACAAAACTCTTCAGTTTATGGCTGCTCTGTCTCCTAATCCTGCTGGGCCAGAAAGGTCTGGTAAGGTCCATTCCAAAGACTTTGTGTTGGCCAATTTTGATTACTGGTCAGAGCCCCAGCTTTAGACTCACCCACTGAGGGATTTGGGAGATGTTATTTCACCTGCTGTGCCCCATTTGATATCAGTTGCCAACCCCAGTGTGTGCTCCAGTGTGGCTGAACAGTCAATGCCCCATCACTCCCTCTCCCATCTCTCTAATATCACACCCATTGCTTATACACATGACAGTCATTTGATCATGGTTCTCCATTGACATTTCTTTGCAATTGATCTAATGACATGAAGTGTGCCTTATTATTTTTTAAGTAGGTCCCACACCCAGCATGGAGCTCAAAGTGAGGGGTTCCTAGGTGGCTCAGTTGATTAAGCAACTGCCTTTGGCTCAGGTCATGATCCTGGAATACCAGGATCAAGTCCTGCATCAGGGTCCCAGCTCCATGGGGAGTCTGCCTCTCCCTCTGACCTTGTCCCCTCTCATGCTCTCTCTCACTGTCCTTCTCCCAAATAAATAAGTAAAATCTTTTTTTAAAAAAAGACTTTTTTTAAAAAGTGAAGCTTGAACACATGACCCTGAGATCAAGACCTATACTGAAATCAAGAGTAGGATGCTTAACCAAATGAGCCACCGAGGCTCCCCTGAAGTATGCCTTATTATTATAACCAGTTTAGCCACCATTAGCACATAAATTGTCCTCACTAACATAATTGCTATTAGCCAGATGAAGATAATTTCTACTACCATCAACTTAAAAGTTTGTTGACTCTGTTCCTTTGTGTGATCTAAGTTTTTATGCCTCTCCAGGCTTCTCTCAACTTGGATAAACCCCCCTTCTCTTCTGCATGAACAAGCTCACTTGTCTTCCTGCAACCTGTCAGTGGAAGGGATTCTCCAGCCCCTTCCTGAAGAACACACTAACTTACAGATTTACAGTAACTTGCCTTGCTTTGTTGCCACTCTAATTACTTGTATTGAGAACTTACTCTGGGCCAAGCATGGTACTAAGCACTTGGACAAGATTATCCCTAAGTAAGAGATACTATTCTCTTCCCTATTTTTAAGATGCAGAAATTGAAGTTTCAAAGAGTTGACCGATTGGCCCAAAGTCCCCTTCCCACCCCCTGCACTGAGTGGTGGAGCCAGCCTTTGAGCTCAGGTCTTTCTAGAGCCCACACTTTCTGCTTGCATTTTGTGTCATGGAATGAAGATGGTCATCCTCTTCCAGATGTCTCTTCTCCTCTTCTTTGTCTTATTCTTCATTTTCTTCCCCTCACTCTTCTTTTCTTCCTCTCCATCCCTTTGTAAATCCCCTTTTTCTCCCCTCCCTCTTACCCACAGACTAGCTCTACCAAAGTCCCTGTGGACAGAGGCAGCCTGAGATCTGACATTTCATATCACTTGCTGGGACTGAAAGGGAGATATGGTTTCAGAGACACTCTCTTTATGGGGAAGAAGTTCAGGGTTTCTAGACTTAAACCTACCCTAAGACACCCCCCGCCCTGGCTCTAAAGTCACTTGGCTAGGAGATGGCACACTGGTTTTCCCTTCACTCAGATGTGCACATAGGGCAACCCTGAGCCTCCCCTAGCTGCAGACATGTGAGTGATGACAACACTGTTTGCAGGTGATTTGGACACAGTTGTATCAAGGAGCATCTTCTGGGCTTCATGCTACCCTCAGGGCATCCTGAGAAGGAGAGCATTAGCCCCCTTGAGTGGAGAAACAGGCTAAGAGTGATTTTTGAAGCCAAAGGACTCTAGATCCTTCAGCTTCTCCTTGACAGATAAAGAAGCTGAAACCAAGAGAGCAGTGACCAGCAAATGTGGGGCAGGACCAGCCCCCAATGCCAGGGCCCCTTGTTCTCAGGCTGCTGCAGACACAGAATGGCAGGCACGACCCGTGAGTCAGTCTGGGATGTTGGTTATTTTTTGTTTGGTTTTGCCTTTAGCTTCGGCACAGTTCCCAGCTGTGTGTTCTTCTGAGAGTTTGGAGGGAGGGAGCAGATCTGTCTGGATTCTGATGCAGCTCCTCCACGGCCTCAGGCTGTGACCTTGGGCAGCCCTTCCTTGGCCCCCACAGGCTTGGCCTTCTCCTCCCTGAAACCTCTCAGAGAACCAGGAAGCCAAGTGTTCGTCGCTGGCCTGCTGGATGTGCCCTGAGCATCCCGTTCCCCCAGGGCTTTCAAAGCTGGATGCAGTCAACAGGACTGCTTGGCTTGACAGCAACAGCTTCACTTCTCCGGCCGTGACTTTAATTCCTCCTGCCGGAAACTTGGCTCCGTGAACTTGGGCTGAATAAGTTGATTTGTAGAAATTACCATTTCCTGGGGCTGCTCACAGCGGAAGCAGCAGGTGGGTGCTCTGTGTGCTTCTGAATGAGCCCCGGAGTCCAGCTGGGACAAATCTATCCCTCCAAAGCGACATCTGCTGGAAGGTGGCATTGAATTATGTCACATGACAACAGCCTTTCACTGGGTTCTGGTAACCTTTATTTAACTGGAGGCGGGATCTCCCCTCTGGAGGCCCGCTTCCCTGTCTGGGGACTTTTCCTGGCAGGAGGGATCCCGGGAGCCCACTGTGTTAGAGAGGACAGAATGGGTGAGGACGGCCGAGTGAGGGGCCTCGGAGGCACAGCAGGGAGCAGGGATTGGTCCCCTGATGGGAGAGGAGAGGCTGCCTGAGAGGGCCACACTGATGGGAAGACCGGTGCTGCCGGGCCTGTCACCCAGTGTAGACGCCCTGGAGAGTGCTTGCTGTTCATCCATTCACTTTCTCACACACTCACTCAACAAACACTAGTTGGCCAGGTATGGGACCAGGAATGTGCCAGGTGTAGGGGATACAGAGGTGAATAAGACCTGGATTTTACCTTCAAGGGGTGCAATCTGACACAAAAGACAGACTCTGCCTCAAGAATTACACAGATAGGGTGCCTGGGTGGCTCAGTGGGTTAAACCTCTGCCTTCAGCTCAGGTCATGATCTCAGGGTCATGGGATCGAGTCCCTCATCAGGCTCTCTGCTCGGCGGGGAGCCTGCTTCCTTCTCTCCTCTCTCTGCCTACCTCTCTGCCTATTTGTGACCTCTCTCTGTCAAATAAATAAATACAATCTTTTGGGGGGAAAAAAGAGTTACAATAAGAGACACCAGGGTGCAGGAGGAAAGAGCATGAACTCCCTCTGAGTAGGTGTGGGGCAGGTGGGACAGGTGTGGAGCTCACAGGAAAGGTGTGTGGGACAGGTGGGGTAGGTGTGGGGCAGATGGGGCAGGTGTGGGGCAGGTAGAGCAGTTATGGGGCAGGTGGGAAAAGTGTTGGACAGGTAGGACCGTCACATACCTGAGGGTGGGTGCCCAAAGGCAGACCCTGAGATGAGGGCTCTGATGCCTATAGTTTATCTGGGAGGTGACCTCAAGTGAGGGCATGAAGAGACTGAGCAGGGAAGAGAGAAAAGCCAACAGCATATGGATAAAAGTGAATCACAGCAATGGGCACCTGGGACTCAGTCCTGCTGGGGGTGCTCTGAGAACCATTTGGAAGGTGATTCAGAACCATCCTCCTGGATAAGAGGAAATGGCATTTATCCCAAGTCAGGGCATTAACTCCTCCTGTCTTCTGTACTTCTAGGTGGGACCTACTATACACACCTGTCACACAGAAAAGCAAGTTCTCCAAGTGCTAGAGAAAGAAGAAAAGAAATGCAGGCACTTGAAGTGGGGAACAGTCAGCATGCCCTGAGTCTTCTGTAGTTACAGGAAAACTCAGAAGGTTGAGGGCAGATGGGGTAGGACATTAAAGCATCTGCTGTGGCATCTTAGAGAAGTTGACATTTGAGTTGAGTTGAAGAGTGAGTAGGACTTTTCTAGCTGGAGTGGGCATGGGGAGAGGCTAATCCATGTAGCTGGAGCAGTATAGGGATGGGAGGGGAAGACAGGAAAGTGGCTCCATGGGCCCAAGGATTTTGAGAAAAGAATTTATTTTAGAATTAATTAGTGGGGAAGATTTGAGCAGCCTTTATGCAAGGAAACCTTAGGTGGTGGAGTTGGAGGAGATGACAAGGGGAAGAGTGACTGAGAGAGAGTAAGAGAGAGAGTACTCATTAGGGACAACCCCCTGCACAGGCAGAAAGGAATGGATCCAGAGGACAGAAGAAATTGGCCTTCCCCAGGAGAGAAGAATTCTGTTCCTGAGCTTGTTGACAATAGGTTTAACTGTGGGAGAAAAGGGAGTACTCAGGGAATTCAGCTGCCTACTGAGAATGAAGGAGTTGATGGCTGGTGGCAGAGGGTTTGGGGAGGATGGAGGATTTGACTAGTCCTTGAAGGTGAGGGGAGAGGGAGCAGACTGCAGGAAGGTCAGAGGAAGGATGAATGATAGTGGAACCGGCTTATGTTGGCGCTGACTACTTGGCAGTATTGCTAGGACTCACCGAGCACAGTGTTCCCAGCGGCTTCCCAGCAGTTCAGAGCAGGAGTTGGTAAAGCAGATGGTTGCATTGGGAAATGGTGGAGTTTGGCAGGGCAGGGGTGGCAAGAGGAAAATGCCGCCCAACTGCAGACATGGTATTTCTGGGGGCAGGAAGCCTCACTGGCTTCCTCTCTCTTTTCCTACTCTTGCACCAGGAAGAAGAATGAGTGAAGGTAAGAGTTGAAAAGACCCCGGCTCAGAGTAAAAGACCTGGGCTGTCATCCAAGCTCTGCTGCTCATTTTCTGTGTAACCCTGGGCAAGTCACTTCCCCTGTCTAAACCTATTAATTTAGGACTACTCAACCTCAGCACCGCTGATATCTGGAGCTAGATAATTCCCTGTTGTGGGGAGCTGTCCTGTGCAGTATGGGATTTCCAGCAGCAGACCTGGCTTCTCCCGACTCAATGCCAGTAGCACACAGACACACTCATTATGACAAGCAAATGACCCCTGAGAAGCAAAATTGTTCCAAGTCAAGAACCACCGTATTTATTGGAATAATAATAAGAAGAAGACCTATCCAGCCAACCCAGGAGGAGAAAGGGGTCTCATGAGCAACACATAAAAGAATGAAACAACAGCAGAAGAGGGACCTTTGACAGCTGATTAGAGCAGTTTGGATATGAGTAGTTATTTATCACAGCTTCTCTTCCATTTTCCCATCTGTAAGATACATGGATCAGTGGCTGAGCAGGGTCTACAATCCAGGCACTCTGCTCCCAAGATGCAGGCTCTTTCCACTCTACAAGCCTTGTGAAATCCCAGCTTTTTGCCCAATCTCTTGAGAGGATGCCACATCCTTGTCTTTGCACAGTAACTGGATTGTTCCCAAGATGTATCTGAAAGAGCAGAGGTGAGGAGAAAGGTCAAGATGAGAAGAACAAGAGGAAACCCAAATCCTCCAAGGACAGCGATGGAGGCTACCAAGGAAACCAGGCATCAGGATGGAGAGTGCTAAGTCCAAGTCAGGGTCCCCTCAGGAAACAGAGAGCACACCAGTAAGCTGAACGTGGAAAACTTCATATAAAGAAGTGATAGTTAAGAAAAGGGGGTTAATTACTAAAGGGAGTACAAGAGGACTCTAAAAAACATAGGAACAGCAAATGTAGAGGAAACTTACTACCCCTAGCCATGCCTGAGGTTGTAGGTGAAGAGGTCTGTGGTCTGTAAGAGTGGCCGCTAGGTGAGGAGAGCATAGCCTGAGGGCACGGCGGAGCTGGTCCCTGATGGCTGCTGAGCGGAATATCCTGGACATTTCCCACACCGAATAAAAGAAAACAGAAGGAGTTCCAACACCAGGGAGAAATGTGCCTTCCACTGCTATCATCTTGCAGTGATCCCTACAGTGCCCTCTATTGACAGATTATAACTTTGCACCAGCTGGTGAAGAAGAAATGTTTGTAGGGTCCTGCTCTACTATCGCTAGGCAGGGCAAAGAAGGGTAGACTCAGAGCTGAGAGACAATAAAGTACTGATTGCCACAGTCCTTGCCTTTGGCTAATCAACTTCCACATACACCTTCTACACACTTTTGAACTTCCATTCACAACACAGCAACTCTGTTTCCACCTGACAAGACACAGTTGTCCTTCGTACAAATAAAGAAGCTCTTGCACTTGCCTCAAAACAAGATACATAGTCCCAACACCATTGTATCCATCACTGGCTATGGGAAAGACTCCTCAAATTCAGTACAGTCAGGCTATCTTGTTTCTAAAGTTAACCTCCATTAATCTGTATAGAAATAATAATGGAAAGGAGAGAAAAGAAAATGGTTAACATACAAATAAAAATTTAAGAACATAAGAGAGAAAATATGCAAGCCTACAATGGTCCTGTAACTGGTCACAAAGCATTGTTTCTATCTATGGCTTCTTTCTTCCACTCCCCATTCCACATTTCCCCTACTCTCAACCAGAGCTTCAGCTAGTTGGGTTTGTTGGGTTTTTTTTTTTTAACCAAGAAGAGGGAGCCAAACCTTTACTCCTGAATCACATGAGTCATCAACTATCCTGCTAAGTTGGGCTGCTGAAGTTTTCAACTAACCTTTACGCTTCAACATGGAAGAACTAAGAACTGCTCCAGAGAATCCTAAGTTCCAAACAAAGTCCTCTGGGCCCCCATTGTGTAGCAGCATCCTGATTTCCCCTTGGCAATCAGGATTGATCATTCCATCTAGTACAGCAACCCTTTTTTCAGCTTCCATGTTTGTTCAGTGACACAATGGCCTTAGATGAGTAATGGTAGTCTCATCCTTCCATTCACTGGAACCATCATTGTGTCCTCTCATATGCCCTCCTTGGGAAAAAAGTTCTCCAAGCCAGCAGAGTTCAAATTTGCTGAGACAAGAAGCAGAAATTGTGCAAGTGGGTGATTAAGAACAATAGTGGGAGGGGCTTGTGCCAGTTGTCATCTCTTGCTTCTCAGCTTCCAGCCCACCCTTCAGGGCTTGCTTGTGGTACTAGAACATTTCTCCCTTGCAAGCATCATGTTAATCTTTGTCAACAGATGGCACTGGTGGATACTCTATCTGATCCCAGCATACTTTGCTTCGAGTTCCTGCAGCACTAGGTGTGCACAGGGCACTGAGTGGAGCACATTACTAGTGATATCAGCTCTAAGCCCACAGCTGGTTTCCCGAAGGCAAGATTGTTGGGAGCCCTGGCTCATTTCCAAGCATCCTATTCCCTGCCCTCCCCCATACTCAGTGAGAAACTTTTTTTTTAAGGTCTTATTTATTTATTTGACACACACACACAGAGAGGGAGAGAGTGAGCACACAAGCAGGCAGAGTAGAAGGCAGAGGGAGAGGGAGAAGCAGACTCCCCGATGAGCAAGGAGTGCAAGGCAGGGCTCGATCCCAAGACCCTGGGATCATGACCTGAGCCAAAGGCAGTCGCTTAACCAACTGGCTCCCCAGAAAGTTCAACAGCAGCCTCCATGAGCAGCTTCTGAATTTAATCAGCTCCCCAGCAGTTCTCCGCCCACTGACCTTGACCATCTCTGGCCTGGACAACCTAGTGAAGTTTCCTGCCAGCCAATAGGCTGCACCCACACCCTCTCCAGTGTTCTGTATCTCAGCCATGGAGAGGATCCCCACCTCCTTTCCATATTTCATCTCTTGCATATTCTCCTTCAATTAATGGTATGCTTGAGAGTTCTCTTTTATTCCCCTCTAGTAGATCTGATGTGGTTTCTGTCTCCTGATTGGACCTTGACTGATACAGAACCACTCCCATTTCCACACATTGATTACTGGACTCATGTATTCTAATAATGAGGGAAAGAGCACTGTACAATGGTGTCTGAGTCAAAGCGTATATGGCTACTATATGGGTTTGTCTTCCAACTGACACAGTAAGCCTTTCCACCTTAAAATAGCCATTCATTTCCAGATAATGAGTTATGTGGTAAAACCAGTTAATAGCATAGCAATGATCCCACGGCTGCACTTGTTTTGTTATGAAATTAGTTCCTTGGGAAGAGGCCATTCTGGGTAGAATACCATAATAGTGGGTCAGGCTTTCTGTAAATACATGGATGGCGGTATGGACAAAACCATTACAGGTAGTAATTGCTAATCCAGACTCAGAAGATGATTCTATCCCATAAAGAGAGAAGCTCTGCCCTGTGCTTGATGGAAGAGATACAATGAAATCAACCTGCCACCAGGTAGATATCTTGTCCATCCAGGGCATGGAGTCATATTATAGGCTCGTGTTGATCTTTTCTGTTAGAAGATTGAGCACCCAACAGTGGGGTATATAAGGAAGCTCTTGATAAGGGAAAATTCATGTTTGACACCATGAATATCCTCTATCTTTGCTACTATGGTCACTTTATTCATGGACCCATTGGATAAACATAGAGACAGTTGGGTAAAGAGACTAATCAATAACCACAAAGCACATCGTATTGTTCACCTGATTACTGCAAGCCTGCACTGCAGCTGATTCCCTTTAGTGAACATTCACATGGAACACAAATCTTCACAGTCTATGCCCATTCTGAAGAGTCTATCCACATACCTTCCCCCAGAATTCCTTGTTACCAATCTTCTAATTATATTTCCTTCAAGTCCCTAACAATCTGGCCAAACCATCCCATTCATAACTGCTCATAAATAGGCATTGAATCCTACTTCTGGCCATCTCTAACTCCAAAGTGGACAACCAAATACACTGCTTAAAATTTTGCCCACTGAAAAGACTTTTCCTTACCATTGTCCTTCAAGGTCACCACTGATGGGATTGTGATGCTGCAGTCTTCTGTTTTGGGTAGTACTAGCATATCAGGCAGCACCATCCATAAACCAGGGTTGAGTTTTTATTCCTCAGTCACCTGGTCGTAAGGAACTCTTCATGAAGCCATAGGCATGATCTGAGAAATAGGAGGCAGTGAAGCAGGAGTGTGAATCACTGGCTCATACAATTTACTCAGAGCTTCCAGGCTTGCCCAAGCATGGTTTCTTTTATACCATTCCCACCTGATGATAGACTGCTGCTGCACTAAAGCTAAATTTATGGCTAGTGGTGTCAAGGGACTCCTAAGTGAAAATCTCAGGCTGCATGATCACCTGATGTTCTATAGTTAGGCAGTCAGTTTCTACCACAGAAGCAAGCTGGAAGCTGTTTCCCAGGGAGCAGGGGGCAGGGGGCAGTGTTATCTGCATAAGAAGGAATGTATTTAATCTAAAATCCTAGAGGTCTCCATTGTGGTACCCCTTTGCAACATACCTATTTGCTATAAAACCTTTGAGAATCATTGGATCTACTGTATTATAATGAGCAACTGGTAGAAGGAATTGTACTGAAGCCTTTACTTGCTGCAGAGCCTTCTTGTTCTACGGCCCCCACTCAAAATTGAAGTTTTACAGGGATTTTGCCAATGGGGGTCAAAGTAGTACACACACAAATGTGAAGTTCCTTCCAAAATCCAAAAAAGCCTACCAAGTGCTATACTTCTTTTCTCATGGTAGGTAATATAAGGTACAACAACTTGACTTTCACCTTGGAGGGGATATCTAACACATTCCATAGCTTTGAACCCTCAGAAACTTCACGGAGACAATAGATCTCTGAGATTTGCTGGGATTTATTTCCCACTTCCTTGTTCACATGTGTTGTAGTTGTAACTTCCTATTCATGAGAAGCAATCAGCTTGTCATCAATGGAGTACACCAGTGTGATGTCGTGTAGAACGTCAAGATGATCACATCATCTGTGGACTATATAATGGCCGAAAGGAAGAGAATGGAGTTTGCTCTGAGGCAAGACTCTGAGAGTATACTGTTAGTCCTTCCAGGTAAAAGCAAACTATTTTTGGTGATCCTTCCCAACTGGTGTAGAGGAAATGGCAGTAGCTAGGTCAACTGCTACATACCAAGTGCTGTACTAAGTTGCCTGGCTAAGGACACCATATCTGGGGCAGCAGCTGCAACTGGAGTCACCACCCAGTGAGACATACAGTAATCTAGCCATTCCCCAAAGCCCATCCAACCTCTGCACAGGCCAGAGAGGCAAGTTAAAAGTGAATGGGACAGGAATCATCACTTCTGGGTATTGTAGCCTTCATTAGTATCTGAAATATCCCCACAGATAGAGCAGTGCTTTTAGTTTACTATCAGACAGAGAAAGATTCAAGAACCTCTGCTTAGTTCTTCCTTCCATAACTGTCTTCATGAGTCATATGCCAAGTGGGAATTCTTCAGGTTGCCAGCTATGTCTATTTCAATTATGCGTTCACAAACTGTGGGGAATGACCCATTGGACATACCTGGGCTAAATATCTATCATCTGAATACCTAAGTCATCACTTCAACTGGTAGGTCATGGTGTTATTTTGCACCCATAAGAATTATCATAAATTCAGAGACATGGGGCACCTGGGTGGCTCAGCCATTAAGCGACTGCCTTTGGATCAGGTCATGATCCCAGGGTCCTGGTATAGAGCCCAGCATTGGGCTCCCTGCTCAGTGGAAAGCCTTCTTCTCCCTCTTCCACTCCCCCTGCTTGTGTTCCCTTTCTCACTGTGTGTTCTCTCTGTCAAATAAATAAATAAAATGTTTTAAAATAAACTAATTAATTAATTAACTAGTTAATTAGTTCAGAGATGTGTCTAGTAATCTCCAAAGGCCTGCATACCTTCTTTACCCAAATAGCAGTCACTCTAGTAAATAGCCATGGGTCCTTTTGGTGAAGGCTTGGAAGAAGAATTTGTGGTACATACTTACAGCACTGCTGCAGGAAACACCTTTAAGGAGGCTGGCCTCCTCTTCATTCAAGGGGCTCTGATCTGAGAACTGACTTAGATCTTGAGACTGAAGAGAGGTCACAACTCTTCAACATGGTGATTCAACTCAGGTCCACCAGTCCCAGAGGTTGGGTGGTTGATTGGTTGGTTGGTTAGTTTTTCTGCTATATATAGATCAAGCAATACTCTAGTAGGCTATCTGTCTATTTCCTTCCTAGAAATACACTGATCAATTAATAACCACTAAAGACCCTTATGGGTTAAGGCATTCTGATTGCTAGTACCTCCCTGCTGCCTTTTATGATAAATGCACTCTCCTTGTCTTTGGCTATCAAGTACAATGGAGTGATACCCTCCATCACTCCAAGATCCTTTCAACCCCATAAAATCAGGGAGCCCATCTTAATGACAACATGCTCCTAGCAATATCTGGGCTACAAAGCTGAACATTTACAGAATATGTTAAAGATGTAGGTTCTCATCTCACTAATATATTTCTCAATATCTTAGTCAGGAGAGTGTCCTGTGGGAATATTCATGGAACATAGTTTGAGGGTGACTGTGCAGGTCACACATGATAAATCCATTCCAACATATGATATGCTTAAGTCTTTTGGTTCCCTCTTCCATATCATTTCATAGAAGCTCTGGCATCTCCATTCATTAAACAAACTTGGACCCTCAGGTCCAAGTTTCAGTCAACCAGTGAAGTAAACTTTTGGATCCACCTTCAGGAGCATAAGCTAACACATTAAATCCCAAATCCACATCCATGAATTCAAAATGATTTAGTATTATGTTCCGCCCTTAGAATCAACTTCCATATACATTCCCCAATATTATGTTAAATCTTGTCATTAGCAAAAATCTTGCCATTCTCCTATTGCATAAACTATCTCCTCCTGGATCCTAGTGCATACCCGACCTCTTGAAACACGCTGAAATTTGACCTTTGTTATGGAAGGTCAACAAAGGGTGGCATGTCTTGAGAGAAAAGTCATCCCCTTCCAGGCATCTGCCCCATGGAAGGTTATCACAGGGTTTTCTTTTTTTTTTTTTTTTCCTTTTTGACAGACAGAGATCATAAATAGGCAGAGAAGAAGCAGGCTACCTGCTGAGCAGAGAGCCCAATGGGGGCTCAATCCCAGGACCCTGGGATCATGACCTGAGCCAAAGGCAGAGGATTTAACCCACTGAGCCACCCAGGTGCCCCTATCACAGGGTTGTCAAACAAAAGAAAACAAATCTCCCCAGATACAAGAGGGAAAATTCTTTCCACTGATAAAAGGAGAGTCAGAGGGACTTCTTCTGAGTCCAACCATACATCTGTATCTCAAGTTTCAGGATCCCATTCTTTCCTAATTTGTGCCCAAACTCTCATGTAAGCAGATTGGTGGTGTTGTAAACTTAACTGATGTTTAAATTCTGTGACCCACACTTAAAGTTTATGTTTGATTTTCAGCAGTATCAGACCTGCGGCTACATGAAATAAGAGATTCTTGTAAGGATGCCAGGGAAGTTCTGTGGTTCTCAAACCATGCTGTTTTTTTAAGATTTTATTATTTATTTGATAGAAAGAGCACAAGCAGGGGGAGCAGGAGAGGGAGAGGGAGAAGCAGGCTCCCCACTGAGCAGGAAGTCCGATGCAGGGCTCAATCCCAGGACCCTGAGATCATGACCTGAGCCGAAGGTAGACACTTCACCCATCGAGCCACCCAGGTGCCCCAAACCATGATTTGAGCTAAGAATTAAATGCCCCAAACTCATCATTTTCTCTCTAGTAAGTGCTTCAGTACATTCGAGAATCCATCCCACGCCACAGTCCTTGCAGTCATAATTACCGATGTGATGATCGGGTGCAAGAGTCACCTGGGCTCCCAAGACACTTGCTTCAGTTGGCACTGCATCCAAATCCATCACAGGTGATCATATAATTATGATGCCACTATGCCGTGAATTATTAGCATCCCACGTGCAATTGACAAGGTGCTCAGCACTGTGCTCAAGCCCAAGAGAACAACAAAACCAGTAAAAATCCTACATTTGAGACTCTGCTCCCTAGGACTACCCCTACTTGGAATTCTATATCAATTATGATGCCGTCGGGAGACAGAATTCATGTTTTGAACATGGAAATTTTAATATAAATAATTGTTAATGAGCAAAGGTAGTTAAGTAAAATCTAAGGGACCCCCCCCAGAGCAGCAAGAAAGAAGCATCCAGAAGAAAGAATGTTCTGAGGGGGAAGCAGCTATGTCTACACTGATGGAGAGTGAATAACAAATGAACTAAAGCCTGTGGAGAAGGTCTCGCCCAAGACTGACGTTCAGACCTTTTTAATGAGGCAGTCGGGACCACAAGAATATTCAGCCTCTAAGTAGCTAAGAAACTTACCAGAGAGAGTGGGCTAGCTCTGGTCTGTAGAAATGGAGAGTGGAGCCGGAGGGTACATCTGGTGCTGGGCCACAAGGGCCACTAAGGTCTTGGCTCCTGCGCTGAGTTTTTTTGGTTTCTGTTTTTTTTTAAAAAGGAAGGAGGACCAGAACTTGGAAGGGAAGTAATCACCTTACAGTGTCCCTCTAGCACCCTCTACTGACAAAGTCAAGCATTGCTCCAGCTGGCAAAAGACAACTGTTTACAGGGTCCAGCTCCAGTATCACAAAGCAGGGCAAAGAAGGGCGTATTTGGAGCTCAGAGACAATAAATCGGTAATCAACATGGGGCAAGGCAAGGGAGCAAAGTGTTTGTTAGGGAAGGCAGCTAAAGGAGCGGGAGATTCTCTGCCTGTTGTGGGGGGGGGGTAGTAGGGAGCAGGCAGGGACTGGAGCCTGGGAGAGAGACATCTGTCCTCAGCTGTCTTCAGAAAGAGAATGCAGTCACATAAATACACACAGCTTGAGAAAGCCCCATTGTCAGCTTTCAAATGAACAGAAAATAAAATTCCTGGACAGGTTCCCTCTTCCCACCTCTGGGAATAAGTAGGAAGTGATTTGAGATGCATTTCATTTTTCTCTAAGAGGCTTTCTCAACTCAGTGACTCCCGCTGACTCAGGCCACCCCCACCATCTGCAGATTTGACAGATGCTTGAACACTCATTCAACAGCATTTTCTGCAGCCCTACTAGGTGCCTGCCATGAAGCCTAGGAGGCTGTTTGATTGCGGGTTTCTGCCAAGCCTCTCTGCAGCTGTCCGCGGTTGAGACAGGCTTAGTGTTAGGAAGGGAGACTGATTCATGGACAAGACAAATTGCAAGCAGATGACGTGGTTCTGGCTCCAATTTGCCAGGATTTCTGTGATGACTGAGGAGCAAAGGCTTTGGAGTCAAGTGACACGGGCTTCTAATCTTGTCTTGGTTCTTTTCTAGCTGTGTGACCTTAAACAGTCTGCCTCACCTCTCTGGCCTGTTTCCTCATATCCAATGGTCTTGGTAATATCTACTTCTCGGGACTGCTGGCGGGATCAGGGACAATGTCTACACTAAGTATAATGCAGGGACCTTCCAATGTAGGCACCCAGCCTCATCAGACTAAAGCCCAAACCAAGGTTTAACCAGACTCAGAGAGTAGATGCTTAGGCCAGTGGCCTGGTACCACTGAGCTATGTCAGCTCCAGTGTCACCGATGTGCGACTAATGGTGCCCTACTTAGAACGGGCTCTTAGAGAGCACCTCATCCCTCCTCCTCACTGGAGAGATCAGAAGACTGAGTTCCAGACAGGGGAGATGTTTCCTCAAGGCTACACAGCATAGTGGAGGCCTAGCCAGCATCGGAACCCAATTCCATGGCATGAACATCTGCAAGACTAAAAGTAGCATGCTTAGGAGGATGGGCTTCAGAGGAAAAAAGCTTGAGTACCAGCTCTGCACCTGTCATTCACTCAACAAATCGTCACTGTCCAGGGGACACAGGGGGACCGTCCTGGCGGGGGAGGCAAGGAACAACCAACCAATGAAAAGTCAGCCAGTCACCCACGGGGAGAAGGCCACACGGGGCCTACACAGGCAAGGTCCTGAGAGTGACAGGGACAGTGGGGCAAGAGGCCACCTCAGTGCACTCAAGGAGGGCCTCTCCAGGACACACTGTCTGAGCTGGACCCTGACACCCAGAAGGACCAGCCGAGCAGAGAGAGGCCAAGGGCGCCAGGCAAAAGCTTGGGTGGAGGAGGAGAATCTAGGCCCGAGCAAGCAGAGGAGCGGGCAGGAGGGACAAAGGCGGAAGCAGGGTCGAGGCCACATTGGGCGGGGCTTTGGAGGTCATGGCCAGCCACTCAGCCTTCACCCCCGCAGAGCCATAAGTCACTAGAGGGGCTGAGTAGGCAAGTCATGTGATCTAGCTTATTTTTTCCAGACAGTGGCTGTGGCTGCTGCGGTTTGTGTGACACCTGGTGGCTCTGTGACTCTGGGCAAGTCACAGGCTCCCTGAGCTTCACTCTCTCCATCTGTACCATGGGGATGCCGGTACCGACCTCAGCGGCTTCACTGGAAGCTGAGACTTGACCATCCACACAGGGGTCTTGGTAACGGGCCCTGGGCCTGGTGAGCGCCAGACAAAGCTCCACTCTGCTCCCTCACCCCATCCAGAGCTCTCATCCTCCTCCACCCCTGCCCCACACCCACCCTCACCATTCAATCCCCACACCCCACCCCACACCCCCACCCCTGCAATGTAGCCTGCAGACACCTGCAGAAACCAGAGCTCCCCGCCCCCATCCACACCACCCAGCCTCCCCGGCCCTGGGAGCACCGTGGGCCTGGTTGTTTCTCCTCCCACGTCTCAGAGGAGGCATGAAGGCCCACCAAAGGGGAGGACGGCCCCCCTGCCCCCATGAGGAGGAGGGCCTCTGGCCCAGCCCGTGGACGCCAGAGTCTCTGCTCTCGGCACCATGTGGTGAAGTGGGTTCTACCCCAGCACGGACCCCAGGACCCCGGCCTGGCCCTAGGCCCCAGCATATCGGCTAGGCTCCAGTCCCATCCAAGGCCAGCCAGGGTCGGGGGTGGGAGTTGGCAGGGGTCCCGGCATGGCCTGCTGTCATTGAGGGCCATGCAGGCAGCTTTCACGTCCATCCCCGCCGAGACTCCGTCTCCCCGGCGCCTGGGATACACAGCATCCCCCAGGCAGGGGCAGCCATGGAGGCTGTGAGAAGTCATAATGGCCTCGGCCGGCTCCCACAGCTGGATTTATGATGACGTGAGAAGCAAACTCAGCTTCCAGCACTAGTAGACAGCTGGCCTGTCTGCACTTCTAGAAACGCTTTCTGCAGGGATGAGCGGTGGGGGGCTTCTACCCCACACCTGCAAGGCCAGCGGACCCAGGCAGAGCCAGGCCGGACCATCCGTCCTCCTCCGGCCACCATGTCCCACCAAGAGGCCATCCCTGCCAATACATTGCAGAGCATTGGAAAATCAATGTTCCAAGCCATGAATTAGCCATTCGGTGCTGCATCAAGGAGCCCTCCAGCTTTCAGCAGCACCCAGAGCGGCCACGAAGCAGAACAGTGAGAGGCCCAGGCTGGGAGTCAGCGGAATGTGGGGTCGACCTGGAGCCCCAGTGATAGAATGGCTGTGACCCAGAATGAGTCCAGTGCCTTCCCAGGCCTTTGTTTCCTCATCTCTGGAATGAAGGGACAGGATCCCCACTTTGAAGAGCTGTTGTATGGATTTAGAAGGAGGTAAGAGGGCCGAATGAAAGGTCATGCAGGCCGTGTTTATTAGCCAGGACATCAGTATCCTGTGATGGCATATACTAAGAGCCAGTCAGGTCACTACTAGACTATGCTAGTACTTTTAAACACTTTGTCTCTAGCCTACCTGCAAGTAGCGATTGTTATCTTGATTTTCTAGATTAGGAAACTGAGCCTGGGGTGGTTCTGAACAGGTGCAAGGTCACCTGCTGGTGGCTATGCAGAGCTGGGGGAGGGACCTCAGCTCATTCTGGAGCTGGCCTTCCTCCTAATACACAGCCTGCCTTCCCAGTCCCAGTTCCTCTGAAAGGCCAGGTAAGGCCATCAGACAGACCCATACTCTCTCCTTCCTTCCCTCTCTCATGTCAATGTTACTAGAGCAGCAGCTACAAAGACCTGCCTTTGGCTGGGTAATGCATGCAGTAGGATGAAGGCAGGAACACTTCCCACCCTTTAGAAGCTCAGTACTCAATGTGGCAAAGAGTAAAGCTGCATCCACACCGCCCAGAACGTGTATGTATTGGTCAGCTTTTGCTGCATAACAAACAACCCTAAAACTATGGCTTAAAAAAAAGAAAAACTTATTATCTCTTCCAGTTCCGCAGTTGGTTGGGCTGTTTTTATTAAGTTCAGTCATGCAGCTCTACTTACCTGAGAGGTCTGCCAGGCTGGAAGGCCCAAGACGGCCCCTTTTGCAGTTCTGGTAGTTGGTATTGGCCATTCATGGGATGTGCTCTTTTGGCTCTTCCCTGTGCCCTCAAATTTTCCAGTAGGCTAGGCAGGCTTCCTCACATGGCAGAGTTCCAAGAGGACAAAAGCAAAAACTGCAATGCCCCTTGAGGCTTAAGATCTGGAACTCACCTAACATCACTTCTGCCATCTTCTATTGATCAAAGCAGTCACGTTCTGTTGCTTAGCTAGTAGCTGATAGACATTTGTGATCCATCATGTAAGGCTTAGTAGTTGATACAGACAGTGTGTGTCGGGGGAGGGAGTCTCTCATATACCCTAGCTACGTGGGATCATAATAAATTCTTAATTCAGATTAAAAGATGTTGGATCCTGAAGTCATTGAAACGGGTTGTATTCTCTTGCTAATGGAGAAACTGAGGCCCAAGAGTCAGGCAGTGTGAGAATAGAATCAGTACATCAAGGAGCCAGGTTCCATATGAAGAAACTGAGGCCCAGAAACACAACTTGTCTTGCCCAAGATGACACGAGTTTATGACAGAGGCAGGAGTGACTGGGATCCCTGACAGCCGGCCCTCTCCTCCTCCACTCCACCCCCAGCAGAAGCCCGAGGCTGGCAACGGCTGGGATGACCATCATAGAGACAGCATGTGTCTGCCTCTATTGTGTGTTTATAAACGGAGCCCTTTTGGTTTGCCTGGTACCATGCAAGGCTCTTAACATGACCTCTTCTGATCCTAGCAGGGTCATCTCCAGTTTACAGATGGGAACCAAGGCCCAGAGAGGGAGCTGACCTACCCAGAGTTTCACAGGTGGTGAGGCCCATCCACCTGACCCCAAAGCCTGAGTCTCCCAGGCTATCCCCAAAAGAGCCCGACTCAGATCCAGGCCCCTGGGGGTGAGAGGCAGCTCTGTGGACCTCAGGGGTCTCAGGATAAAGCCCACTGCCTGAGAAGCTGCTTCAGAGGCCTGGGTGGAGGCAGCAATAGACAGAGTTCTCTAGAACCTGCCCCTGCAAGAAGGCCCCTGAGCAAGTCTCTGATCCACACCCAACCATTGTATGAATGGAAAAACCAAGGCCTGACTGGACCCAGGACTCTGCCTCCCAGCTGGAGCCATCCCCCTGCACTAGGAGACTGGGGACAGGGGAGCAGGCCCCTCTGGCTGGTTACACACACACAGGCTGCTCTGTGGCATTCAGAGAGCACATTTATTTACAAAGTGCTTTACAAACATCAGTTTATGCCTCCCCACAGCCCCCTGCGAGGTAGGTCAGTAGTCATATCTACAGTTTACAGATGGGGAAATTGAGGCACGGAATGGGGGTGTGGCCTGTCCCATTTTAAAGAGATTTTCCCACCCACCCATGAAAAAAAAATCATAAAATTAACAAAAAAGAATTTCTCCTCCATCCCAAAATATATGTTCTTCCTCTGAACTGTAGAGGTTGCAAGCACCCCAGATCTAGCAGGGCCCCGTCCCCAAGAGGCAGCCTGACCAGGAGCCATGGAGACCTCAACCCCAAGGGCTGTTGTTCAACCTTGCAGATTGTCACTGGGCTGGGTGGAGCAGGACCCAGAAGTGAGGCCTGAAGAGTACAAGAAGGGCCCAGGTGCCTTCCTTCTGCAGATGTTGGGTCAGGCAGGGAAGAGACCCCACGGAGAAAAGGGCAAGGGATGATGGGAAGATCCCAGTATAGAAGCTCAGAGCACACATCAAAGAAGTCATAGTGGGAGGGATCATGAGCAAAATATCCCGGGGCTGAGAGGGGGCAGCAGGGCAGAGGAGGGGGCCCATAGTCCCCTCTGGGGAGGACTAGTCTGATGGGTCCAGTCTCCCCAGGACCCTCAGGGGCAAGGCCAGGTGGGATTCCAGATGCCAAGCCCCAATGCACCCTCTATCCGTGTCAAAAGGAAGCCATGCTGGGTGGAAACCTTGGCCGGCCACAGGCTCTACAGGGGCTCACTCATCTCTGCCAAAGGCTGGGGCAGAGTCTGAAGCTTGAGCCTAGAGTCAAGGAGCTTGAGCCTGGGTCCTCCCGAGCCGGCAGCCCTGAGCCCCTGTCACTCCACCAGGCAATGCCAGACTCACAGCGCAGACTTGCAGGGCCCTGTGGATGGGGGTTGGGCTGCGGACGCTGAGCTCCTCCTTGGCCCCTGCAGCCTGCCCATGGGACATGGAGAGAGGTCCCGCCCATAGCGGGGGGCACCAAGACACCCCGGCTCACTCTACTGCTTTCCCCACGGGAGTTGTCCTGGAGCAGAGTCAGGGGCCCAGGTGTTACTCATCCATGCTGGGCCTGGCCCTGAGCGCACAGTGCGAGCGCCAGGCCAGGGGCCCCGCTATCTTGACTCCAGCCCTTCCAGGTACTCCAGCGCCACATCGTAGCAAAAGTGGTACTGATCCTGGGGAGAGGGAGAGAAGGACCCATGAGCCTGGTCCCTCTCCGGTACAGGAGAAGGGAAGAGTGGGGGGCTAGAGGGCAAGCATGAGCCCTAGCCTATCTTTGGGAGGAAGGGCAAGTGAGTTTAACTCTCTTGGCATCGCTGGATCAGAACCCAGAGCCCAATGGCAGGAACCACACAGAGGACAGTGGTGTGGAGGGACATGGCCGGGCAGGGACAGGGAAGTTGGAAGTGGCCGGGCAGGGGGACAGGGCCTCTCACCAGGGTTTCCACCATATTGGGCTTGTAGTTCCTAAGCGTTTTGGCAGCAAAGAAAACGTCCACCAGGTTGTGGCAGCGGATCATCTCCAGGACTGTGGCACAGGCGCAGAAGGTGCCACTGCGGCCGCCCCCGTTTCTAAATGAGACACGCATAAGGTTTGGGGTGGGGTTCAAGAGGGGGAGGCCTGGGGCTGGAACACCAGGGAACCAAGAGGAAGGAGGGTCAAGGCCTGGGAGCCCCAGAAGGGAGGGGCCAGGGAACCCCCAAAGGGGAGGGGAGGGACTTAGGGAACCCAGGAGGGAGGAGTTTGGGAGCTCAGAAGGGCGGGGCTTAGGAAAGCCAGTTGGGAGGGGTTTGGGAGCTTAGACGCCAAGACTGTCATCTAGGCAACTAGGGCGAGAGCCTCCAAAAGAAAGATAGCAGGTTCTTAGGGAAAGATACACTCCAAGAGAAAGCCACAGAGGCAAAGACAGAGATGGAGGGGGTTAGGAGAGAAGCAAGCAAACCCCAGAGAGCAGGACAGAAAACGAACATTGCGAGCAACAATCACCCCCAGCAACACAAACACGTGGTGAAAACACACAGGTCCACACCCCCACTCCATGGCAAACCGGCAGCCAAACACACAGAGATGCTTCCTAACCCGTCTTCTCCCTCCTCTGTTCCCTGCAACAGTGGGAGGTAGGGTTCCCCTGGGGAGATGAGAGATGGACTAGGCCCTTGATCCCCATTTGAGGGGCCGCTCCCACTAGAACCAAAGGGCGCTGAGGGCCAGGCCCTGCCGACTCAGCTCCCAAACCGTGTACCCAGAATAAACTGAGAGCATGAGACGCTGGGGGTCAAAGGAGCAAGGGCACCCAGACGGGAGTCTGGATGCACTTAGGAACGGGGCCATGGGAAGGAACAAATGACAGAAGCTGCATGCGTGCGTGCATGAACAAAGACTGGAATTCTTTGGGCTTCAAGTGTGCTACTGTCTCACGCAGTAAACAATTCGGACAGGACTCTAATTAAATTGGCAAAGTCAGACACCCCACAGAGGGTGTTAGGCGGTTGCCCAGGGTTGAGTCCACACCCTGGAAATGGACTGGGTTCCCCCAGGGAAGACGGGGCCATCCTTGCCTGGCTGAGCAGTCTAGACTACAGCCATCCGGAAGCCCCAGGGGGGTTTAGTAGCAGCCTTGAGGTCCTCTCTGGGCCTGGGCCTCCACCCCTCCCCCCGAGCAGGGCCCACACTCACAGGCAGTGCACAACAGTGCGCCCGTCCCCACTCTCCGCCTGCCACTTGTCCACCTCGGCCAGCAGGTGCAGGAAGGCCTTCTTGGAGTCAGGTGTGTCCCGATATGCAGACCAGCGCAAGAACTGGAAATGCCTCACCAGCAGGTGTCCCTCCTGTAGCTGAGGGCAAAGGTGGCCAGCCGGGCCCAGAGGAAGGGGAAGGAGAAGTGCAGGGGGAAGAGAACATGAGCCCCGTAATGACCTCAAGAGGGTCTCGTGAGGCTGCCCCCTAGCCACCACACAGGTTCTCACCACAGGGCACCCAGGTCACTCACCCGAGAGATGTTCTGCACCCGGAAGACCCGGGCCACCAAGTCTTCGTCCACGGAGCCCGACACAAACTCCACGTCCATGAGGCCATACTGCTGGCGGCCCGGCTCTGGCCAGTACTGGAGACAGGGCTGGGGATACAGACACGGAGCGGGGTGCTGAGCAGAGCCAGGCAGGGGCAGCTGCTCCTCCTGCCTGTTCCGGACCTCCACTCTGGCCCTGGGGCTCCCACACATCCTGACCCAATCATTGGCAGTCCACCTGCAGAGTACCCCCAGCCTCTGCCACTCCCCTGTCCAAGTGCAGTACACACCTGCCCCAGCCCTCTCAGGTCAGCAGAGACAAACCCTTCAAGGGTACACGGACCATCGTGGCTGGGCACAGCTAAAACACACACACACATACACACACACACACACTCACTCACAACCCAGCAGGAGGCCGCCTTCCTCCAGGAATAGGCCTAGTACCATCCCCGCCCACCCCATCACCCCTGCCCCCCATCACCCCTACCCGCCTTCTCTCTCACTGCCCTGCTTTCTTCCAGAATCAGCTCACAAAGGTGGGGTGTCCCTGAAGCGGCAACACAGTTCAGAAGCCCCACACCTGCCCTAGTACCCCACCATGGAGTCAGGGTCCCACATAAGCCTACCCTCCAGGCCTGGAGAAAGCGGAGGGAGGAAAGGGGTGTCTCTCTCTCTGACACACACACACACACACACGCACACACGCACACATGCACATATACAGACACACGTCCTCCAGGCCAGTAGGTCCAGAGCCCCAGCTTCTAGCCTCAGCTCTGCCTGGAGTCCAGGTGAGGCTCTTCCTTGAGTCCAGGTGAGGCTCTTCCTTCCTCTGGGTCCCGCCCACCATTTCTCTGTGAAACAGTCCCCAGGCTCCTCCCACATGACTCCACGCTCCTTCGGAGTCCCTCTCTGACCACGCCCACAAAGAGGGCACTACCTTCCTCTTTTTGCCTGGGATCCCACCGCTCCTTGTGTTTAAGCTTTTGCACATGCTGTTTCCTCTCCATGGATCACACACCCACCCACCCACCCACCCCACCCCCCCACCCAGCCCACCCCCCCACCCACCCCACCCCCCACCCCCACCCCCACCCCACCCCCGCCGTCTTCACGTGGTTAGCTCTACCCTCCCTATGCAGCTCAGCCTCAAAGGCCCCCAGGGTAGGAGCTGAGTCCACCCACTGGAAGAAGGCTGCCTTGGGGAGGGGCACAGCTCTGCCCACTTCCCAGCCCTCTGGGTCGTAATCTTTTCACCCGAAGACCGTAAGTGCAAACCACAGTCCTGGACATACAGCAGGTGCTCAATAAAAAACAGCTACTTCCCTCCAATCTGACAGCTTCATTCTATAGACGACGAAACCAAGGCTCTGGGAGGGAGTGGGACCCATCTAAGGTCACTCGAGAACTAGGCAGCACAGCCGGGATCCACCCCTGGGCCCTGAGGACATGCCCTGGAGCACACGAGGCCCTGGGCAGCAGATGCCTCACCCAAGCGGTGTTGGACTGGTGCAGCTGGTTAAGCATGACAATGGAGGTGCACCCATAGTCGTAGACGAGCCGCCAGAAGTCAGGCGTGGTGCTCTGCAGCGGGTGCAAGGTCACAATGAAGGCCGCGCTCCGCGTGTAACTCTGCAGGGAAACCAGAACTCAGAGAGGCCTGCTCACCATGCGACAGAGCCCCCACCACAGGCCGTTCTCCCACTCTGCCCACCCTGAGCTGGATAGCTCTCTCCTCAGGGTCAGGCTGCCTCTGGGGTCTTTTTCAGAGCTTGGCTGGTACACGGAGGAATTGTTGGGTGACCCCACCCAAGGCCCTTGGTCCCCAAGACCATGGCCTCTGGAACTAAATACAAAAGGTTCCCCAATGTGTGGCAATGGGAACTTGGGCATGGTACTTAGAAGCTAGCCAAGCTTGCTCTCTGCCTCAGGGCCTTAGCACCTGTGATTCCTGTTGCTTAGAACAAATCTCCGAATGTTTACAGAGTTCTCCCTCTCACTTCTTTCTGCTCTTTGACAGTCACCTCCTCAAAGAAGCCCTCCCACCGTCTCATCAAAAACAGCCATATACTCCATACCCACACTCCAAAGCCCATATTATGTATTTCTCCTGCCTGGTCGCTTTCTGCCAAAATTACCGGCGTCTGACATGCCACTGTATCTCTGTGCACTGACTGTCTCAAGCCATCACCCACATACAAAGTTTAGGAGAGCAGACATTTGGGGATATGGCCTGTGTCCAGCACACTGTAGGGGTTCAATAAATATTTGTGAATACATACATCTCTAAGTCCCTTCCAGCTCCATGGAGGGAGAGTCTGAGAGCCTAGCCCAAGGCCCCAGGCCAGGGACAGGCACTGACTCTGCTCCCAATCCCAGCCTCATCCCAACCAGAGCCCTTGGCTCTGGCTCTGCCGCCCCCCACACCCCCGGGCTCTCAAGCCTTCCCAGATCAGGCCAGCCACGGGAATCCCGGAGCCTTCTTCCGGGACTGAGCCCTCACGTCCGTTAGGGCCGCGTTGATGTAGTTGTTGGGGTCCCCATCGGTGGAGATGAGGAAGGGCAAGCAGCGGTCGGGTGGCAGGACATCCATGCTGCGGTTCTTGTCCCGGTTCCGGGGGAGCAGGGCGATGCTGCACTCTTCCACATCCAGGGGCGGTGTGACGGAGTTCAGCGTCTACAGTGAGCAGAAGGAGCCACGGGATGCGGGGGAGGGGCGGCCGGAGGAGCAGGTGGGGAGGCGGGCAGGGGTGAGTGTGGACCTCCAGTGTTTGCTGGGCCTCCTCACGCCCCATGACGGAGACTAAACTGGTTTGTTAACCTCATGTCGTGGATGGAGAATTGAGGTCCAGAGAGAAGGGGGCAAGGACAGGGACCCTGGACCACACAGGCTCTGATCAGAGCTCTGGACAGAGAGTCTACCTCCTCGCTCCCTGTGTAACCTTAGACAAGCCACTGTATCTCTCGGCATTATTTTTCTCAACTGTAAGGTGGTAATAATATGCCTGCCTCGAGGGGCTATTGAGAGGATTGAGCGAGATACTGCCAAGGTCCGAGCACTGCGCCTGGCTCATACAAGGCTCCATACATAAAAGGCACAGTCAGGATCCTTACTAGCTTATCAGGTGTTTTCAGGCAGACAAGGGCTGCAGTCCCACATCTCCCACAAAGCGGACTGCGGGGACCTGGCAGAGGCAGTCAGCCCTTTCTGAAGAGAACGCAAGTCCAGACACTGTCACACCACAAGCCCGGGACTCTGGGTTATCTCCTCCACCTCATGCCTCCTATAGCCTGATCCATGGAATCTCTGCTTATTTCTCTTGTCCTTGCGGATCCCTAACAGGGAATTCTAGTCTCTCATGATCCCCAACAGGGCTCCAAGGATCACAGGCAGCATTTCCCGTGACACCAGTCTGTGCGGGCTCTCCAGTGTTGGGTGTCTAGAAGGGGCCAGCCCGCTGCACCCTGGCAGGAACCTGGAGTGTAGGGAATGTCTGGGGTCTCTGCCAGCCCATGGACCATGCTGGGACTTCTCTGGAGAACCATCCTTCCCCCATCTCCATCATGTGACATGCAGACAGTGGCTTCGCCCTCAGAACCAGGCCTGGGCAAGTCAATGTGTTCCTAACTCTCTGGCCCCAGGGGACTGGCTCAGGGATGGCACAGGAGAAACTGGTCTAGGACTTCTGTTGGGGCAATAGGGAGTCCTTTTTCCAATCTCCTGACAGTAGTGACGACATGAGTCTGATACTGCTGGGGGCGAGGGTATGGATCTAAGAAAGAAGCTGAAAACAAAGGAGAGCAGAACCAAACTGGACAGAGACTACATTGTGGCACCATAATTTAAGCTCCTGGATCCAGCCATAACTGAAGCTCCACCATCCTTGGACTTTTCAGTTACAAGAATCATTAAGCTGGATTTTTGTCACTTGCAACCAAAAGAATCCCGGTGAATATGAATATTACAAAGGCAACATTGACATTCTTTCCTGGATGAGAACACTGAAGCTTGGGGAGCTGCTCACAACTACTTCACAAGCCTCCTCACAGCTCTTTACTGAGCCAGGACTTGAACCCGGGCTTCCCTGATTCAAAGCATGGGCTCTGCACCACTTGGAGAGACCACTTCCTCTACTGTCTCCAGTAGCCCTACACTGTCCCTCTGTCTTGGCTCTCACTGACTCCTACAGCACTGAGGACTTCCCAATACACACACACACACACACACACACACACACACACACTCACTCCTGCCCCACCTGGAACTCTTCCCGCAGCTGGGAGGAATTACTCTGAGGATCAATGCGGATCATCTCCTTGTAGGTGGCCTTGAACTCGCTGACAGGGATGGTGGTCTCCCCACACAAGCAGGCCTCCAGGATTGCATCGTGAATGAAGATGTACTGCTCCTGGAGCAGGAGGAGAGAATATGAGGAACCAGGAGGGGACAAGAACCTAGAGATTTTGGGGAAAAGGCAGCAGAAAGCAAGCCCAAAGTTGAGGCAGGGACGCTGGAGTCCAACTAGGTGTTAGTAGAGATTGAATCCACCCTACTTGAAGAAACCTTCACAGATATGTTCACTAACCTCATGTCTCATCCCTCTAATACCCCATAAAAAGCTCTGAAGGTAAGGGAATAGCCCAGGGTCACACATCTAATGAGGATACAAATACCAGCGGATCTTTCCTGTAAAACCTATGACCGTGGCCCCTTGGCTATTTGACTCCACCCGGCCGAACACAGAGGAGCTGACTTTGGGAAGACCCTCAGAGGTTGGCAGGCCAAGTTCAGGGATCTCAACTCCAAGGACACCCCTCTGACACACTCCGTCAGCTCTGAATTCCTCCCAGAAGGACCCAAATCCTAGAGCAGGCACGGAGGGAGGGCGGCGTCCCCCTACCTCTGTCTGGATCATGTTGACCCGCCGGGAGCAGAGGGTCTTCACGCAGTTGTAAATGTCCACGACGCCCTCACACTCCGCCATGTCCAGCATCACATCCAGGACAATGTAGCAACCTGTGCGGCCAGTGCCCGCGCTGGGAAGAGAGCAGCCAGGGGCCCCATGAGAGCCTTGGGAGGGAGCCTGGGATCTAGAAGGGAAGAGGGGGGCCTAGCCACATCTATACCACATAGGGCCCGGGGGACAGAGAGACACACCACCCCAGCGGGAGGAGGAGCCAGGGAGAAGTCTGCAGCAGGAGTTGCAGTGAAATGTGACACAAGGACAAACTGCGGCCGGGCCGTGGGAAGGAGGGAAGGGCAGGGGTAGCAACAGAGCTGGGCAGAGGACAAAGGTGATGCTCAGAGCTTAATCCAAGAATGTCCTTGCCTCCTAGGGAGCCCCAGATCCATACAGCCTTCAAAGCCCCACATACTCGTACCTGCAAACATACTCAGGGGAGCCTCCCCAACCCTCCCAGCAGATGTCATTCTCCTGAGCTCCAGGACGAATCCTGGGCAGGCTCTTATCAAACACTCTTCCTGCTACGTCGTCATTGTAAATGGGACAGTCTCCCTGGCCTAACCTGGAGCTCATCCCGAGCTGGGCTGTGTCAGACCCATCTCTGGGATGCTCACGCCCAGCCCCAGGGAGAGCAGAGCCCAGGGGTAGAGAGAGGACAAAAATGACTCCAAGATTTCAAGCTTGAAAATGGGGGTGTCAAAGCATTGGCAAGAGTGCGTGGTAGCAGGTCTCCCGGCCACCCCTGCCGGGGGCTGAAATCCGTACCACCACTTTGGGGGACTGGCAACAGCTACCAAAGCTGAGCTTGCCAGGCAGTGCTCCCCCCACCACCTCCTGTATGTATCCCCCAGAAATGCATGCATATGCTGGCCCAAAGGCACGCCTTAGAACGTTCTCCGCAGCTGTATTCGTAACAGTTCACAACAGGACACAGCCCAAATACCTAGCCATCGCAGAATGGGTAAACACACTGTGGTTTACTCATCCAGCAGGACAGGATGTAACATGGATGAATCTTAGAAACATAAGCTGGAGGGGAAGAAGTCACACACCAAAAAGCACACGCTGTGTGATTTCATTTAAACAAAGTTCAAAAACACACAAAATGAATTCACACGTTAGAAGTCAGGAGCGAGACTGCTCTGGGAGCAGGAGGTGGGCGCAGCCCGGAAGGGGGCTCCCAGGGGCTTCTGGATCCAGTTAATGTTCTATTTCTTGATCTGAGATCAGTGTTGGTTATTTCACAGGTGTGTGTAATTTACGAACACCAGTCAAGCTCCGTATATACTTATTCTGTGGGCACTTTGCTTTAAGTATGTTATATCTCAAGGAAATCTTATTTTATTTTATTTTATTTCATTTTTTAAAAGATTTTATTTATTTATTTGACAGACATGGATCACCAGTAGGCAGGCAGAGAGGGAGAGGAGGAAGCAGGCTCCCTGCTGATCAGAGAGCCCAATGCAGGGCTCTATCCCGGGACTCTGGGACCATGACCTGAGCTGAAGGTAGAAGCTTTAACCCACTGAGCCACCCAGGTGCCCTGAAATCTTATTTTAAAGACTGTGTCTTAGGGGCACCTGGGTAGCTCAGGTGGTTAAGCATCTGCCTTCTGCTCAGGTCATGATCCCAGGGTCCTGGGATCAAGCCCCATGTCGGGCTCCCTGCTCAGTGGGACGCCTGCTTCTCCCTCTCCCTCTGCCACTCCCCCTGCTTGTGCGCTCTCTCTCTCTCTCTCTCAAATAAATAAATAAATAAAACCTTTATTAAGAAATAAAAATAAACAAAGATGGTATCTTAAAGAAGCCTAAAGAGACCAAAGTGGTGTGTGGAGGGCGGGTGAGGGAGGAGGGGGTCTGCTCTGTGGCGCTCTGGAAGCTAGGAGGAATCAAGCAGAGAAGCCAGGAGCAGGTACGGAGGCCAAGGACTTGTGGGCCCAGGGGAGTAGATGAAACCCCAAGATCAGAGGGAAGCTCCCCAGGAGGAGAGTGGGGATAGGCACAGGACAGGGCCTGTCAGAGGCAATGAGAAAGCTGGGGAGCCAGGGAGGAAGCAGAGCAGAGGAAGGGCAAGTGGGGTCACAGGGGCCAACTGAGGCAGGACTTGGAAGAGAAAGGGGTGATGGTCAGGAGCGGCACGGGGCACGAAGGCCACGTGGTGAGGAAAGCCCTCAGGATTCAGAGAAGGGAAGCTGAAGCCCTTCCCAGCACCTGGGCCAAACCCAGCACGCAGGTGTGCACTGCAAGTAAATGAAACCAACCCACCTCGAGCCTCACCAGCCCCTCAACCCTCTGCCTCCAGGCCAGGGCCCCCACGGGTCTCCGGCAACACACATGGGTGCCAACTTGAGCCACAGCTCGAAGGGCCATTGGGGGGTCAGCGTCTCCCGTCCTCTGTCTCTGAGTAGATGAACCCAAGGCCCCTCTCCTTAGGGGACCCGCAACCCATCCCGCACCCAGACCCCCTGTCCTTGGCACTCGCGGTACCCACCTGCAATGGATGACGACGGGCCCGGCGTCAGGCGGGGTAGAGGCCTTCACGCGCCGGATGAAGGCCAGCAGCCCCGTGGCGTGGTAGGGGACGCCATGCTCCGGCCACGCGGTGAAGTGGAACTGGCGGACCTCATGCCGGGCAGAGTAGCCTCTCTGCGGAGACAGTCACAGTCACTGCCCGGGGGCCCCCCAGACACCCGCCAGGTGTCCAGCCGCCCCGGCGAGCATCTTACCGCAGGATCTCGCTCAATGCGTCCCAATCATAAATGGAGGTGTGGGCGCTCAGGACACACGGTGCCCACGAGAAACCCGCAGACAGGAGGAACTGCGGGCCCGAGGGTCGACAAGACAAACACTACCCCGGAGTGGGGCCCGGGGCTGGCCGGACACCTAAACCTAACTGCCAGTCGCCCGCCTCGGCCTCCCCAGGGCTGTGCCACCCAGGAAGGCACCAGGACTCTCTGGTCTTAGCCTATATGGGAAAGTATCTCCCTTGAGAACTTTTACAGAGGATCAAATGGGACCACAGACACGAGGACTCGGCCAGTCGCTGGCCATGTGGCCTCGTGCGTGATGCCAGCGTGCCACCTCACTTTATTTGTACTACAGGACTAACAGAAACGCCAAATGCCAGCGTCTCCCGGGGCTTAACCTACACGTGCCGCAGGCGTTGCACGATGCCCGGCACCGAGCAGGACCGACACCACCAGCCACTGTCTTCACCGCCATCATCTCGACATCCTCTGGGAGTCGCCAGCCAAGGCCGTCCCCGTCCTGTCCTCCCACAGCCCTCCCTACAGCGAAGGAGCAGCTGCCTTGCTGGGGAGGACCGCGGAGCCCTCCTCGTCCCTCCTGCTCCAGCCCTGGGAGGTCGGCAGGCACACTCCGCCCCACCCCTTCAGGCATCCCTGCAGGGACCAAAGTGACAGCAGACTCACCCGCTCCAGGGCAAAGGTGCGCACGACGTACTCAGCCAGTGTCTCCGTTTTCACCAGCGTGATCTTGATGTCCCCGTACATGTCCGAGTCCTCCGGCCAGTACCGGGAGCATTTCACCTGGGATCCCCACAGGCAGGCTCAGCAGGCCCTCTGCTGCCCTCCCTTGGCCCGCCTCACCCCCTCCCCCCAAGGCCCTGCTTACCCTGCCCACCTCCACCAGCTTGGTAATCATGACAATGCTGGAACAGTGCTCCTGCCACACCATGCGCCAGAAGTCGTAGACCATCTCAGGCTTCGGCCCTGGGGCGCAGAGGGTGCTAGTCCCTGAGGCAACGTCTCCACCCAGGGCCAGCACACCTGCTGCCCCACACCCCCACCCCAGGCCAGGAAGCTCCTGAGCCCCAATGAAGGCGTCATGCTCACCCCACACACTCACCCCACCCAATGCCAGCTCGTCCCTAGAGGGCCCCGGGGGTGGGTAGGCTCGGAGAGGGCTGGCTGCAGACCCGTTATCCCAAATGAAACCCAGGAGGCAGAGCCGGGGGACTTGATCCTCCGTCTACAGCACCAGTGTCCCAGAGGAAAAGACAGATGAACGTCTGGGGGCCAAGACAGCCAGAGGGACCCGGGCAGCCCCCAGACCCAGAGGCACAATCCACACTTGGCAGGACTCAGCCCGCCTACCCTTCTGCATGCACCACCTCAGGGACAGACAGATGGCCGAGGGAACTACAGGCACACGGAGCACACCAGGGAGACACGAGCACGGAACACGACGAGGGGCAGAGACTGGTGGGCAGATTCCAGAAGCCCCAGCCAGACAGTGGGACTCGAGCAGAGAGACAGCAGGGAGGCAGACAGGGAGTCAAGCAGGTCAGAAGGAAGGCAGAGGGGAGACGGCATTCAGGACACGGGTGCACATGGGCAGAGCAGCAGGTACCTTGAGTGGCTATGAAGTGGTTTGACCTGTGGTAACCCTGGAACAGGAGAAGAGGCTGCGGTGAGACCCCAGGAGCAGCCCCTCGCTCCCTCTGATCTCATCTCCTCTGCCCTTTCCCAGAAGCAGCACACACAGGACCTCCTAACCAAGGGGACCTTATCCTCCCAGTCCCCCAGGAAGGATGGAGGAGAAAGAGCAGCTGGGACACCAGTGTCTTGGGTCCAAACCCATCCTTACTGTGTGACCCCACAGAAGACACAACTCCTATATCGCCTAAAGGGTCACCCCCCAATAAACTGGGGGAATTAGCCACAGTCAGCTTACAGCCCAGCTGTGTGGATACAAATAAAGTCCATCGTGATCCTGCCCGGGTTCTCAGTGTGTCCCCAGACCGCAGGCTGGGTCTCATCAGTCATCCCAGCCCCCAGGCAATCGGGGGGGGGGCAGTGCCCCCTCCCCACTACATGTCATCCAGAGCTTGGGGGACCCAGTGACCCAGATGAAGGCTTCAGGTCTGAAGCAAGCAAACACATGGGTTACTCGTGGCCCTCAGATAAAATGGTTTTTAAATAATAATCATTTTTGAGATTGTGACCTCAATTAGGATCCCTATTATGATCACATACTGTGCTAAGCACTTTACTTACATGATCTCCCACAAAAGAGGGGGCAAGAGCTACTTCATCCTCCATCCCCAGAGCCCTCAGGCTGTGAAGAGGACCCAGCCAGCCCCAACTCCCACCCCAGGGCCACAGCCAGCCCTGCTGTCCTGCCCACACGTGACACCCAGGGCACCCCTGCAGGCACCACAGCATAAGTTAAAGGTGCGGCAGCACTGATGCAAGAGAGAACAATCCGGTTCACGCCCGCAGCACAGCTCCCTGTGCCTTGGGACCCGAAGGAGCCCCGCAGTCAGACTGCCAGGGTTCAAGTCCCAGCTCGACCTCTTGCTAGCTGTGTTTCCCCAGGCAGAGCCCTTCATTTCTCTAGGCCTCTATTTTCACATCTACAAAATGGGAATGATCACTGTATCTACCTCCCCGGACCATTGTGAGGAGTCAGCAAAGTAACATACCATCAAGGGTCTGTCACCACAGCCAACACAGAGTCGGCACCTGACCAACAGTACCTAGTATTACCGCTACTACTTTCAAGTTCAAAGAGAAGCCCCGAAGATTCCAACAGTATGGCTGTCAAGAATTCCCAGGGCAGAGGGTGGTTTACCCCAGGGGTTAAGAACCTGAGGCCGGGGAGTCAGGTTGACGTGGGTTCCTATCACAGCTCTACAGAGATACTAAGTGACTCTGGCCATGGAAAGGGCACTCCGCAGTCTTGAATGGACACCCGCAGCTCCCAGGGATTTTGTTAAAAGGCAGATTCAGACTCAGACTCTGGCACGGGGCCCAGGATTGCACCTTTCCAACCAGCTCCCAGGTGGGACCAGTGCTGGATCTGAAAACACACTGGAATGGCCAGACTCAGTCTCCCAGAGCCTCTGCTCCCTGCTACAGTGTGGGGTAACAGTGAGACCCACAAACCTCAGAGAGACTGCTGTGTACCCGCAAACTGTGTCCAAAACCCAGTTCCAGTCACCAGCACTGAAGACGGTCCCAGAGCCACTGGGCTCTCACTGGTGGAACTGCTCCATAGCTGGCCGACCTCCCCAGCCACTGCCTCTGCCTCAAGTCCACAGTCAAGCTGCTAGGCAAATGGGGTCCCAGGGGAAGGGCAGCAAAGGTGCTGCCAGGGCAGCGCTCCTACCTCCAGCACTGGTCAAGCTGGGAACAGACTACTCCACCCAAAACCAGCTGGCCTGAGCATCCCCGCCTAAGAACAAACATCTCTCCAGATTCAACAAGCATCTCCCGGGGCCAGCACCCAGGACAGCCTGCAAATATAGTCCACAGCTGAGCAAGTTTTCAACGGACCCCCCCCATCTGCATATTAACTTCTAGGTGTGTGCCTGCACAATTAGAGAGCACTACAATGGAAAGTGTGAAATGATCAGGGGTGAAAGAAAGGTAAGCAGATCAATCGCCTTGAGCACAACCACTTTGGAGCACCCCCAGAGCATCTGAGAGCGCACTGGTCCTCACCACCCCAGGCATCGGCAAATCCTGGGCACCCTGCTCCTAGGGCACACCCCCACACCTGCCTGGAGCCTCTGGTTGGGTGGTGCTGGGGGACTGACACCTTGCATCCTGGACAAGCACCCCAGGGCCTCCTGGTGCTCCCCACCCCAGGGAGAGAACCAGAGTCTCGTAGGAAGGTCAAGGGCTCCCATGGGGCTTGAGGTCCAGCTCCATGTGGCCATGAGCAAGTCATTGAACTTTCCTAAGGCTCTGTCGTCTCATCTGACAAATGCTAGTGCCTACCTCTCAGAGTATGGGAAAGATGAAATGATGTGTCTACCGTCTTGGCACAGCGCCAGGTGCCCAGCCAATGATACTCGTGCTAAGTAGCATTTGAAGACGGATTAAAGCCAAGTCTTCTGTGGCTACTGAAGAGTGTGGACAATGAACCAAGCAGGTGGGATGATGTGTTGTATGGAGATTAATGGAAAGAAATGTACCTGTATTCGTCACCTTCTCATGGGGGCGCTAGGGCTGCGTATATCCACCCATTTCATGGGCCTATTCCATCTAAATCTGAGAACTTTACAAACTCTTGAAGCACGCTCAGAATAAGGGGGGGCTGATCTCTGGGAGCACATCTGGGATAACCGGTCATCTCCAGCAGCTACGACTGTGAGTACCTTTCACTTTGTATAGACAGAAATGTGTGTATTCCTTTATTGTCGGAAGGTTTGATAATGACCTGTACTTTTGCAATCTTTAAAAAATAAGAAATGTTTTTTTAAAGGACATAAAATAGAAAGGTACCCACGAAATAGCACACAATCCCATCAGGCATCCAATATTATAAAAAGAATATGCAGTTCACCCTTGAACAATATGGGGGTTTGGGGTACTGACCTCCTGGGGAAGTTTGATAATCCACACATAACTTTTGACTCCTCAAAAACTTAGCTACTAATAGCATGGCTGACTGGAAGCCTTATCGAGAACATGAACACTCCAGTAACACATATTTTGTATGTTATAAGGTATTATATACTCTATTCTCATAACAAAGTGAGCTAGAGAAAAGAAAATATTATTGAGAAAATACATTTATAATTTATAAATAAAATGTAAATAAATATAAATTTCTTAAAATTTTAATAAATTTTTTAAAACTATTTATTTTTTAAAAATCCACAAGAAAGTGGATTAGTGCAGTTCAAATCCATGGTGTTCAAGGTGGAATGTATATTAAAAACCAAATTAAAGGTGCACTAGATGAATAAGACTTTTTAAAAAATATTCCTAGAAGGCCCAGCAATGGCACAATTTTTAAAAATTGAATAGAGAAACTGTTCCCCAAAAATAAAACATTCAAAGTAGGGCTAAATTGAGGGCAAAGTAGTTAGGGTTGAGTTTCAAGCAAACTGACCAAGAAGGAACTTGAACGCCAGAGAAACTAGTTTTAAGGGGACTGGCAGGGTCACCCTTGCTTCCCTGAAGACCCTGACCCCCAAGCAGCAGAAGACAGGGCCCCCTGAGCAGCTTCCCAGCCCACCCCTCCCAGAGCCCCACAGAAGGTATGGCTAGTGAGACCTGCTGGGCATGGGGAGCTGGGGGACAAAAGTGACAGAAGGTAATGGCCAGTGAAGGGGGCCTGGGGAAGCACCCCAACCCTGAGACCCCATCTCAGGGAGGGGAAGGAATCATTTACAACAGGGGTAGTGTCAGATCTGCAGCCCCAGATGGCCCCTGGCCAGGCTGCTGAAATGGACAGTAGGCTTTGGGCGCAGGAGTGGAAGGGAAGGAGGACAGAGACAGAGACAGAGAGAGAAAGACAGCCAGAGACCATGAGAGAGTCTGAGATACCGCTGGTGAGAAGTCAGGAGGAGGAGGAGACGGGGAGAGAGATACTTACTTCACGGTTTATCCGAATCTTAATGAGGCCAGTGAGGGAACAGTACAAAGCAAAAGAGACAGATATTAGGCCAGAGGCAGATGGAGGTGGACGGAGCACAGGAGTGGCCAGGATGGGCAGTGTGAGGAGGGGAGGCAGAGCAGAGACAGGGGCCGGGCTGGGCCAGAGAGCGGGGAGTGGCGTGAGTCTACCGCGGGGCCCATGGGGACACTGAAGGGACCCAGAAGGGGCCCATCACCAAAGCTGCCCAAGTCTGAGAGGCCAGGCCCAGCCCGTATCCCAGTCAAGGGAGAGCATGGGAGGTAGGGGAAGAAGGCAAGGAATTCCGGAAAATAGGGGGCAGCATATCTTTCTGGCCCCCGGAGGTAAAGAAGAGGGACAGGAGAGATCTCCCGAGTCCCTGACTGTCCCACCTCCCAGGTACACATCTTCCTCTCCCTTCACTCCTGCTGCTCCTTACTCCCACCCTTTCCTCTCCAGTCACCCAAAGGCAGCTCAAAGCCCCCGCCTCCATGCAGCCTGCCACGGCTAACTCTGGCCATACCACTCACTTGCTGTGTGACCCTGGGAAAGTCAGTCCTCGTTTCTGGCCTGTAGTTTCCCCAGCTCATCTGAAATGGTTTTACCTATAGATACGTTCATGTGTCTCCCCCACTAGAAGCTACACATGCAAGGAAAGCAGGGATGGTGTCTATCTCCGGTGCCCAGCACAACGCCTGGCACATGGTAGATGCCCGAAATAGATCTGATAAATGAATAAATGATTCTCTCCCAAACTTGGCTTGCTGTCAGGGTGGGAGAGTCTGCCCAGGGTCCCTGGGCCCTGTCCCATCTCGCCCTCATTCACACCTGGGGAGCAGATTCACCACATCTGCACGGGCCTCCTGGCTGCCCTGCCCTGGCCCTAGCCCCTTCCTCTGGTCCAGCCAGACCAGCAGCTGCTGCACAGGATGGCAGGAGAGCCTCACGGTTAGTAGGAAAGGCTTGGGAGACACAGACAGGCGGAGATCTGATCCCTTTTCCCCCAAGCACTAGCTCTGTGACCTGGGACGAGTAGCTCCATCTCTCTGAGTCTGTTTCCTCACCAGTAAAGTGAGGTCGCGATGCTAACTACCTCATGGCATGATTTCAGGGATTATAGAAATGAAATCTTTGATATAAAGTGCTTAGCACAGCGCTTGGCACCCAGTACCTGCTCCATAAACATGGGTTGTTATTCTTCAAGTACCACTCTGATCGCAGTCCAAATGCAGCAACTCCATGGGACCCCTAGGGAAAAGCCCCACCTCCTCGGCCTGCCTTCTGAGGCCTTCACCACCTAGCTGCTGCCTGCCTGCAGCCTACCCGTGAGTCATGCACATCCCAGCTTGGTCCTGCGGTGAGAGGGGCTCCTTCCTCAACTCCAGGCCTAGCTGTCTGCCCACTCCCCTTCTTTCTGCTTCATGGAAGCCCCCCCCCTCCATCTGTCCGCCCCGCAGGAAGTTTTCCTGATGGCTTTCATCTGCCCTCCCCTCCTCTGAGCTCCCTGGCACTGACTGCAGGAGGAGGGGACACTGTGAACCCCCACGTATTCCCTGCCAGGTCGCTGGCCTGCCTGGGCAGTGAGCCTAGAACGGGCAGGGCCAGGCCAGTGGAGATGACGGCGAGGCACTCACGTCTATGTAGTTGGCGTTAATGGAGTCGGCATCGGGGCCTCCCATCATCGGGGGCAGTTTCACTCGGTGCCGATCATCTGGAAACACAAAGCAGGGGCCATGGGGTGGGCAGGGACTGAGCAGGGGAATGCAGAGCTAGGGCAATGAGGGGAAGCTTCCAGAAGGCCAGAGGTACGGCACAGGCAGGAGAGCCAGTGAACCTCAAGGCTCGGGGCTGACCAGGAGGCTCTCAGCCCCGGAGGGGGCATGACAGGCCAGGCATTAGAACCTGGGCTGCAGCACCAAGGGGGCCCAAGGTCATGTGCTACTCAGGCAAGTATTAGCTGTGTGACCTTGAACAGGGAGCTTAACCTCCCAAGCTTCAGTTTCCTTATCTGTAAAGTGGGGGTTATAATATGTGCCACATCACTGGGCTATTGAGGAGTATGTAAAATAATGGGCGTAATATTCAGCACTTGGCTTGGCATGTGGGAGGCCCTCAGTAAGTGGCTCACTCCGGCTGTTCTCCACCCCCACCCAGGCCCCTCCCACCCATGGCCCCAGACCCAGGCCCTTCCCCAAGACTCACAGGCAGGCACGGGCTCTTGCCGGCTGCCCTTGACTTTGTCTTTCTTCTTTGTGGCATCCCAGCCTTCAAAGAAGCTCTGCCAGAAGGGAAAATAGAGGGGTAGTCAGTGGGGGAGGGAAACCCCTCCCCTTATAAGACCCCATCCCATAACAGGATGGGAGCAGGACCACAGATAAGGGCCAGATGCAGGGTTCAACTTGGAGCCTGAGATCAAGTCACTGCATATCCCTTTATCAGCAAGGGACTAAGTTAAAAACCAAGCAGCGTGAAGGGAAGGAAGAGAGAAGAGTGGGGGGCGGGTATCAGAGTTCACAGACACTTCAGAGCAAGGGTCAGGTTTAATGTACACATAAGGGGTTTGAGTTGGGAAGAAGGCAAAAATGAGGTCAAATTAAGATTAGAATAAGGTGGTGTCAGAGTCCAGGTGGAGGGAGAATGGGATTCGAATCAGAGTTCCAGTGGAATTTAGGATGATAGTTAGGGTCAAAGACAAGATTGGGTGTTAGGTTAGAGGTCAGGGCCCCTCTTGGTGTTCAGAGTCATATTAGGGAGAGGATGCGGATCATGATCAGGGTCCAGATGGAGACTGAGAGAAGACTGGAGGTCAGATTTCAAGTCACGATCAGGACGAGTGTCAGAAACCAGGTTAGTCCGAGATTGGGGTCAAGGTCAAGGTAAAAAAAAAAAAAAATTTAGGTTGAATTAGGGACTATCAGAGCAAAGGTCCATCCAGGGCGAGGCTGAGGGTTGCCAGGGTCTGGGTCCACAGCGAGCAAGAGCCAGGCAGGGTCCCGGCAAGGCATCCTGGCTGGCCGGGGATCCCGCACCTCGTACTCCTGCTTGAAGCCATAGCCCTCGGCCGTCTTCATCTGGTTGATGTGCTGCAGGAGGTCGGCCACACGCACCGCAGGGTGCAGCTGTCCCGTGTGGTATGGGGAGCCTTTCCGGCCACAGGGACGCCGCGGGGAGCCTCCCAGCAGGCTGCTGGCCTCGGTGACCCCACTGCTGCGCTGGTCTCCTGCAGTCAGAGAGAGGAAAGGGGGTTCCTGATGCACACTACCCCCTTGCCTGGGGTGCCCCATTTGGACTTGGGGTGGGGGAGGGGTGCATGGCCAATGCGGATGTGCTTCCTGGAGCCAAGCAGCCTGGCTGGGCCCACCCTGTGCGCCCCGGGGCAAGTCCCTTCCCGTCTGCATTTGTTTCTCCGTCTGTAACCTGAGCAGGCTGGGTCACATAGCCTCAGAGGGCCCTTCTGGCCCAGTCCTTCGGGCCCTGCTGTGATCCTGGGGTCCCCTGACTCCCTCCTGTTGCTCCCCAGCCTGGACCACCCCTCTGTGACTTCCCTGAACTGCCTGCAGGGGGCAGCACTCAGCAGAGCCCGGGAGAGCCCCCCCCTCTTCTCCCTCTCTTCCAGAGAACAATCTGGAACAATTGGCAACTCCCAGTAATTACCCCCATTCAAAGACAAGCAAATCCCGAAATTAGCTGCTGCTGCCACCCCCTCCACAGATTAACGGGAGACACCTGAATAGCAGCTTTTCTCCTGCGCCAGCATTTCCATTGTCAGCCTGGGCGGCGGCCTCAGCCAACTGGGGAACAGGTCGAGAGGTTCACAGTGACACTCACACGCACTCACAGACACACTCTCACACACACACACACACACACACATACACGCACACTCTGGAAAAACTATCCCCTCCCTCCAGACCCACCTGCTCCCCACTCTTCTGGTCAGCATCCCCAAGGACATCCCACCCTGGTCCCCCAGCACAGGCCCCAGGACTGAGCAAAGTGCCCGGCTCGGTCACACCCACCTCTGGACACCCGCCCTCATACATTTAACACTCATTTCTCTCCTCCTGTCCTGGGTACGATGCAGGGGCTCGGTCAAGGTCAGCCCTCCCCATTTCTCACGGCTCTTCTCTGCCCAGGTCCGAGCTGGCAGGGGCAGGTGGGAAACCCCCAGTGGGGCCCAGGTGCCAGCCCCTTCCCTTCCTCCCACCTCCAACACCCTTCTCCTTCTGTTTCTGCCTGTTGAACTCCCACCCATCCTTCAGATCTTAGCCAGAATGAGCCTTCTTAGGGAACCTTCTCTAGCACCTGGCCTCTGGTTCCTACTCATGGCTGACAATGATTTATGACACCAGAACAGACTCCTACACTGCTCAACTGCCCCCAAACTCCAAGCCGTGGCTCTTCAAATCACAGGAGACTTCCATACCCTGCTTGGGGTCCCTGTGCCACAGTCTGAAAACTGCCTCGAGGCAGACAGGCAGTGTGATGGCGCAGCCCACCCTACCCGCTTCTCTTCTCTGGGGAATCAGTCCCAAGCTACTGGTCACCCAATGTCTGAAGACAATTCCTTCCCATCTGATCCAGATTTTCTAGTTACTAACAGCTGGAGGCCATGCTCGTTACATGCCCGTTACACCACTGTGGGCAGATTCCCCAAGCCCTTAATTCATCAGATGGAGAAAATAAGGCCCAAAAAAGAGACTTGCCTAACGCAGTGGTTGCAAAAGTGCATTCCAGAAAACACCGATCGTGGCAGATTTCTAAGTGCTACTCCATTAAAAAGGAGACAAGGAGGAGGATGAAGAGGGGTTCTCGGTTTTAAAGGAATCTGTGAAATTCTGGTGGAAAGGAAAAGAAGTCTGTTTTTTCCCTATAAGACCTCCCAGGGCTTCCTACAAATTAGTGTGCATTTCCACTCTCCAAGAGATGAGCAGAAACAGCCACGTTTCACCACCATCTCTCACCACCGACAGCTTTTTTTTGTTTGTTTCGGGAAACATCCTCAGGGGAACACAGGGATGATCATGGTGATTAAGACACATGCTCTAGAGTCAGACAGGCCTGAGATCAAATCCCAGCTCCACACAGGACCCTGGGGATGCTACTTACTCTCCCTAAACCTCCTTCTTCATGTGTCAAGGGAAGACAAAAACTGTTACTCTCCCAGCCAATGATACAAATATTAAATAAAATAGTGCATACAAAACACGCAGTCCTGTGCCCCGCACATAGTGAGCACCTACAACCGGGGCTGTGGACACAACTAGTCCCAGAAAGCCAGGGCAGTTGGCTGGCCAGAGGCAGCCTTCCTTTCTCGGCCCTTCTCCACTGCAAGATCCAACATGTTGCATCGGATGCAACATGTAGATGCAAAAGAGCATCTACAACAAACACAAGCACTAGGATTTCACGACAAAGGCTATCAGCTGGCTCGACACACTGGGAGACAGAGGGGTCCCAGTGCTCTCTCTGGAAGCCATGCTGACATCTCCCTGGGTGGGAGCCCTCCCTGAGGGCTCTCCAGGCGGAGAAAGGGGCAAAGGAGGGTTTTGGGAGTCCAACAGCCCATCCCTGGGGACGTGAAGTGCCAGCCCTGAGGCATCCTCATAGCCACACATGGATCAGCTTGCAATGGCTAAAGATAAGAGAAAATCCCACCTGGTTGGGGTCCTGATGGGAAGGAAGCCAAAGCCAAATGCTGGGCTTCTGCCTGAGCCCTAGAAGGACATACATAAGACATTCTACAAAGACCACCAGAAGGGGTCCCTGGGTGGCTCAGTCAGTGAGGCATCTGCCTTCAGCTCAAGCCATGGTCCTGAGGTCCTGGGATTAAGTCCTGTGTCTGGCTCCTTGCTTGGTAGGTAGTATACTTCTCCCTCTACCTCTACCCCCCAGCCCCTCCTCATGCTCTCTCTCTTTCTCTCTAGCACTCTCTGTGTCTCTCAAGTAAATAAAATTTTAAAAACAAAACAAAACAAAAAACCAAAGACTACCAGAAGACAACAGGGTAATGAGCGACGATGTGTCCAAGAGGCTCTTCTCCTTCCTGGACCCAGAAAAGACTGGTCTCTGCTCTCCTCGTGCATGAATTCCCCTGTGGGTTGCAAGACACACACTCTCCCTTGCACCCCACCCCCACCCCAAGGACCAGCTTGGAGGAAGAGAGGAAGGAAGGTGAGAGCAGCCCTTAGCTTCAAGGTTGCACCCCGGGGTTTCTTCCAGATGCTCCCCAGTTCCATCATGATTGTGGGACACCTTAAGCAAGTAACCACAGACGGTTGAGGTTTTGGGAGGAAGGGTTGAAGCCCAGATGGAAAAAAACACTGGGTCTGGAGCAGAGAAACCTGAATTCAAATTTGGAGTCAAGTCACTTGACCTCTCTGGCCTCAGTCTTGCCATCTGAAAATGAAAATCTTCAGACCTTCTTTAAAGATGAGCCCTTTCCCTGATTCCCATCTACCTCAGATGAAGACAGGCTCCCAGTTACATGATCGAGGAACACTCCAGACTTTTCCTTCCCTAGTGCAATTAGGAAATAATTTTAAAGAAACATAGCTTATAATAATACCTAATAATATCTTACATATCAAGTGCTTTCATAGGCCTGGAAGGATACTTAAGTCACTTAATCCTTAGACTATATAAGCATGACTCTCATCCCCTATCCAAACGAGGAAAGCAGAGCCCACAAGAGATGAGTTACTTGGTCATTAAGCAGCTGCACCAGGATTCGAACCCAGGCCCATCGGACTCTGGGGCCCTGTTGTCTACCCTACTTTCCCTGTGTCTTTCTTCCTGATAAAGGAGAATATGTGTAGAGGAAAAGAACCTATCACTTATTTAACAAACCCTTTGCGGGCAGAACCCAAAGGCACCCACAGGGGTCAAGAGCTCCAGATGGACAGGGCTCAGAAGGGGTTGAGGGTTTTCACAGGCAGGATTTCAGACACAGCAGAGGGCCCATTCCCACACACTGGGAACATCCCAGCCACCTTCCCCACAGCCAGCCTGCCACCATTTACTCAGCATGAGAAGTCCCCACGGTGAAATTCACAGGCTGAGAATGCAGCAAAATCAACACGGCTTTCTGTTCCCTTGCACCAAAATCTGGGCTCCTCTGTTTGGAAAGCAACCAAGGAAATGGAGGCTGGACCAGCGCAGGGCATGGTCCTACAAAACCAGATGGACCCATGGCCCCAGGCTCCTGCCCACAGCTCTGCCATAGCCTGTGGCATGCCTGTGGTTTCCACTCCCTCCAGCTGCCACATCTCATCCAGCCCAGCCCAAAGGCGCCTCAGCCCAAAGGCGCATCTTTTGAAACTCCAGCAGCATAAATTGCTCCCACCATCACCACGGCAATGAGTCTGGGCCCCAACTTCCCTAGGCCATGTCTCCCCAGCTGTCAGCAAGCTGGCTGGGGGTGGTGCCCATGCATCCTGCTTCTCTGGGTCTCTCCAGAGGACTCAGCAGCAAGGCATGCGCCCACGCTGCCCCCACTTCCCGCTCTCCCCGCCGCCCACCAGAGTTGCCTGCCCAATCACACCTCCCTGTGTGCTCACCTGCACTGGCTACCCCCTCGCCCATGCCTGCCCTTCCTTTCCCAGCTCTGCCTGTCCAGATCCTGCCCATACCTGGCTCCTCTCTGCAACTCAGAAAGACCTGCATTTAAATCCTGGTTCTGCCACTTTCTACCCCTTTGTTAAGTGACTTCCCCTCTCTAAGGCTCTCTGTTTCCTCTCAGCTTCCTCATTTGTAAGGTGAGTTGATAATAGCTACTGCGCTGGGCAGGGGTGAAAATTTAATGAGGGAGATCATAGGCACAACATGATAAATAAGTGCATGTCAGTGAATTTGAAAACCTAAATGAAATGGGCAAATTCCTAGACAAGTCATAACTTACAACAAGTGGCTTGAAAAAAATAGAAAGTCTCAATAGTCTTTTACTCCTTTAAAATAAATTGAATTAAAAGTTTAAAATTTTTCTATAAAGACAGTTTTATAGGTGAATTCCACCAAACTCTCAAAGTATCAATTATTCCAATCATTCATAATAAGGGTAAAGGAGAAGAAACCTCGGTATATTTTACATGACTAGCAGAATCTTGGTACCAAAAACCAGACAAGGATAGTAGAAAAAAGAGAAAATCATGGGCCAATCTCACTCCTGAATACAGCTTTGAAATCCTGAGCATTATTTTACCTATATTGAATCCAAAAAGACATACAAAATGTAATGAATCATGACCAGGCTGAATTTACCCCAAGTATGGAAGGTTTTTTTAGCTTTAAAAAATCTGGAAATGTCATTCACCTCATTAACAACAACAACAATGCACATATATATATATGATAGTGCAGAAAAAGCATTTGGTAAGTTTAATCCTCATTTAAATAAAACCTCTTAGCAAACTAAAAACCGAAAAGAACTTTGTTAACCTGATAAAACGTTTGTACCAAAAACTGTAGCAAACTTTATTTTCAGTGTTTAATGTTAGAAGCATTCTTTTTAAAACCAAAAAAACAAACAAGGATTCCTGATATTACCACTTCCATCCAACCCAGTGCTGGAGATCCCACCCAGTGCCACGCAGAAAGACAAAAAAAAAAAAGGAAGGAAAATGAGACAGAAGAAACAGAACTGCCCATATTTACAGATCCTCTGATCATACTCAGAAAACCTGAAAGACTGTACAGACAAAAGAAAATTAACAAATAAGGTTCTCAAGGACTCTGGATATAAGATCAATATATATACATAAAAAATCAACTATATTTCTCTATATGAGCAACAATTAGAAATGTAATATTTTAAAAGTGTACCATTTGTATTGAGAAAACTGGACACCCACATGCAAAAAAAAAAAAAAAAAAAAAACAGAGTTGGATTCTTACCTCACACCATATACAGAAGTTAACTCAATCTAGAACAAAGACCTCAATGTAAGACTTAACACTATAAAACTCTTCAAAGAGGGGCACCTGCATGGCTCATTAGGTTGACTGTCCATTCAACTCTTGATTTTGGCTCAGGTCTCAGGGTCATGAGATCAAGCCTCATATCTGGGCTCTGCACTTAGCATGGAGCCTGCTTGAGATTCTCTCCCTCCCTCTCCTACTGCCCCTCCCCCACCCCCACTTACATGCTCTCTGTCTCTCTAAAAAAATGATAATTGTTTTAAGAGCCAAGACACCTTTCAACAGAAGAATGGATAAAGAAGATGTGGTCCATATACACAATGGAATATTACTCAACCATCAGAAAGGATGAACATCCAAGTTTTGCATCAACACAGATGGGACTGGAGGAGATGATGCTGAGTGAAATAAGTCAAGCAGAGAAGGTCAATTATCATACGGTTTCACTTCATTGTGGAACATAAGGAATAGCATGGAGGACATTAGAAGAAGGAAGGGAAAAATGAATTGGGGTAAATCGGAGCGGGAGATGAAGCATGAGAGACTGTGGACTCTGTGGAACAAACTGAGGGTTTTAGAGGGGAGGGGGTTGGGGGAGGGTTAGCCTGGTGATGGGTATTAAGGAGGGCACGGATTGCATGGAGCACTGGGTGTTATACACAAACAATGAACCATGCAACACTACATAAGATACTAATGAAGTACTACATGGCTAATGTAACATAATAAAAATAAATACATTAAAAATAAAAAGATAAATTTTTTTTAAACTCTTAGAAGAAAACACAGGGCAAAAACTTCATGACATTGGATTTGACAATGATTTCCTGGCTATGACACTAAAAGCAAAGGCAGCAAGAGAAAAAAACAGATAAACTGGACCTCACGAAAATTTTTAAAATTTTGTGCATCAAAAGACACAATCCACAGAGTAAAAAGGCAATCCACAGAAAAGAAGAAAATACGTGCAAATCATATATCTGATAATGGATTAATACGTAGAGTCCAGAGAGAACTCTTAAAACTCTACAGCAAGAAAACCCAAAAAACCCAATTCAAAAATGGGCAAAGGGCTTTAAAAGATATTTCTCCGAAGAAGATACACAAATGGTACATGCCCAAGGTGGCATCATTCATCATTAGAAAAATGCAGATCAAAACTTCAGTAGGATACTATGTCATACCCACTGGAATGGCAACTATTTAAAAAAAAAAAAAAGAAAGAAAGAAAGAAAAAAGAAAATAACCAGTGTTACAAGGATGTGGAGAAATTGGAACCCTTATTGGATCCCCTACTGTTGCAGGGAATGCCAGACGGTATGACCACCATGGAACACAGTATGGTGGCTGCTCAAAAAAATTAAAAATAGAATTACCATATGATCCAGCAATTCCACTTCTGGATATGTACCCAAAAGAACTGCATCAGGGTCTCGAACAGATATGTGCACACCCATGTTCACAGCAGCATTCCTAACAATACCTAAAACACGGAGGCAACCTAAGCATCCATGGGTGGATGAATGAATAAGCAAAACATGGTCCACACATGCCATGGAATATTCATCAGCCCTAAAAGGGAAGAAAATTCTGAAAGATGCTCAAGGATGAAAGAAGCTTGAAGACATGCAGCTAAGTGACATAAGCCAGTCACAAAGAGACAAATGCTCTATGACTCCATGTCTATGAGATAATGAGAGCAGTCAAATTCAAAGACATGGCAAGAACACTGGCGGTTGCCAGGGGCCGGGAAGAGAGGGGAATGGGGAGTGACTGCTTCATGGGACCAGAGTTTCAGTTTCGCAAGATGAACAGAGCTATGGGGTTGGATAATGGTGATGGTTACACACTATACGTGTGTTTAATACCCCCAAACTGCACACTTAAGAACAACTAAGAAGGTGAATTCTACATGACATGTTATTTTACCACACACACCCACACAATGTACCATTTGCAATGGAAATCAAAAATACAATGGACCTGAGGGTACATCTAACAAAAGATGTGCAAAGTTTTATGGAGAAAATTATCAAAAGACATTCAAGACCTAAATACATGTAGGATTATGTATATCTTCTCCATGGTTGTAAAGAAGATGTGTCAGTTCTCCCCCAAACGGATCTAAACATTTAATACAAATCCACCCAACAAAGTTTTCCAAGTAACTTAAAAAGATGATTCTGAAATGTATGAGAGGGACAGGTGCCTGGACGGCTCACTCAGTTTAGCATCAGACTCTTGATTTCGGCTCAGCTCATGATCTCGGGGTTATGAGACTGAGCCCCACATTGGGTTCCATGCTGAGCGTGGAGTCTGCTTAAGATTCTCTCTTTCCCGGGGTGCCTGGGTGGCTCAGTCAGTTGAGTGTCTGGTTTCGGCTCAGGTCATGATCCCAGGGTCCTGGGGTTGAGCCCCTCATCGAGCTCCGTGTTTGGCAGGGAGCCTGCTTCTCCCTCTGCCTCTTACCCTGCTCATACTCTCTCTCTATCCCTCTCTCTCAAATACGTAAATAAGATATTTAAAAAAAAAGGGGCGCCTGGGTGGCTAGTGGGTTAAGCCTCTGCCTTCGGCTCGGGTCGTGATCCCAGGGTCCTGGGATCGAGCCCCGCATCGGGCTCTCTGCTCAGCAGGGAGCCTGCTTCCTCCTCTCTCTCTGCCTATCTCTCTGCCTACTTGTGTTCTCTGTCTGTCAAATAAATAAATAGAACCTTTAAAAAAAAAAGATATTAAAAAAAAATTCTCTCTTTTCCTATCCATCTACCCCTCCCCCGTCCTGTTTGCACACAATCCCTCTCTAAATAAATAAATGAATGAAATGAAATGTAATGAAATAGATGAGAAAGAGAATGAGGACAAACATAGCCAAGACATCCTTGATAAGGAGCAAAGCCAGGAGAACCTGATGTACCAGATACAAGACTTAGGTGACTCTAGTAATGAGGAAATGAGGTATCAACAGATACAGGAATCACCAAAGTGCCCGATCAAAGAGAACGAGGAGCCAAAAAACAGTCCACAGATATATGGAAGATATATATCTGTGATGAGGGTGGCCTTCAGCATCACTGGTGAAAATACTGTAACAGAAGCTGGGACAGGAATTACTACAGAAAAAAAAAAAAAAGAAAGAAAGAAAGAAAAGAAAAGAAAATATAAAAAAAAAGAAAATCCTTCATTCCTATGACACACAAAAATCAATCACAGATGGGTAAAGATTGAAATGCGCCATGCAAAATATAAAAAGGTTTAGAAAAAAGTAAAAAATATTTTATGACCCTGCAAAGGAAGCGTTCTCGAAGAAAACACAAAAAGTAGAAATCAGAAAGGAAAAGACTGATGAACTTGACTGAATTAAAATAAAAACTTGTTCCTCCAAAGACACTATAAATAACCTGCGGAGATGAGCCACAAATTGAGAGAAGATATTTGCAATTCATAAGTGAAAAGTGATTATCATCCTAAATATATAAAGAACTCCTAAAAACCACTAAGAAAGCAACAGAAAACCTAATAGAAAATTAGGTAAAAGGCATGAACAGGCATTTCATGGAAGAAGAACGCTGAATGGCCAATAATGATTTGAAAAGATGCTCAACCTCATTAGTAATCAGGGAAATGCAAATTAAGACTATAGAGAATTACCATTTTATACAAACTAGTTTGGCAAAAGGGAAGAAGCCTGGCAAATTCTGAGCTTGCCGTGGGGCTGCGGAAGCTCTCGCTCGCTGCTGCTGGCTGTGAGCACAGGCAAAGCCACTCTGGGACACGGCTCGGCACCGTCTTCCAGAAGGAAGCAGAAAGGCGCTCTGCAATCCGGCGGCTCTACCTCGCAGATCTCCCGAGCAGAGGCACCTGGAGAGCCATGTAAGAACATTCAGAGCAGCCTCTTTTGTAATAACCAGAAAACTGGAAGCAGATCAGATGTCGCCGAATGGCAGACGAGAGAAATCAACGGTTTCACATGATGCATTCACATAATGGAAAATGATACATCGGAGAAAAAAAAAAAAAAAAGAAACTAGAGAGAAACACCCACCTCGCCAAATATGGGAAAGACAATGCTGGGTTGAGAAACAGTGTGATTGCATTTGTACAAAGCTCAAAAGGGAATAAAGTTACACAATACGCCATTTGGGGCTATAGGTACACCGGTGAAATGACTCTCGAGATGGTAAGGAAATTATAGATTCAAGGGTTGCAGGGGGGCATAGTCTCAGGGAGGGACCCCAAGACGGTGTCCTAATTCACCAGTGTGGCTCACCCATGCTTGTTGTATTATCACTGCATGACTTCCAGGAACATTACATATTTTCTTTTGTACAGATCAACACTAAGTAGAACAAAAAGATGTGTAAGGAGGTGATTGATGACAAGCTCCCACCGTATTCCGCCTACACGCTGGGCACAGCTCTCACTATACGAGATACATGTAATAGCCAGCCTGCTCTCCAGCACACCTACCAGTGAAGATGACCTTTAGCTCCATTTTGTACACAAAGAAGCAGACACCCAGAGAGGTTAAGCAGCCGGCCCCAGGTCACACAGCTAAGGGGATGTGAGAGGCAAACCCAGGTCTATCTGACTCCAGAGTCATCTTTTTTCACCACAGGTCCCCTGCCTCTCCCCCAGCAGCTGCTCCGGTCCCCTTTGATCACACGGCGTCACTCCTTTCTCGGACTCCCCGGAGCACTTCCCACAATCAACATGTGACCTCGAATGCCGCCCATCCAGGAGTCTATGTCTAAGTCCTCCATCTTCCTAAAGCTCCCCAGTGCAAACAGGTAATACTCATGCCTCCCCGGCATTGCTTCGTTTTGGGTTTGAGATGTACCAGAACTCATTGGAGGGGCTCGGTCATCCTGGCTCGGATATGGAATCCCAGAGCCCCAGGGAAGGGCAGGAGGGCCACACACTCACCCCGGGGGCTATAGCCATGGGTGTCCATGAAAGACAGGCCCAGCCGCTCATCCTCCTGCAGGGTGCTCTGGTCCGTGAAGCTCCGGTCCACCGCACTCATCATGTGGGTCTTCTCTTGGCGGTAGTTGACAGTGGCCTTGGTCATGTTCACCGGCTTCCTGCAGAGAGGGGTCAACAAGACACATGGGTGCTGTGCTGGGCAGGACAACACCAAGAGGTGGATGGGGAGGCCAAAGAGTCAGGGGGCTTTGGCCCCAGGAGACTATTTAGAAGCATCTCCAGATACTAAGAGGGCTCTGCATCTATCCTTTGCTCGCCAAAACCAGAGTTGCTGCCTCCCGCGAAAGGGACTGGGCAAAGTCCCTCTCCTGGGGACCTTTGCTGAGGACAAGGGATGAAACCCAGTGGCCTCGGGCTGGAACGTGGCCCCTGTCACTGGCCTGGAAGGCTCAGGAAATGGGTAGGATAGTCACTCTGGAACTTCTCTGGTACCATGGCAGTCACCCCCATCCAAACTAGGAAGATGACCGCCCCAGCTCCAACCCCAGCACGCCCCCATAGCCATCTTCCTTTGCCCCGTCCTCACCGATCATGCACCCTGAGAACCCCTCTTCCCCACAATGGGGGGGCACTACAGTCCTTCATGGCAGAGAGTCTGGCTGCTACTTGGCCAGTGCTCGCAAGTTTTCCTCTGGGCAGGGGATGAACTCCAACTGGCTTCTTCCTATCCCCAGAGCCCCCAGGACAGTCCCACCATGGGCCACACTGGACATCCATATTCCTGCCACTGCGCACCAGTCCATCCAACCACTGGAAGCAGCAGAGGGAGGAAGCAAGAGGCCCGATCCCTCCTGAGAGCCTTGCAAAGAGGCCCCCAGACAAGGGCCCTGCACAGCCCAGGCCTGCAGCCCAGCTTTGCAGATGAGAATGGCAGAGTGTGACCCCAGAGGACTCAGAGGGAAGAGGGAGGAAGAGCAGGGGGCATAGTCCATGACCAAGATGCTGAGCAAAAGGGAAAGAGGGAATGACTTGGGACCTGTCTTGAAACTGCAGTGGAGCCAATCACAGGGAAGGCTCAGGATGAGATCACCATTCACCCTGCTGGGCCCCACAGCATGGAGGATGTGGGGTAGACCTGAGGGAGGACTTCCAGGTAAAGAGAGCTCAGGAACCTTGACCATCAGCGAAGATGAGGAGACTAAGGAAGAGTTCTTCCCAGAGGCAAATTCTAATCAGTCTGTAGTCGAGAGCTGTCCAAGACAGGAAAAGACTGGGTGACCCCAACCACCAAGCTCTGGGCATCACACTCACCATGGCCCAGGGCACAGATGAAGAGAAGCCTCTGTGGCTGTGACCTTGACCACTGACATAGGAGAGAAGGTCGAGGGGGTAAGAGGGAAGGAGAGGGAGTGAGGAGGGGGCAAGGGAATCAGGAGGATACGAGGAGGAGGAGGAGGGGGAAAAACTAAAGGGACCGTGACAAGGAGAGAGATGGGGAAGAGGGCAGAGAGAGGGAGAGAAAGGCAGACACCAGCAAACCACAGGGAGGACAGACAGAGGGCTGTGGACAGAGGACAGCAGTCAAGCTGTGCCTAGAAGGCAGTTTCCAGTGGTGTGCCCCAGGGCTCTGCTCCCTGCCCAGGCCTCTCAGTTCACTTGGGAGAAGAACTACAAACACCAAGCACCCAGCTCCACAGAAGACAGAAGCCAAGGGACACAGGACACAGCCGCGAGGGGATCTCAGGGTGAGAGTCAGCAGATGGCAATCCTGACACTTGGAAAAGTTCTGCATTTAGGGTCAAAAAAAAGCCGTGGAGGGTGTGGTTGCTGGAAAAGCTAGTGTGACCCTGGATGGTGTGGATGCAAGTAGGGGGTCCAGGAGGAGGAAGGGAGAGACCCTGGTCCTCTGGGATATCCTGAGGGCATCTGAGCCTGCTCTGCAAGCAGGGAGGACAGGCACAGGTGCGGGGAATGTTCTGGAAGGCTTGCAGAATCAGAGAAGACAGAGGCAGAACACAGAGTACCATCAGGAGACCAGGCAGTCTGAAGGGGCCTGGGTGGTAACCCCAGCTCTGGCACTTCCTGTGACCTCTGACCAGTCCCTTCACCTCTCTGAGCCTTGGTCTCCTCATCAAGGAGGGATGACGGCGCGTGCTTCTCAGAGTCCGGGCCCAGAGAAGAGCCCAGAAATGATGGGTCTGAAGAGCCTGGGGCCGCCCGGAGAAGGGGCTCGTGCTGACCTAAGAGCTGTGTGCACCGTGGGGACAGCTGCCAGGGAGGGGGCGGGCCTGCCCCGGACATGCGCACACACGTGCCTGGCTGTGGACCCCAGCGAGGGACTGATGCGAGGCCCTGCACATGAGGAGGACGACCTAGGGCCCGAGGGGACGGGGAGGGGCTACTTACGGGTAGTAGGAGTAGGCATAGTGGTCCCTCCTGGCAGCGTGCAAAGAGAACAGCACAGTTGGGCCCATGGTCCTGCCACACGGTGGGCCGAGGGCAGTGCCCAGCCCGCAGGGAGGGGTCTGCTGCTCTCTGTGCTGGGGAAGGGCGCTGGCCAGGGACCAGATGGGTCAGGAGGACCTTCCCTGTCCCAAGGGCTGGCTGGGCTCAGTCATTGAAAACCAAGCCCCGAAGCCCCTTCCAGAACCTTCCCCGAGCCCACTGCTGGAGGGAGGAAGAGGTGGGGAAAGGGCCTGGGGAAGCAGAGCTTTCACACACACACACACACACACACACACACATACACACAGAAATACACACACTTGCACCCTCACACATAAACGGACACACTCACGTGGCTACATGATCACACACAGACACCCTCTCTCGAATGCTCCCAGGCGCCCCTACTCCCCACTGCAACCCCGACCCTCAGGTCCAACACTCCTCACACCTGCAGGCCCCTCTACCTCTGCGGGCTCAGCCCTTTGCACACACCTGTGCCTGGGAGGGAGCCCTGGCTGGGGGGGGCAGAGGTGGGGAGAGGGCTCCTACTGGACTCTGGGGCAAAGGTGAGGCCCACCCTCCCCAACCCAGACTGCCCCTGTGTGTGGGGTCCATCGAAGGAGCCGTGCTGCCCCCTCTGGGCACCCAAACCATGGCTTGGCTCTGATCCCACTTCACAGGTGGGGAAGCTGAGTCCCAGAGAGTCGTGGTCCTCCTAGGCCTCTCTGAGGGGTCAAGGGCAGAGTGTAGACACCTGTCCTAAGACCCGGACCCCCAGAGCCAGCTCCCTCCTGAGGCCCTCTCCAGGCACATCCAGGGGTCCTCCACTCACCTGCCCCCACACCTCCCCACCAGCAGGGACCCCCAGGAATGGCCTTCCACAGGGACTCCTGCAGACTGGGCAAAGGGAAGAAGATAAGAGTAGGAGGCTGAGGCCCAGCGAGGGCAGGAGAGTGGCTGGAGGCCACACAGCACGTCTCCTCTCCTCCATCCCAGGAGAGAGCAGGGTGTGCAGACCTATGGCTGGTCACGGGGACCCCAAAGAAGAGGGGGAAGGTGGAAGGAATGGCGTCCTGGTCTCAGCTGTAACATCATGACTTTTTAAGAGCCTTCCACAAAGACTCCCTGATAATTACCAATTCTATCATGTCACCTTTACCCTCTCTCTGTTACCCTCTCTTTTCACAATCTGTAATCATCTGTGCTGCTTCTAGTTTAATGTCAGGCTCCACACTAGCTCCAAAGGACAGCATCTTCTCTTCTGCCCACTGCAGGCTCCCAGAGCCCTGGACAGCGCCCAGGCCAGGACGATCCCCCAATAAATATTTCATGGAATTGAGTAATCAATAATGAGGGAAAATAAATAAAAGAACTCCACCTCTGTGAGCGTCCCTATCCTCCCCCAAAGGAGTGAGATTAACAATGACCCCGCCCAAGGGCCCACTGTCAGCCCAGCTCCTCCCTGCCTCTCTCCACCTGCTGAGCTGGGAGTTGAGGGGAGGGGGTCAGGAGGACCCCACTCCACTGGGCCAGGCCCCGGGGATCCACAGCCAACAGGACAGAAATTTCTCTGCCCTCATGGAGCTCTCAGTCCAGCAGGGAAGAAAAACAACTGAGCCAAGCACTCTAAGAAAAAGAAAAAGTGCAGGGAGAAGAAAGCAAAGGAGACGGGTGGGATTCTGAAAGCAGAATAAGAGCTATACCGGCCTGGGGCGTTCACCCAGCACAGATGCCTCCAGGCTCATTGCCTACCCCAACAGGGCAGAATGGGGAGCCTGACCACCCTCCCCCCTGACCCCCACCCAGCGTCTCCCACCCCAGGCCATCTCCTTCCTCCAACAAGGATGCACAAGGGGGAACTGGGTATCAGCCTTTCCTCACCGACCTCCTGACCTGCCTGCGACATTTAATGTGGGCCCCTCCATGGCTGGCAGGTCTGCTCTGTCCCCCGACAGTGCAAGGCAGACTGGAGGAGCCCTGAGGGGCACGGTAGACCCTGAAGGCCAGGATAGGATTTCAGAGGGGGTGCTGCATGAGATGCTGGAGAATGGGACTGAATGGCTTTTAAAGGAAGGAAGTCTGGGGGGATCCTCAACACTCCGGGGGTAGCCTGGAAAGGTTTCCGGGATAGCACATGTGCAGACTCACAGCTTCCTAATGAGGCTCCAGCAGCATCTCTGACCCATCCTGTCCTAGGCCCAAGGCTCTCTGCAGAGGTGGGTGACACCCTCCACTGGGCCCATCCTCTCTCCTTGAGGATCAACTTCTAAGGCTTCAAATACTACCTACAACACCCCAGGATCTGACCTCTCCCCTACAGCCCTCACCATCTGCCCCCTCTCCACCCCACCGCACCCCAGTCCCCCGCAGAGGAGGAGTGCAGATACTTGCTAATTCTGGGCATCTACTGCTGCATGCTGGCCACAGTGAGGCCCTTCACATCCGGGTCCGAAGGAGCCCGGGTTTTGTCATCAGGACTGGCTTCAAACCAGACCCTGTCACTTACCAGCCGAGTGACATGTCAAGTCGCTCAGTTAGTTTCCTCATCTGTGAGAAGGGCTCAGACCTGCTTCGTGGGCTGGGATCCAAGAAGGAAGAGTTCTCTGATGTATCCTGATGCTAGAACAGTGCCCGGCCCACGGCAGGGGTTCAGTAACTAATGTTCTAACGGATGGGCGTGTATAAAGCCCTGGGCGCACGGAAATCCGCATTAAATGACAGAGTTTAAAGAGTTTATCTCAAGAAGCTGTGTAGGCACTAGGGAAGGGAAAAAATCAGCTTCACCCCTTGGACAGGCCAACCCCACCTGGCCGGCAGGCCCTACCACCGGACTCCCTGGGAGAGTGTCTCTCTGCTGGTACTGGGCCTCAGGAATGGAAGCTCTGGCCGGTTTTCTGCTAAGTAGGCCAGATCCTACTTATCAGCTCCTGGCAGCCCTGAGATCCAGCAGCAGCCCCGAAACAGCTGTGCAGAGGCCAGGTCCAGAGAGGACTCCCCGGGGGGCCTCGGGCAGAGTCATGCCCCCTGGGACCTCGACACTTCCATCCTCCCATTAGTGTGCTTGGACCAGTGTCCTGGGGCTGGGGAATGACGTGGAGGGGACGGGAACCAGAGTGGTCTCAGAAGCTTCCCTCACTGCTCCACCCAGAGGCTCTGCCTTCATCTGTTCCATGTACTGGGCCTCCTACGGGAGGCTGAGCTGGTGTTTTGAAAACAGGTTCTGTTGCTTTAAGACAATCTGAAAACCACTAGACTAGATGTCCTTGAACTACCAGGCAGCTCTCATCTTCTGGGTTCTGAGCCTCCACGGTTCTAAATTCTGAGATCTTTAGAATCCCAAATCCTGGATTTCTGGAACTAAAATTCTAAGTTGTGGATTCTAAGAGGTGCTGGGATTCATGCTGCCCACTGTAAGATGCCCTTGAAAGGCAAAGCCAGACCTTGGAGGCCGGGGGGGATGGGAGGGGTAGGAGCGAGGTCTCCTCTGAGTCGTGGGCCCAGGGGGACGCCACAGGGCTCAAGAGTTCAAGGGTCCGGGGCAAGCTGAACCCCAAGGAAGATGGGGCCAAGAAAGAACCGTGGTTCAGATTCCTTGGCTTCAAGGGGAGTGAGCAGCACCCCCACTGCTCAGGGTCAGCACCACGACCCAGTGGTCAGGGCAGACAAGACGGCAGAAGGTCTGCAGGGGGCTGGAGATTCAAAGTCAGGTCACCTCCACTCCCTCCCCCACTGGAACAGCCCAGCAGGCACAAGAGGGCAGTGCCCACTTACAGCACAGCTCCTTGGCAGCAGGCATGGAACGCCCTTCCCTGGATAGTGGTACCTGGCACCAGCCAGACCTGAGCTCCAGCCAAGCCGCTCCAGCACAGTTTCATTTGCAAAGGCTCTGGCTTCCCGTTGCCTGGCTTGGGCCCGTCCTTAGGCCTGATGCCCAGACTGGCAGCCCTCCACACTCACCAGGCGGCTGCCCTCCCAGGCCCCAGCCTCTGCTCCTCTATGTCCACCAGCCTTCTGAGAGAGCCTTGCGGAAGTCATGGCACCAGCCTCACTCACCCCTTACGGATGATGACAATGATGGCCCCCAGGAGGAGGATGAGGACAGCAAGTCCCCCTGCACAGATGCCCAGGATGAGTCCCATCTCCTCCGATCTCTGGGACACCTCCAGGGGTCGCTTGCTTTCCTTGCAGGCAGCTGGGGAGAATAAAGCATGACAGCAGGTCAGAGGGGAAATAGGGACCACCTACCTGCAGGGTTTGAGTCCCAAAGAAGACACTAACACATGTGCACAAAGAAAACTGCTCCCTATCCTCAGCCTGCCGGCGGCCTTTCAGTCCAATCTGCCCCCTCACCATCCTTATAACCTCTACACCCCCATGGACCCCATCAGGAAGAGCTCCCCGTCCTCTCTACTTTCTCAAATCCTCCCATCCTTCAGTGGACAGGGGATGGAGGCTGCCTGGGCCTTCAGACTCACTCTCCTGCTCTCCTGAGAGGCAGTGGTGGGGAGAGAATTATGTACCTGGGGCCTACTGAGAGCATCTCAGGAAGGGAGACCAGCCACACTCCCTGTCTACACTGCAGGGTCCACCTCTCCCCCACCGCAACAAAGGGGGCAGATACAGAACCCAGAACCGGTGTCCAGGGCCATCACCCCCACAGCCCAACCTTAACGGTCTCCCCTCCTCAGACCTGTTTCAGGCCCCTGCCAAAGCCCCTTCTGTGACCATGAGGGGAGAGAGGGAGATTAGCCCTACTGCCCAGGCTGGGAGAAGGAGTCTTTCAGGTGGGACAAACAGGGACCTGACCCAGGTCTGCCGGACCACTGTCCTCTGCTCCCACAGCTTTGGGAGCTCAGGAACCACCCCCCCAAAAACCCAGAGGGGAGAAACCCTCTGCTAAAGGCCAGGAAGGAACCTGGGCGGGCTTACCTTTCCTGGCGATGCGGATGCAATTCAGCCGGGTCTCCTGGAGACAAAGATGGGGGGTCTCAGCAAGACAGAAGCCCCAACCTAACCCTCCCCAGGGGGATCCTTGGGGAAGTTGTCTTGGGCCTGGTCAGGGCTTGTCCAGTGCTCATTGTAACCAGAGACACCCGGCCCCTCCCAGAAGGAAAGAAGGCCTGAGGGGGAAGCAGGGAGGGGAGGGAGGGCCCTGCAAAGAGGGCAATGACTTAGGGAAGGGGAATGAGCTCAGAGGGAGCAGGGGAAGAAATAGTGTGGGAAGGGGGTGGCCATGGGGCTGGTTAAGAGGGGCACCCCGGGAGGAAGGAGCCTGGAGAAGGGGAGGGCTTCCAAGAGGAGGTGGGTGGTGGGCCTCAAGGTCTGGGGAAAGCAGGACCCAGAAATGGACCCCTGGATAGAGGAGCTTAAGACAGACTCTAGCGCCTCAGGGAGGGGGCAGAAATAGACTGGGGGCTTAGACATAAGAGAGTCTGGGGTAAAGGCTCAGGAAGGGGAGATGCTTTAAGAGAAGCCTGAGGTCAGGAGGCTCAGGGAAGGAGGAGAGGGTTCTGGAGAGGGGGCGGGGCCGGGGGAGGGGCTCTGGCCTCCTAGGGGGCTGCTCTGATGGCTCTGAGGCCTTGTCCCCAGCCTATCCCCATCACAACCCGTCAGTCCCTCACCCCCTTCAGGTGGCTTGTTGCCTGGAAGTAGATGAGGTAGGCCTTCCTGGGCTCAAGCGGTGGGTTCCAGAAGCCGCGATAGGTCTGGTTGTCACCCACGGTGAAGGGCATGGCTTCCGGCAGACTGCTGGCCGCCAGTTCTGCCCCAAAGTAGTGCACCAGGCCACGGGCCAGCGCCGCGTCAAAGGTCAAGGGCACTGGGAAGCAGTCCTGGCTGCCTGGCTCCCGACGCAGCCTCCGCTGCCGCTCCTCCTCCACGATCACCTGGTACACACTGGACAAGGAGGGGACAGGGCCGTGACCCCAGGGCCACGAGATAGGGAGAGCCATCTGGTGGCAAATGGCATGGGCTTTGGGGTCAGACCCAGCCTGGGACTAATCTTGGCTCTGCGTCTTACTCGCTGGGCAACTCACTTAACCTCCCTGGGCCTCAGTTTCCTCCTCTGTAAAGCAAACGTGATCACAGGACTGTTCCACGAACTAAATGTAAGGAAGGAGGCAAGTTTCAGAAGCAGCCAGTGCCTGTCAGCTGTTAGGCCTGTGACTAAGGCGGAAAGAACGCAGGCCCTGCTCGGTGGCACCAAGCCCAAGAGCCCCACCCTGACTCTCTTCAACCCGTGCTCCTATGCCTGCCACAGGACCTGCGGACCCAAAGCCTCAGGCTCCACCCCAGTACCTACGGCTCTCTTTGGGCCTCTGGGAAGGACAGTCAGATACAAAGTCTTCATTCATTCAGAAAGTGCATGAGCTCAGACGCTGGGCCCATGCTAGGTGGGCACTTGGGGACCTAGGCTTCCTGGAACTGACCTCCAGTTAGAGAGACAGTCACGGAGCAAGCAAGCAAGGCCACACGAATCCTGCATCTGGTACTCTCCCAACCTGGAGGGACCTCGAGTCTGCAACTCGGAGACTGTCATCTCCAGGTCCTGACAGCTGATTTGTGTTCCCTCGTCCCCATTCCCTCTGATGTGTGTCTCCTGGTCCCGACTTGTGTGTTTCTATTTATTTTTATCAGTTTACTGAATGCCCTTTTGCTGTGAGCTCCTCCAAATCCTCGGTGGAACAAAGCCGAGAGTAAATAAGTGAGTGCTGACAAATACAAATATTTCTAGTCACAGGCTCGGTCACGTCTTGGCGTGTGACACCCATTCTGACAGCTGCACTCTGGGAAGTAGCAGTGCCTTTCCCTGGCTCTCCAGCTGTTTCTTCCGAGCTTCGGAGCTGTGGGGGAATCACCCCAGTGCCCTGGATTGGGGCCACACAGCTTCGTCCCTCGTCACTAGCACACTGCAAACACCAGCCCAGGCCCCCCTCAGCCTCCATTTCCCAGGTCAAGGTCAGGCCTCCCCTGGCCCCAAACCCCGCCAGGAGGTGATAACAGTCAACACTGAACAAAGCATCTTGACTGGGGATGGTCCCCAGTATGCAGACAAGGGAAAGGAGAGGTAAAGGGACGTGCCCAAGGTCACACAGCTACTACGCCTGCTCCCAGGCTCAGCTGCACAAGGCCCTGAGGTTCCTGGAAATGTAAAATGCCCCTCAAACACCCTAACGTTGTCCAGAGAGTCTGGGAAGCAGCCTGAGACAGGCTCTGCAGTAGCAAACACAGGGGAGGAAAAGCAGGAGAAGGGGAGTGAGGACATGAGGGGGTGTCAAGGGCATGTGGCCAACCCGCTACCTTCTCAGAGACTTGGCAGGATTTTCCCACACCCAAATACAGGCCATCACCTCTCCAGGTGCACACATCTTTGTGGGAGGATGGGGTGGACCGGAGGGACAGGGAGGCTCTGTGACTTCAAGAAAAGGTAGAGGCTGTGCAGACAAACCTGGGTTCCAAACCCCAGCGCTACCGCCTGCCAGCTGTGTGACCTGGGGGGTAAGGCCGCTGAGCCTGTTTCCCAACGTGTGAAATAAGGAGACAGCTCCCCCTGCCACAGGCCACCATGAGGATAAAATGACTTGTGCAGGTGAAATCACAAACACAGGGTCTGACTGAGAGCAGGCATGCAGACACATCCACAAATACCCTCACGCTCTCACACACACGCACTCACACCTCCATACCACACACTGCTTGTACACAAGTATGTGTCTTTATCACACACACACACACACACCATCTTGTCTCCAGCCCCAGTTCTCTCTAGGGAGAAGAAAGTGGAGAAGCCAAGTTCTAGGCTACTCCAGAGAGAGAGCCCTGTCTTGCCAGCTGCCCCAGCCTTCTAGAAAGGCTGAGTCTCCCTGGCCAGGACCCTCTCGGGAAAAAGCTGGGAAGAAATAAGGCCCCCAGAATTTCATTTCTCCAAGATGTCTGAGGGAAGACCCTCAGGAGAGGACTGGACAGTCACACCTCCCCAGGCTGATCACTGCCCAATGATCTCACACCAATCACCATCAGACACCCATGGCTTCAGGGGGGAGCGGCTGCAGGCTTTCCACCGGCCCAGAACCACAGAACATGATTCTCCAGACACTCTGAGCCCTGAGCAGGAAACTGAGGGAGGATGAGGATGCGCTGGCCCACAGGGCGGGGGGCTCTGGGTCAAGGAGGAGCTTCCTCCCTATGGCCCTGACCTCCCACCTCTCCACTTAGGTTTTCCCACCTGATGGGCGCGCCACGGCCCTGTGCTGGCCTCAGCAGAACGGTGATGGTGTTCTCAGACTCGCCCAGGGGAGACGGCATGTCAGCATAATCAAAGCTGGGAGCTGGGAAAGGGGACAGGAATGTAATCACGGAGCCTGGCCACTAGACTAGGAAGGTCGGGCCTCTAGCCTCCTTGCTTCCTGTCCTCAGATCTCTTCCCCTTCAGCCTTGTTCCCTCTGACCTGAGCTTCCCTGACTTCGGACCCCTAAACTCAGCCCTCAGATTCCACAGTCTCCTGACCCCTTGGACTTAATCCTCCCTGACCCCTGAGCTTAACCCCTAAATGGTACATTCGAGAGATATCCCCAGGACACCCCACCCCCACCCCCGCAATGTGCCCTCTGCCTACAGAACCCTGGGATTGGGAGCTACCTCTCAGGGGGTCAGGCCAGGGTTGGGCAGGGTTACCTGAGATGTTCGTGGTGATCTCGGTGAGTGCTGCCTGGCCAAAGCCTTTGCCCGTCCGGGCGCGCACAGAGAACAGGTAGGTGGTGCCTGGGTGCAGGTTGGAGAAGACGTGGTAGGTCTCGTTGCGGAGCTTGGAGATGGTACGTCGTGGGCCCGGCACGTTCACCGCCGGGTCCGACGACTCAATGCTCTGGTAGCTGATCTAGGGGTGGGGCAGGTACAGGGATGGGGAAGGTCATCACTGGCCCCGTAGCCTCCCACCCATCGTAGTTCAGGAGAGCTAGGGAGAAGGCTAGGAAAATGGGAGAGGTTCAATGGGACTATGGATGCCCATAGCCCAGACCTCTGGGCACCTTCACCTCTCTTCTTTCAGGGCCCCTGTCCCCATAACCCACAAGGCACAGACCCTGACCAGGAGAAGGAACCTCAGTGATCACTTCTGCCCCGCCATGCATCTCCCTCTCCAAGCTGTGCGCCCACCTTCCACCAGGGATCCCCCCGCTGTAATGAGGTCCAAACCCACCTCATACTGAGTGATGAGGCCGTTGGGTTCCTGGGGCTCCTCCCACTTGAGGAAGATCATGTCCTCCAGGGGAGTGAAGGTCAGGGACTCAGCTGCAATCCCACCAGGCACTGCAAGGGAAAGGTGGCCCAGGGCAAGGGAAAGCCGGCTTTGGAGCCAGACGCCTGAATTCAAATTCCAGCCTTGCTGTTTCCTAGCTGGCCTGCTGTGACAACTCACCCTCCCTCAGCCTCGGCTTCCTCGTCTGGGACATGGGAATGAAAACAACTCCACCCTCACCAAATAAATGATGCGATGGACACGAAGCGCCAAGGTAAATATCGGGAACTTCATTTGATTCCACCTGTTCCTAAGAACTCAAAGAAGGTAGCTGCATTTTCATTACTAAGCAGCCTGCATTCAGCAGAGAATGTCTGAATGTTCCTATTTTGTTCCAGTTGAGTGGTTTTCAGAAAATACAGACCTTTGTCAGAGAAATGGAAACAATTGCATTAGAGTGGCGGGATTCTGGGTAGGAAATGTTTTCTTGTCTAAAAATTTCTGATTACACAAAAACTACATTCAGTGCAGAAAATCAAAATGAGCATCAAGAAAATCAATGGCACCCAGAATTCCATCACCCAGAGACACCATTAGCATTTTCGCATAAACCCTTTCCGGTCGGGTTTGGTCTGGTTTGGCTCTAAAGCACCATCTTAACAGCAGTCACAGGGTATTTCTTCTAGGAAGAGAATAGTCTTTAGGAAAACACCTTGATAAACCATTGTGGGGAAGCCGAAATCCTAAGGCAGGGAAAAGCAGGGCCCAAGGTAACCACCTTAAAATGAACAGTCCCCAAGGCAACCCCACCCTCCAACCACCAATGTGATAAAATGAAAACGACAATTCCAAGTGTTCGTGAGGATACAGAGCAACTGAAATCTTCACACGCTGCTAGTGGGCGTGTAAACTGTCACCAGCACTTGGGGAAAACTGTCTGGATAGATCTACTTATTGTGAACATACATCCCATAACCTAACCATTCCATTCCCAGGCATTAACCGATTGGAAATGTGTATATCTACACACACACACACACACACCCCGCTCCAAAGAAAAGAATCTACAAGGATGTTTCTTACAGAAAATTTAAAAATTTAAAATAGGAATTTTGATATTATTCGATTATAATATAATGTAATATAAATTAAAATATAATATTATTAAAATAAACGTGGTAGATTCACGTAACGGACTGCTGAGTAATAAGAATGAATTCCCTAGAACTGGATTCACTACATGGCTGGCTCCCTCACATGCAGTCAAGAGAAAGAAGCCAGTCATAAAAAGAATACACTGTGTATGACTCCAGATAGAAGGTTCAAGACCAAGCAGAAATTAATCTATTGCATTATAGCTTGGGATAATGGTTACTCTCGGGAGGCTGTGAGTGGGAAAGTACATAAAGGAGGTTTCTGGGGAGCTGCTAATGCTATTCCTTGATCTGTGTAGGGGTTATCCTGGTGTGTCCAGTCTGTGAGAATTCACTGAGCTGTCCACTTCAGGTTAAGTGTACTTCCTAGGAGTACTTATACTAATACTTCCATGAAAAGTAAAAAAAAAAATATTAAGTAAAGAGCAGTTACTGGAAGGAAGGAGGAGAGGGACAGAGAAAGAAGGACAAGCAGCCCAAGTGAGGCCCGGTCAGAGCCAGGTAAAGCAGCCATAACATACCTGGGGGAGAGGGGAGACAGAGGTCAACCGACTTTAACAAGGAAGGGGTCTGATGTTGAACCTGAGTCTGATTGCGAAGGGTAGTAGACTAGGCCATCCCCAAATATACCACTTTGGCCTAAGGATTACTTTGAACTGAATCAAGAAGCAGCAGATACAAGAAAACTCTCTGCCCTCTGCATTTGCCTAAAAGCAGGACATAAATCTGTAAAAGTGCCCCCCTCCCCTCCCTAGCAGGAAGGAAAGAAGTTAGCACCAAGTCAACACTAGACTCACAGCAGCCCAGAAGAATCTGCCTAAACTTTATGAACTAGTCCTTACCTATCACTAGTTTCCCCATACATTTGCCTCCACATAATCCATTGTCCCTAGAATCCCAAAGTCCTTTTCCCATCACACTACTTCCCTAGAAATTCATTGTTCTTGTGTTAAGACACAAGGTAAGCCCAAATTTCAGCCACTCCTTTGAGTTACGCATCACTGAGTAATTCTGTGTGTGTGTATGTGTTTGTGTGTGACACACACATGGTAATAAATTCCTATCTGTTTTTCTCTTGTTAATGTCTATTCTCATGCTAATTTATAGGGCCCCAACCAATGAACTTAAGACAAGTAGAAGGAAAAAAGTTAAGTTTTCTCTTCTCTGCATTTGCAATGCACTTCAGGGTAAATCCAGTCCTCACTCCCACCCCCAGTAAAAACTCAGCACATCAGCACGGGGCCTAGGGCAGACACATTGCCATGGGTAAGGGGGCTTTGTGGAAAATGGAAATCAAGGAAGGAGCTGAATTTTGTGTCTGCACCACTGCTGTACAGAAGAGAAAAGTCCACATGTAGAGAGTAGAGAAAAATTGTCAACCAAGGAGCTCTGAGAACCTGTACATCTACAGGAATCTAGGGGAAGGCTTGGGATCTATGCTGGTATTACAGTACCATTATTAAGAATGAAAACTTTGGGGGCGCCTGGGTGGCTCAGTGGGTTAAAGTCTCTGCCTTCAGCTCAGGCCATGATCCCAGGGTCAGGATCAAGCCCTGCAGAGGGCTCTCTGCTCAGCAGAGAGTCTGCTTCCTCTCTCTGCCTGCCTCTCTGCCTACTTATGATCTCTCTCTTCATATAAATAAATAAAATCTTTAAAAAAAAATAAAAAAAGAAAAAGAAAAAGAAATACTACACTCAGGAGAAAAAAAAGAGAAAAAGAATGAAGCAGACAGCCAGGTCTAAAATCCAGTTTGGCTACCTATCTCCTAGCTATGTGACCTTACCTGTAAAATGGGGATAGTATATAGTTGCCTACCACCTAGGCTTGTCCTGGGGCTTATATGAAAAGCATTCACAATAGTGCCTGACATGTAATGAGTGCATTATCAGTATTGGTTTGACAAAAGTGGAACACTGTACCCTGCAAGACCTGAACACACAATTTTTTCAGTTACACATGGAACATGTCCCAAAATTTAACCATACATTGGGCCATAAAGCAAGGATCAAATTTCAGAAGACCAAAATTATTTAGAGTGTGCACTCTGACCACAGAGGAATTAAGCTAGAAACCAATCACAGATAATTATGGAAGTCTTAAAAATCAGACAATGTAATTCTAACTCTTGAGTCAAAGAAGACATCACAGCAGAAGTTAGTAAATTCCTTGAACTGAATAATAACAAAGACAGAACACATCAAAACTCATGGGATGCAGCTAAAGCGGGGCTTCAAGGGAACTTTATAGCTTTAAATATATCTACAAGAAATAAAGAAAGGGGGGCACCTGGGTGGCTCAGTGGGTTAAGCCTCTGCCTTCAGCCCGGGTCATGATCTCGGGGTCCTGGGATCAAGCCCCGCATCGGGCTCTCTGCTCAGCAGGAAGCCTGCTTTCCCCGCTCTCTCTGCCTACCTCTCTGCCTACCTGTGATCTCTCTCTCTCTCTCTGTCAAATAAATAAATAAAATCTTTAAAAAAAAGAGAGAGAAAGAAAGAAAGGCTCAAAATCAATGATCTAATAAGCTTCCATCTCAAAGAGCTAAAAGAACAGCTAATAAAATCTAAAGAAAGTATTAAAAAGGAAATACAGAATAGAAAATATACAGTAAAGGAAATCAACTAACCCAAAGTTGGGTCTTTGGAAAGATTAAAATTGTACACACCCCTAGCAAGAAAATGGTGAGAAGACACAAATTACCAAAATCAGGAAAGAAAAGGGGGACACATGCTAATGATCCTACAGAAATTAAATAAATATAATCAGAGATTATAACCAACTTTATGTCAAGAAATGTGACAATTTAAGTGAAATCAACAAATTCCTTAAAGCCCAGTACACCAAACAGATACTAAAATAGAAAATCTTAATATTCAAAAACCTATTTTAAAAAATAAAACTGTGATTAAAAAACATGGCCACAAAGAAAACCCCAGGCCCAAACAGCTTCAGTGCTGAATTCTTTCAAACATATAAAGAAAAAGTATAACCCATCTAACCCAAAATCTTCCAGAGAATAAATATTAGCCTTTGTTGTTTCCTTGGTCATTCCTTCATTGTTTTAATTATTTGAATCGGAAGCAAAAAATTTCCGAGAAATATTTCAGCCTGGGGGCACCTGGGTGGCTCAGTCCGTTGGATGCCCGACTCTTGACTTTGGCTCAGGTGGTGATTTCGGGCTTGTGAGATCAAGCCCCAAGTCGGGCTCTGCACTGAATGGGGAGTCTGCTTGAGATTCTCCCTCTGACCTCCCCAACCCTGTGCTCTCTGCCCCCCACCCCACTCACCCTCTCAAAAAAAAAAAAAAAGAAAAGAAAAGAAAAGAAATACAGCATTTTTTTAAAAAACATTGCAGCCTCACATAGGGTGTCTGTGGAAGGCACTCAGTACACCAGGAACCAGGGCTGGGATTCTTACCATCCTCGTCCGTCTGGAAAGTGACCTCCTTGCCCTCCTTGCGCCCCTCGGGGTTAGCGAGGATGAGCCGCACGTGAACATTCCGGTAGGGCAGCAGGTTCTTGATGGTGTAGCGGCTGGCGCCCCGCTCCATCTTCACGCACTCCCGGACGGTCTGGTTGTGGCTGCTGCCCAGCGTGTAATGATAGCACAGGGACACCGCGTACGTGTGGCAACGTGTCACGTTGTAGCCCAGAGGTTCCCACTGCAGGGTCAGCTGGCGAGCCTGGATCTCAGCGAAAGCCAGGCCTTTGGGGGCCCTCATGGGTTCTGGGGAACCCAGGAAGCAGAGAGCAGAAGGTAGAGGAAACAGGAAGAGAAGAAGTGGGACAAGAGAGAAAAAATATCAGCCGCTGAGATCATCCCTCCTTTGTCCTCCAGAATTCAAGAGACCACCTAGGACACGGAACAGGAAGTAGAAGTGTGGGCGCTGGAGTCAGGCGGGGCCACATGTGAATGCGACCTCTGCCCCTTGCTGCTGGCAACCACCAGCTGAGTCCCTTTGCCCTCAAACCTTAGTGTCCTTCCCCACAAAATGGGATAATATGCCCTACCTCACAGGATGGCTGTGAAGTTAAAGGTAATGTGTGCAAAGCACGTATGACAATGGCTGATACACAACAGGCCTTCAAAACTGTTAGCTATACTTTTTTTAAAGATTTTATTTATTTATTTATTTATTTATTTATTTGACAGAGATCACAAGCAGGCATTGAGGCAGGCGGGGGGAGGGAGGGAGTAGTCTCCCTGCTGATCGGAGAGCCCGATGCAGGGCTCGATCCCAGGCCCCTGAGATCATGACCTGAGCTGAAGGCAGACGCTTAACCCACTGAACCACCCAGGCGCCCCTACACTTCTTCTTTTTTAATAACACTGTTCACCTTCTATTTCAAGATCATCCTGGAGGGCACTGGACAGTCTGAAACGACCAAATGCTCTATTTTTTTAATTTACTAATTCCAAACGTTCTGAAACATCTTAAGTAGTACATACGATAGGATAAGATACAGACATCAGGATGATGGGGGAAATGACAGCCAAATAATTAAATAGCGCCAGAGAATGTTAGGGAAACAGAACTGTGTGCCATTAGGTCCCACACAGGTCTAAGAGAAGATTGGGTGATGAGTTTTTGCCAAAGCAAAAAGGGAAACACAATCTGTTCTAGAAAGGCAGTAACAACAATGGGGGGGGGCGCCTGGGTGGCTCAGCCAGTTAAGGGTCTGACTCCCGATTTCAGCTTGTGATTTCAGGTTGTGATCTCAGAGTTGTGAGATCGAGCCCTTCTTGAGACTCTCTCTCTCCCTCTCCCTCTGCCCCTTTCCCCAGCACGTACTCACTCTCTCACTCTCTCTCAAATAGATAAATAACAATAACAACAACAACAATGGCCCTTAACAGGCAGGGGGGGGGGGGGGGGGGGGGGCCTTTGCCTGAGCCAGGCCTTGCTCTAGAGGCTTGACAATGCTTTATCACAATGAATCCACCCTGTAATCCAACAGACAGGGGCCATTATTAGCCCCGTCACACAGATGTAGAAATGGAGGTACAGAGAGATTAAGTAAGCTGCCCAGAGTCAGTGGCCTGGATAGTCACGTGGAGAAGTTGAGAGGCAAACCTGGACAGGCCGGCTCCAAAATTCAGACTCTTAACCACTACCTGCCTCGCCCTGAGGAAGTCAGTGTCCAGGAACAACCAGCACAAAATCACACAGATGCCTCAGGAGGGACAGACAGCCGCACCCCCCCGACACACCCCGTGCATGGGAGGAACATAGTGCTGCAATTCACAGCCTCTGGGTGCATCTGTGAAGTCACTTATAAAATGGTAAAGGACCCCGAGGCTTCCGAAGCAAAGGCAGGATGGAGCTCAGGTGCTCAGCCTCTAGTCCTCCATCTGCCTTGACCAGCTACGTGATCTCCAGGCTCTGGGCCTCAATTTCCTCATCAAGGAAATGATGGAAGAAGCCAAGAATACTAGCAATGACTGGCACCCAAACTCTGTGAGATGCAGATTTTATACACACACACACACACACACACACATAAAATATATAGTACCCTCAAATCCCATGAGCACCCGCGAAGCGTCCCCAGTTAGAGACTCTCGGGACACGCCTTAGTGAACAGATGAGAAAGCCTGGCTGCTTGGCCTCTTGAGATGATTAAGTACGACCCTATTACCGTTTCTACAGGATTCCTTTGCTCAGGATGCTCTTTACAAAGAGACACAGAGGGAAACACCAGCCCAGGCTGCTCTAGACTCAGTACAATGCCAGCCCAAGTACAGCCCAAGACAAAGTTCATTTCCACCAGAGCTTTCCTTCCTTCCCCGGGGCCATGGGCAAGTGGTGGCCTCCAGTGATTTATCAGGCCACCAAAGAGGTATGTCAGCCCCTGCTAGGAGCAAGGCCCACCTCTTGACTTCTTGCAAAGTCGGGCTCCCTCCTCCCCACCAGCAAGGCAGACCCGATCCCCACCCGACATGAATGTTAGGGGTCTGGTCCCACTGCTCACTGCCATCTGAGGGCTGCTGGCCACAAGCCCACTGACCATGCTTATGTTTCCTCTCCTGTTCCTGCCTCCCAGAGATTTCCCTCGGGTTTTTCCATGTGGTTTTGTTTTAACCCACACTCTTAGGTGCTTGGAGTGGATGGGGGTGGATTCTGTGTGCGCTCCCTCTGCCATCTTGTTCAGAGATCCTGGCTTATTCCCTGACCTCCAGGCTCTGGTCCTGGCTGCCCGGTGTGTACAGTCTGTCCCTGGGTATCTAGGGAGCCCAAGTACCACTGATTTATTTGCTCCCAGCAGCTCTGCTCACATCCCCGCCCCTGGGGACACTGGCCCCTTTCCATCCTTGCAGAACTGGCCAACATACACGGCTGCCTTTGCCCTCCTACAGCGTTTAAACAAAGGCACAAGAAGTTACTGTGAACTGGTGACATAGGCTGGGCTGGAACTATGACAAACAGGACAGTAAGTGTCCCATCCAAAAGGGACAGCTGCTACTCAGCTCCAGGCAATATGCCCATAAAGGACTATAGACTCAGGATGGCCAGATCCTCCCTTTAAAAAAAAAAAAAAAGATTCTAGTTTTAAGTAATCTCTACACCCAACGTAAGACTCAAACCCACAACTTGGAGATCAAGAGTCGTGCGCTCCACCGACTGAGCCAGCCAGGCGCCCTGAGATCCTCCCATTTTTTAAGAGAAGCCAGAAATTCAGATTTTTATGTGAAACCTCCAGATTTTTAAATACTGGCAACCTACTTGGGTTTTGATAAAAACCACGTCGTATGGCACAAAATAACAAACGTCTAACCTTAAGGCTAAAATTCAACCTTCGTGCTTGGTGCCTCATTCTCCAAAAGCCATGTGAGCCCCCACCGACCTCACTGGACTGAGGGATCTTTGAAAAGAAAGCTCAGTCTCCTCTTCTCTCTCCCCCCACCACCCTGATCGAATCTGGGCAGATCCAGGGGCTCGAATAGTTTGTTGACTACAGACTGATATGTTGATTGAAGGGTGTGAATTCATGAGTCTCTCTGTTTCCAAAAACCATCTGGCATCCAGACTCTCTTCAGCTGCCAGGACACACTGGCAAAACAGAACTTAGGGCTCTCGAAGCCCCATCCCTCTCCAAATTCCACAGGGCTGCAGGCCACTCAGAGATCAAAGGTCAGATGTGTGGCGGGGGAGGGGGTCTGGGGCGGGGGAAATGAACAAGGAGGCTCACAGTTAACACCTGAGACATTACATCAAAATGTGTTGATTTGAATAATTCTAATAGGATGCATTAACCCTATACCACTCAACTGTTTCTCTCCTGGAAGGGGCTTCAGAGCGAGGCCGGGTGCCCCCAAGTTCAAATCCGATGGGCTCTCCAAAGTGCAAATTCTATATAACCATTTGTTAAAGCAATATATGTCAAAGCCCCTTCTTGAGCCGCTCCTGATTATCCTCAAGAAATTACTCAGAGGGGAAAAAAAAAAACACTACAAGACCTAAGATTTGCAATGCAGTCTTACTTATAATAATAAGGATCTGGAAACACAATCGTTCAGCAATATGGAGACACTGCCTGGACTTCCGTAAGCCAGTAAACATAATTATAAACAACACCACACATGGGACACCACGAAGCAGAGGAAGCAGACTACAGAACGCTTTCTACATCCCAATGACAAGGGTGTAAAACTGTGTACCGAAGGCATATGGGCAGAGATTCGAAGAAGACTGAAAAACTGGGCAAGGATGGCAAGGTTTAGAGTGATTTTTTTTTAATGCCTTTTCCTGACATTACATTACTGTTTTTACAGTAAATCGTATTGCAGGAAGGGGGTTGTAGATCGACGAGGGAGAGGACAGCACAGCTGGCCAACAGCAAAACTGCTGACCAAGGCGCCTAAGCAGGGTGCTGGGGAAGGGGGCAGGGTACATCAATGAACCAAGGGGAACATGTCATTAAGATGCGGAGGCGGAGTCATTTGGGTTTTCTCTCTCTGGTCCTGGGCCCCTGCATCTGTCCTTGCCAGCCTGTGGGACGTGTTCAGCAGCGCTTAATACAACATGGCCACGTCAGCCCATGACGGCACCTGCTGTCCCCGTGCCTGCTGTGGTTTGCAAACACTTCCCTGGAAATCGGGATAGTCAAACTTCAGTTCTAACTGAACTCACTGGGCGGATCTGGAAAAGTGACTAATTCTGTAAGTCTCAGTATATGCATCTATAGAATGGGAGTTAACTACCACTGTCGTCATGCAGCCTGCGGTCCGGGCCCCACTGTACCATCCCCAGGCAAGTGCCTTCCCCTCTCTGGGTTTCACTCCCCCACCTGTACACTCAGGAGAGGAGAAGAGAGGTTGTCTGTGGACCCCTTTGCTCTGATATCTTTTATTCTGAATACCAGAGCAGAATGGGCAACTGTCCATGACAACTGTCATTTGCTGAGTGCTTACTGTATGTCAGGCCCCATCTTCACTTGGATTCAGCACATTTATGGCCATTATTTGCACTTAACACGAAGCACTGGGAGGCACGAGGGTGCAGGCCTCCTACCTCCTCTCTTTCCCATGTTCACTTATTCCCTAAAATCTCAAGACTAAATCTGGGGTTCTGAACCCTGGCACCACTGATATTTTGGACTAGATAATTCTCTGTTGTGGGGGCTGTTCGGGCACTGTAGGATGTTCAGCTGTTTCCCTGGCTTCCGCTACCCTTCAGATGCCACTATCACTCCACCCCCAGTTGTAATAACCCATGTCTCCAGACACCGCAAATGTCTCCCGGGAGACAAAAATCACCCCCAGTTGAGAACCAGCAGGGTAAAAGATCTCATCCAGTCTCGTGGCTTTAAATACCATCTATGTCTATAGTGATGACTTTCAAATTTATATCTGCAGCCTAAACCTCTTCCCTGAGCTCCACTCGTAAATCCATCTGCCTGATGGCTATCTCCACTTGAACGTCTAATAGGCATCTCAAAGTCAACTTCTCCAGCACAGAACTCCTGATCTACGGCACCCCATCACACCTGCCCCTCTGCAGTCTGCTTCTTTCCAGTAAATGACAACTCCATCCGTCCAGCTGCTCAAGCACAACACCTTGGAGCCATCCCCGCCTTCTCTCTACTTCCCCTCTCGAGTATTGCACAGCAGGTCCATCAGCAAATGCGGTCTGCTCGACCTTCACGATAAACCCAGAGGCTAACCACTTTTCGCCACCTCCTCCACTTCCTCCAGCCGCCAGCCTCCACATCTCGCAGCCGCCCCGTTACAGCAGCCTCCTCACTGGTGTGCCCTTCTTGGCCCCTCGCCCTCCTAGAATCTATTCTTTGCAAAAGGGCCAGAGTCATCCTTTTAAACAAAGTAGGTGATGTCACCCTGCTTCCCACCCCCCCCACCCCCACCCCAAGCAATTTCTCCAGCTTCCTGCATGGCTGAGTCCTTCTCAGTCCTCAGTCCTCAGTCCTCAACTCCCTCAGGGCTTGCTCAAAAGTCACCTTCTCAATCAAATGGTCCCTGGGGCTTTTTAAAACAACAATCCCCCTACCCCACACCCAATCTGCACCCCCACCCCAGCCCACCCTGCTTTACTCTACGCAGCGCTTATCATCATCTGACAAACTATGTATCTCACTTGTTTTACTGTCTGCTCCCGCCACCATTTGAGATCCATGTAGAGTTCCTGCAGGGCAGGAGGAACCCACATGGCCTTGGTCTGTCATGGTCACAGTCCTATATCCCTATATTAGTGCCTGACATATAACAGGCACTCAATAAACATTTGTTGAATGAACCTTAACACCAGCCCTGTGTGATGAAGACTTGTATTATTCTCATTCTGTAAAATAAGGGGACAAAAGCTCCAGGAGGTTAAGTAACCTGACCCAGATCCCTCATCTAGAAAGTAATTCCCACTGAACACTCCAAGCCACCACCCAGGTTCTCTTAAAATGTGACATGCAACTGGATTTTAGATGGATCCCCCAATCAGCTTTTAAAAACACTTAAGAATATAGACTGGCAAAAAAATAAAAATAAAAACCTTGCATCTTAACCAAAAATTAACTCGAAATGGATCACCAGACTCAATGTAAAATGTAAAAACTTTAACACTTTTAGAAAAAAAAAAAAAAAACAGGAGAACATCTTTGAGATCTAAGGCTAGGCAAGGAGGTCTTAAACTTGACATCAAAAGCACAACTCATAAAAGGAAATGTCGACAAACTGGCCATCATCAAAATTAAAAACGGTTGCTCTGTAAAAGCCCAGGTGACGAGTATGGAAAGATGAGCTAAAGCAAGAAGGAAATATTTATACACTGCATACCCAACAAAGGACTAGTACCTAGAATGTGTAAAGAACTCAAAACTCAGAAGGAAAGAATGAATAATCCAATTAGAAAATGGGCAAAGACATGAACAGTCCACCAAAGAGGATGACAGATAGCAAATGGCACATGGACAGATGTTCAACATTAGGCATTAAGGACAATAAGGCAAATTAAGACCAAGACGGGATATCATGACACACCTCTCAGAATGGTTAAAAAAATAAATAAATAAAGACAATTCCAAATGCAAACAAGGATGCAGAAAACTGGATCATTCATACATTGCTGGTGAGAACATAAAACAATACAGCCATTCTGGCAGTTTCTGATGGAACTAAATACACAATTGCCATGCGACTCATCAGTCACACCCTTGGGCATTTATCCCAGAAAAATGAAAACTCAGTTTGTGCAAAAATCTGAAAGCAAATGTTCACAGCAGCTTTACCTGTAATAGCCCAAAACAGGAGCCAGTCCAGATGCCCCTCTTTTAACAGTTTAAACAAACTGCAGTATTTCCACACCATGGAATACTACTCGGCAATAAAAAGGAACGAATGACTGATGTACATAACAACTTGAATGAGTTCCCAGGGAATGATGCTGACCAAAATAACCAATCTTAGTGCCAAGACAGTTCAATGGGAGAAGAATACTGTCTCCAACAAATGGTGCTGGGACAACTGGAAATCCACATGCAAAAAGAATGAAGTTGGTCCCCTAACTCACACCATATGCAAAAACGGATCAAAACGGATCAAGGGCCTAAATGTAAAATTTAAAACTATAAAAGTCTTAGAAAAAAAGGGTAAATCTTTGTGACTTTGGATTGGGCCATGGTTCCTTAATATGACATCAAAATCACAAACAGCAAAAGAAAAACAGACAAATTGGACTTCCTCAAAATGAAAAACTGTTGTGCTACAAGGGACACTGTTTAGAAAATTAAAAGACAACCCACAGAATCAAAGAAAATGTTTGTGAATATATTTGATAAGGATCTAGTATCCAGAATATATAAAGAACTCTTACAATTCAATAATACAAAGACAAATATCCCAACTTAAAAATGGGTAAAAAAAATCTGAGTAGACATTTCTACACAGAAGACATCCAAATGGTCAATGAGCACATGAAAAATTGCTCAATATCATTAAGCATCAGTGAAATGCAAGTCAAAACCTCACTGAGATACCATTTCATACCCACTCCAAAGGTTATAATCAAAAGACAGATAATAACCACTGTTGGTGAGAATGCAGAGAAATCAGAACCTTCAAACACTGCTGATGGGAATGTAAAAAAATGGTACAGCTGAATACAATATGCTATTGTCCAGAAGTAAAAAAGGATAAAGGAGAAAACATGCCACAACATGGATAAACCTTGAAAATATGAGTGACGTGAAAGAAGCTGGTCATCAAGACTATGTCTCGTATGACTCCATTTATACAAAATGTTTAGAAAAAGGCAATTCTACAGAAATGGAAAATAGATTAATGGTTGCCTAGGGCTGGAGGTGGTAGGAAGAAATGTGGAGGGTGCTAAAGAGTACAAGCTTTCCTTCTGGGGTGATGAAAATGTTCTAAAATGGATTGTGGTGACGGATACACAACTCTGAATATACCGTAAATCACTGAATTACACACCCTAAGGAGTGAATTTATGAGATGTGAATTATATCTCAATAAACCTGTTACCAAAATTTTAAAAACCAATTTCAAAAGCGTATATACTCTATGATGTCATATTTATATAACATTTTTGAAATGGCAAATATTAGAAATGACAGGCAGATTAGTGGTTACGAGGAGCTGAGGTTGGAAGAAGGGAGGGAGGTGAAAATAGATATAAGAAGCCACACAAAGGCTTGACTAAAGAGTATCTTGACTATGGCAATAAACACACAAACCTATACATGTGATAAACTGTATGGCACTAAATACACACACGCACACACACAAATGGGGACAAGTAAAATCGGAGAACTCTGAATAAGATCTGCAGATTATATAAATGTCAATACCTTGGCTATGATATTACACTACAGGTTCGCAAAATGTTACCATTGTGGGAAACAGGGTAACGCGTGTGGGGAATCTCTATATCTTCTCCCTTTTTTTTTTTTTTTTTTTTTTAAGCACTCTCTATACCCAGCTTGCAGCTCAAATTCACCGCCTGGAGATCAAAGTCACATGCTCTACCAACTGACACAGCCAGGCCCCCTGCAGTTTTTCTTACAATTGCATGTGAATTTATAATTATCTCAATAAAGATTCCAATTAAGGAACTACATTGAGATCTGTTCTGTTCAAGTCTCAATTTCTGTTCAAATTAAACAAGAGCGTCCTTTGATATAGAAGTGCCATAGCTCCTAACAGCTGTTTGTACCCTTTTGGACAAAGAAGAGCAGACCTGGGGCTCAAAAAACCCCACAAGAGAATCCAGTTGAAATTTAGTAACACACTTTTATTTTATGGTTTATAGTCATTTATTAGATGTTATAATGCAGAATTAAGAACACAAATTCTGGGGTACCTAGGTGGCTCAGTGGGTTAAGCCTCTGCCTTCGGCTCAGGTCCTGATCTCAGGATCCTGAGATCGAGCCCCACATCGGGCTCTCTGCTCAGTGCGGAGCCTGCTTCCTCCTCTCTCTCTCTCTCTGCCTGCCTCTCTGCCTACTTGTGATCTCTGTGTGTCAAATAAATAAATAAAATCTCAAAAAAAACCACACACCCACAAATTCTGGACCCAGCCAGTCAAGGATTCTAATGCCAACTCTGTCACTGACTAGTTATCTCACCTTGTCCCAGTCACTTAACATCTCTGTACCTCAGGCATCTCATCCGTAGAATGGGTATGACAAGAGTAGGTAGATCATAGCATTGTGAGTTTTCAATGTCTGTGTGTGTGCCTACGTGCTTACACATATATGTGTGAGTGTCTGGCACAAACTATTAGCTATCATTACTACCTTTACCACAACAAGGACTGGGGGGATATCATGACATTTTATAATGATTCAGAGGCTCAAGTGTGGGCCATATTACCTCTCCTAATAAGCCCCCTTGGCCCATCCCTGGTTAGCCCTAACCCCATACCCAGGTGTCCCAACGACGGTGTTGGGCCAGGAGGCACCCACCTGCACACTTGGTGCGGCTGATGAGGGGTGGGCCAGGGCGGCCAGTACCGCCGTCACCCGGGCGCGTGAGCAGCACGCTGATCTCGTACTCGGTGTCCGGGTCAAGGTGCCACAGCTTGTAGGTCTGCAAGCTGACGGCGTGCACCTCGGCCCACGGACCGCGCGACATGCGGTACTCAATCTCCTTGCGCACAATCGGCCCGTCGCCAATGATGGAGTTGGTGTTGAGCTGGATGATGAGGTAGGTGGGCCCCGCGCGCAGCAGCTGGGGGGGCGCGATGGGGGTGGGGGGTTCTGCGAGGGCGTGAGGGAGAGGCGGAACCAAAAAGATGAAATGTGAGACCCTGCCCCCAACTCCGCATGGCAGCACATCCAAATCTCCAGTAGCCCTCCCTGTCCTCCCAGGACCCTGATGAAGCCCCCAGACCCTCAACTAGACCTTCTTGCCTACCCCCACTAAATCCCCAGGCATTAAGGGGCACCCGCTTCAAAGGCTGATCCCACATTCACCCCTAAGCCCTGTCCCTCATTCCCCTCTGAATCCCCAAGTTCTAGCGTTCAGGGGCTGACCGCAGGCGGGTCGGGTCAACCCCAGATCCCCTCAGCCAGACCCCGCCTAGCGGGGGCTCACAGCTTAACAGGATCTCCCCGCTCGCCTGCCTCTCAGTCACACCCCGCCCCTCGATCAGACCTCCTTCCAGCGGAGAATCTGTCCCTTCCGCAGGCCCCGCCCCCGGCCACACCCTGCCGGTCACACCTTTCTGCGGGCCACACCCCCTCGACCCCGCCCCTCGGAGGTGGCATCCCCAGCACCCACCCCCCACTACGCGAGCGTAAGCCGGCTGACCCTTGACGATGAGCTCCGCGAAGTTGGAGACGCCCGCACCTCGCGGGGCCTGGGACACGCAACGATACAGGTCCTGCTCCGAGCGGCTCACGGAGGCCAACAGGAAGGTAGCCAGGAAACGCCGGTGGCTGATGTGCCGCACGCCGGCGGCGGGCACCAGCACCCCGCTCTGCCGCTGCACAAGGGTAAGGTGGACAGGGTCAGGAGCGCCGGAGAGGGAGGGTCGTGATCTCTCTATAACCCGGACGAGGGGAGCAGACCCTAGTACTCAGGGGACGTAGGGGGTTCCTGGAACTAGCTCTGCCCCTGGAAGGTGCGGGATAAGAAGCCCATTAAGGGAATGCAGTCTCTCTCTGCCTCTGATGGAGAGAGGTCTGGGGATCCTGGAGCCACTCTCTGTCCTGGGGGTATAAGAGCCCCCAAGACGGCAGAGCAGAGCTTAGGTGAGGGCAAGGAGGCGTGAGTAGAGGTGCTGGAAAATGCAGGAACGACTCAGCACCCCCCCACCAAGTCCCAGAAGAAGTCTCCCACACCCCAGTAAGGTCCCTGCGCCCCTCACCTGCAGGAGGAAGTGCTCGGCCTCTGCCGCTCGGCCTGCTGCCATGCACTGGAAGGAGGCGTTCTGGCCAGCGTTGACCTCCACATCGCCCAGGCGGGAGAAGTGCGGGGCCTTCGCTGCGGGAATAGAGCCTCGGTGTGAGCCGGACCTGTGCCCACCACAGGCGGGAGCCATGGCCACCACACCCCTCACCCTGCACCCCCGTGGGCTGGGACTCACCGCAGGGGTAGCTGAGAAGCAGGACGTCATCTAGGCCCATGTAGCCCCTGCGGTCTGGGGAGATGAGGGCCTCAAACAGCACCTGGGGGAGGCGGGAGGGTCCCTGTCATATCCCTCCAGCCCTACCTGGGGAGGTGCCCACAAGGGACCTCTTTAGCTCTGCTCCAGTTCAGGCTCCTCAACCAGCAGAGGTCATCTCAACTCACAATGACCTTCCCTACCAAGTCTGCTAGTTGTGGGTGGGGAGAGTCAGCAGCCAGAGCTAACAAGGTCAAGGCCAGAGGTTCCATCCCAGTTCTGGTCGGTTACCTTCAAGCAGGAAAAATTTTCCCAGCCAGGCAGGGTTTCCAGGTCAGCACTGTTCCAACTCACCCTTGACTTCAGCCACTGACTATGTCCTTTGACAGTGATCTCTGATGCTAAATCTGGACCACAGCAGCAAAGAATAACCCAATGCTGACCACAGACTGACCCCTGACCTTGACCACATATTGACTCCTGATGCTGAACACAGACTAATTTCAACCTTGGTCACTAGCATAGTCTGACCTCAGGCTGACACCGCTGTACCCCCACCCCTAAGCACAGGCTGACCACAGACCAAACCCAGCCTACCTGATACTCATTGGGCCAGAAGGTGCTGACAGCCAGCTCTGCCTGGTGCCACTGACGGCCATGTGATCCTGTCATGTTCCAGACGGCACTGCCCAGGGGACCCCCATTGACACGCACATAGATGCCCAAGGTGCCCGGGCTGTGCCCATCCCGGCTGTACAGGAAGTAGCTGAACTGCACACAGTGGGTGTCATTCTCGCTCAGGCTCTGGAAGATGACATGGGCCCTCTGGCCTGGAGCATGCTGGGAAGCATTGACCATCAAGTAGGAGCCTAGAAAGAGAAGAGGAAGAGGCAGGAGCTAAGGAGGCTTAGGGAGGAACAAGGTCAGGTGAGTAGAGGAGGTGGGCAGAAACAAAGGACTCCAGACATTTGGACTCACTGGGAGTCAAGGGTTCTGAGTTCTGGTCCCAGCTCTGACTCTCTGACTCACTAGGTTGAGTCTCTTCACCTCCCTGCATCTGTTCCCCGGAGGAGAGAATTGGAGAAGCAAAAAACACACAAAAGTGACTCTCTCAAAACCCTTTATGGCCCCTCACCACCTACAATCACAGTCCAAGCTCATGCTGACCCATGACTTTCCCCATGTGCTGAGCTGCCCTTGGAGGCGGAAACTAACTAGGTCATTTATCTTGGAGTCAAGAGTCTGGCACATGACAGGCCCTCGAAAGCTCCCCTTTCTGAAGCCCTCCCTCCCTATCCCCCTACAGGCTTCTCTCCTGGCCCTTGGATCATTAATAAAGTGTAGGTCTGTCTCCCCAGCAGCCTGTGATGCCTCCAGGTCTCCACTGGGTCCCCAGCACAGGTCGGAACCCAAACTGAATGAGTGTGTAGAACAGAGACTGAATGAAAGGACTCTAACTTCCCTTCCAGCCCCCACCCTGGGTCTAAATGCCTGGGATACAATTCTTATGATTTGCAACATGGAGAAAGGCAGAACTCTCCTTCCCCAGATCCAGATCTGGGCTGTGCATGGGCAGAGGAGTGGAGGGGGCCTGGCAGGAGGAGAGTGGGCTGGACTCCTCAGGACCTGGCTGGAGGATTATGGCTTCCCTTTTGTGGGGAGAAGGCCCCAGCAGCTGCCAAGAGGATGCCCACAGCCACCCAGCACTGCCTCCTCCCGGGCTTGGCTACCAGCCAACACAAGCTCATTCAGATCCCAAACCACGAGGCTCCCTGCTCTGGGAGGGCTCCCCAGGGACTCCACTGGAGGGGATCTCATTCATTTCTGTGAGCCAGAGGCCTGTGAAGGCAGCTCCTGGATCAGTCCTGGTGGGGTAGTACACAGAACCCCCAAATCCCCATCCCCACCCAGAAAGCGGTACATCCTGGCCCCCCAACAGTGGGGCCTGTCCCACTCCTCCCTCCTCCTCTCTCCTCTCCCTGTGAGCAGCTGTGTGTGTCTCTCCCCCTTTCAGTCTGACACTTTGTTCTTGCCTCTTCCTCTGGCTTCCTCTGCCCCTCTCTCTCCTCTCTTTTCCTCAATTCACTCTGCGTCCCTCTCCTCTTTCATTTCCTTCCTTCATTCAGGTGGCTCTTCCTTCTCCCTCCATCCCCAACTCCCTTCCCTAGAATAGAAGTACCAAGAGAGCAGAGACCGTGGCCCTCTTGCCAACCACTGCAGCCCCACGAGCCAGCACAAGGCCCGCACTAAATACTAAATTTCTCTCTCCCCTAGCTCTGCAGGTGTGAGAGAGAGAGAGAGGCAGAGCCCACACAAGGTCCCTGCCATGGTGGGCACCTTACAGATCAGTCACACAGGTCAGACTTGGATACCTGCGAGCACAGAGGTCAAACAAGGAGTTGAGGGCTGTTTGTGCAAAGGCAGAGAGAAGTGCCCCAGGGAGGGCACAAAGGCAAGAGGGGGAGACAGGGGCCTCCAGGAGGCAAGGTGAGGGGTAGGTGACGACCCTCAGGGCTGCCCGTGTCAGGCTGTGCAGGGCCCCTCTGGTGGCTTCAAGTCTTGGCCTCACCACTGAGAACTTTTGCTGACTCTTCCCAATCTCCTGACAGCAGGTGCAATTGCAACTATGCTGTGAGCTAAGTAGCAAAGGGCCTGACCCACTACTATGACAGGGCAAAGGTGAGGACATCCTGACGTTTCTGCTTCTGGGGTTCCTGCAGCAAGCCCATTTGTTCTCATATTATGCTATGTCTTCCAACCTAAGCAAATAAAGTTGATAATTTAGCCTCCATCTGTCTTATCCTTTTTTGGATGCCCCGTTGATTCTGCACCCAGTGAAGGGGTGCTGGTAACTAGACCCCCTCAAATACCTCCAATAATAGCAACTAAACATTAATTGAATGCCTACATGCCACTCCCGTGTTAGGCACCTTGTAGACATTATCTAATAACCCTATGAAATGGATTGCTGGGCTCTCCCCTTTACAGTTAAGATAATGGAAGCTCAGAGAGGTTAAGTGATTTGCCCAAAGTCACACAGCTGATAAGGCCAGGATTTGAAGACCAGTCTTCATGACTCTGGAACCAGTATACTAGGGGCCATCATCAGAGTAGGACTACAGTCCACATGATTAGGCTCCTGACTCCCATCGCAGTGCTCACGATGCCGGAAGTACCTCATCCTGAAACAGGGCAGAGCAAGGTAGAAATTGGGAGGGATCTGGGACTTCCAAGAAGAAGGGGGCAGAGGAAGGTTGGTTTTGCAACACCCAGCCCGCCGGGTTACAGCTCAATCAGCATCTTCACATCCTGGGAGTCAAGGATGCAGAGGCTCTCAGGGAGAAGAGAGCCTCCCTGAAGGTGGGGGGGCTTAGGAAGACCTGAAGGGAGTAGGGTGGACCCCGAGCTAACCTGTAGCCGGAATAATGGGAAGTGGGTTTTAACTATCCTGGCTATAAGTGCCTTTGATTACTTGAACCCGCACCCATTTTACAGGTAAAACTACCTGATACACACAATTGGACAGTGTCCACAGAGCCCCACATTCATAGTATCACGTTTGTCATTACAGATGCAAAAGCAGTTGAGACCCAGAGAGGTTAAGGAACAGGTCCAAGGGCACACAGCAGAGAGCTAGAACTGGAAGGAGAGAAAGAGGAACAGTGGTGGGGAGGAGGCTCACCGTGGGGCAGATCCGCTGGAGACCGGGTGCCAGGGTGGACGTGCACTTGCTCCCACTGGAAGTCGTCGTACTGGGCCTGGCTGTACTCACAGGGCACTGCTGGGTCACTCACTTCCTCGAAGGTGCAGCCAGCTGTGAAGGCAGGGCCTGGTTAGTCCTAGCTAGGGAAGGACCCCTGGCCAGGAAGGCTCCTGGGGCTCCCCTCTAGGCGCCCCCACTGCACCCTCCCACCCAGGCCCACCCCCCCATCCCTCCCTCTCCTGGGTCTCTCTCCACTGCTCCCTCCCTCCAACAAAACTCTCCCTCCTCCAACCCTTTCCCTCTTCTTACGGTCTCCACCAATACGAAGACCTCCCCACACCACCCACCCCCCAGGACTCACCAGGACCCCACCTTGCTCAACCACCCACCAAAGACCCTCCCCCAGGAAAACCAGTTAACGTTATCACTACATCATTAGAGCTTCGCAACTCAGGAGATCAGGCCTGGAATTATCCCCATTTTACAGACGAGGAAACTAAGGCCTTAAGGGCACGAAGCTCAGGACTGGCAGGCTGTGAGCCCACAAAGCCAGCCCTGACGATCTCTCCCTCACAGTAACAATGGCCACCGATCATTCTAAGCCCTCCACAGCGCTATCTACCAGCTCTCAGCATGGCATCTCATTCAGGCCTCAGGTCCTGAGGCAGGGACCCCTATGATTCCCGCCCCACAGGTAAGCTTCAGGGAGTTACTTGTCACCCAATCACCCAAGTCAGGTCTCTGCCTACAGGCCTGGGACAGGAAAGGGCCACTCGTATGACTAGAGAAGCAGTGTCCCGTGATTCGGATCCAGTATTTATAGTGGAAAGGAGAAGAGGAAGGAGGGAAGAAGGCAGGGTAGAATCAGATGTGAGTCCTCTGCCTGGTAATGAGGTCCATGTTTCTCAGCTCATCAGAGCCCTGAGTCGGGCACCTAGTAAACGTCAGAACGCCACTGGGGGGGGGGGGAGAAACAGCAAACTGGTTCCCATGCCCACCCCCCCAAACCGCGGTGCTAGAGGGCCCATTGTGGGCAGTCCAAGGCCTCAGGGACCTGGGAAAAGGCCTGGCCAAGCGGTGAGGAAGCAGGGACACGTCAGGCCAGGCCCCATGTGAGGTACCTGCCGGCCACCCCATCTGACAGTCGACATGACGGAGGCCCCAGGGGATGCAGGGCTCTGTGCACAGTATCCCAGGGCGGGTACGTGAGTGGGCTGTGGCATCAGACAGACTTGGGATTGAATCCTGACTCTGCAATTTGCCAACCCTTGCGACTGTAGGCAAGTCACCTCCTGTTCCAAGCCTCAGTGTCCATCTTTGCACAAGGGGTTGTCGGGGATGTGCCTATCACCAGGCCTAGCGCATGCAAGTTCTCCAGAAATGGCCCTTCAAGGGTGCCCCTGGAGCCCACCGGAGCCACAGAATAGGACTCGAACCCACATCAATCGGATAGCGGAGCCTGTGTTTCCTTCACTAGGAGAAGGAGCGCATCCTAGCTGCTTCCCGGGCTCAAGAAGACGATGGAAGAGAAATAAAGAAGGAAGAGAAACTGGGGGCTGAGGGCCACATGCCGGGCAGGCCCCTGCACCGCATCAGGGACTCCCCTTTGGGGTGCTCTGCTGTGTCACCTGCTACAGGGACCTCTCTCGGTTGTCACGCAGATCACCTGAAGTAGCAGAGAGGGACACACTCAGCGGAGCTGGGCATGCAGGGGCTCGCCACAGTTGGGGGGGGTCTCCCGTTCCTCTTCCTGCACCCCCTCAGAGTGTAAAACAATGAGATGTGGGCATGAGGCTAGCACCGAGTGGATGCGATGAAATAACAGAAGCCTTTCTCCAGAGCTAGAGCAGGACCTTGACTGTGCTCTTTGCCTCTTTGTGCGAAAAGCCCAAGTCAGCAGCATGCCCTGTGTCCTGTGGGAGGGAAGTTTTAACCCAGCCTGTGCCGGGAAGGCCTCAACTCTCCCTCCAGAAAATGACCCACAGCGCAGCACAGAGGGAGGCCATGGCCCACAGGGATGGTCAGGGAGGGCTTCCTGCAGGAGCGGAACGCTGCCTTCCTTCAGCCTGAGCTGAGTCTGCAGTCTGCTCCAGCGGTTCTTGGCCAAGGCCTCCCTAAGGCAGAGGGATTGCTGGAAAGGGAAGCCCAGGATCTAGAGCCTGGCCTCAGGTCCTTCCTACTCCTTTAAAAAGGCAGGTTCAAGTACAAGATAGCTGCCCAAGGATGTCTCATCCATGGCCATGGGGCAAGCCCAGGAGTGCCAGCTCTTTGGCTTCCCCCTGTCCAACCTCAGCCAGGACACATGAGCTGTCAGGACTCCCAGATCGCCCCAGGTCAGCCGCCCCCAGACAGGCTGACCTCAGCCAGAGTGGCCCCCAGCTGACTATCCCTGGCCATGCAGCCCCAACAACATCCAGACCACCTGACTTCGACCAGAATGACCACCCAATTGCCTGACCAGCCCCAGGCCAGCTTACCCTGGCCAGAGTGTTCCCTGACCCTGCCAAATAATGATTCTTACAACTGATATCAGCCAGCTTAACCTCCCTGGCTGACTTTCTCGCTCCACAGTGTCCCCTTAAGCAGAATGACTCCCCCCTCCCTGGTCCATGTCTGTCCTCAGCCTTGTGCCACTGGGCCAGGCCCAATTCCAACCATAGCCCTTAGGGCATAATATCTCTGGGTTCAGGCTCACCGTGAGAGCCCCCTCCCCACATTCTCTGCAGCTCACTCTGGGGTGGGAACCATCAGGCCTCCTAGGTCCTAAGGAAAACCCTATCCCCTCCAGTCTGGATGGCTCACGATCCACAGCCCCAAAACCAAGCCCCAGCTCCTGCTAGAGACCCAACTCCTGCTGGAGGCCACCAAACTAGGAAGAATGAGATCAGACTTTGGATTCAGAGCAAGAATGGTAGCAGGAAACCCCTCTGGCCTCGGTCAACACAGACACAGGCCCCAAACACGCGCACGCACACGCATCAACACCACCATGAGACGGCTGCCACTGCCACCTATGCCCAGGAAACTCCATAGTGATTCGTACGGTCGGTACTAGTATTATTCCTGTTCTACAGATGGAAAATGAGACATGGGGAGATGAGCCAGCTTGCCCAAGGCCACGCTCTAAGTACCAAAAGCTGGGATTTAAGTCACCTATCTTTATTCAAGGAGATTAGGTCCAGAAAGAATAAGGCCCCGGTATTCTGCTGGCCACATGTGTTAATTCAGTTCCATTCACAGGAAATTTGTCCACTAGAAAGTACAAAGCAGGTCCCATGCTGACACTATTAGAGGCACAAGGATGATTAAGATTCTGTCCTGCCTTCAGGGACCTCCCAGTCTGAGTGGGGGTGATGGAATAAGACAAAGCAGAGAAGGGTCAAGGCCACAAGGAGGGTTCAGGAGAAATACTTTCTGGAGGTGGGTGCATCTGAGTAGGGCCCGGAAGGATGGTTATCATTCTGGCCAGAAGAGATGGGCCGAACGGTATCTGAGCAGAAGCAAAGGAGGGCAAGGAATAAACACACAGTTAGTCCAGAGCCTAGGGAAGAGCTCAGACTGATCCAAGCAATGGGAGAGAAGGCTAGAGAAAGGAAGGTCAAGGCCAGACCACGGAGGGAGTGTCTTCTGTGTCCAGGTGAGAAGCTTGGAACTCATTTAGAATTGGGAACCTGGGTGGCTCAGTGGGTTGAGCCGCTGCCTTCGGCTCGGGTCATGATCTCAGGGTCCTGGGATCGAGTCCCGCATCGGGCTCTCTGCTCAGCGGGGAGCCTGCTTCCTCCTCTCTCTCTCTGCCTGCCTCTCTGCCTACTTGTGATCTCTCTCTGTCAAATAAATAAAATAAAATATTAAAAAAAAAAAAAAAGAATTGGGAACCCTGAGCAGGTATTTGAGCAGACTTCGGGTGAGACAGTGAGACAACCTCTATGCCAGGAAGAGGGCAGGTGTGTTCTCCAGAGGGCATAGGATCTGGAGGGAGCTTGGTGGGACAAGCCCCCATGTGGTCCACAGTAAGATGTCCGGGACTGCTGAGGAAATAAGCCTCAGGTCCCCATCCAAGATGCCAACGGCACACACTCCAGTCGCACCCAGAGGAAGCAACACACACACACACACACACACACACACACAGCCTGCAGCCCCACGCTCCCTTCCCCCAGCCTAGTCCAAGCCTCAGGGACACAGTCTCAGCCAGGCTAGGGCCAGGGAGAAAACCAGACTCCGCCACGGGTACCCCATCTCTGTCCCGGCCTCCCACAGAGGGTGGGCTGAATCAAGTCGGGACCCCCACCGGTTCCCCCAGCCCTAGCTCAAACTGGCCCAGCTACATTCCTCAGCTAATCTCCCCAATCTGGCAGGCGGTTGCTGAGGCAACCGTCAGCCACAATTTGGGAAGGCAGGAGGATGGCTTATCCACATCCGGCTGGGCTCTGATGGGGCGATGGAAGGGGCCAAGCAACCTCGGCGGGAAGAGTCAGAGTGTGGGAAAGGGGCCTCCCCAGCAGGACGGTCTCCACAGCTCCACGTGCACGTGTTTCCATGAGTCAACATGTGTGTGTGCGCGCGTGTGCACGGCTGTGAGAGTGACAGCCTGGTATAGAATTTGAGCACCCAGCTGGCAGGAAGGAGACCTGGATCTATTCCCCGCTGAGCCTCTAACTCCCTGTGTGACCAGCAGCAGGTGACCTGCCCTCTCTGAATTGCTGCTTCCTCACCTATGAAATGAGAATGGGGACCCAGGCGACCTCTAGGGCTACTTCCACGTCTAGAATTCTGGTTCCATTCATGCAAGTATGCATGCGAGCAAGAATAATGTGAGGGCTGGGCGCCTGGGTGGCTCAGATGGTTAAGCATCTGTCTTCGGCTCAGCTCATGATCCCGGGGTCCTGGGATCAAGTCCTGACATCAGGTTCCCTGCTCAGCTGGAGGCTGCTTCTCACTTGCCTTCTGCTCCCCCTGCTTGTGCTCTCTCACTCTCTCTGTCAAATAAATAAGTAAAATAAAATCTTTTTTAAAAGAAGAAGAAGAATGTGAGGGCAGAGAGAGACTATGGGGCAGAGATTTGTGAGGGTGACCATGGGTCTCTGAGTGTGGGTCCCCCAGGCACTGTGCTGTGAAGTTGGGGGTGTGCAGGCGTAGATTCCCATGCAGAGTATTTGGGCACACTCAGTGCTAAGCATGTGCCTACAGGGGAGGAGAGTATAAGCGGTGGGGGAGATGGGAGTTGTGTGTGTGTGTGTGTGTGTGTGTGTGTGCACCCCTGTATAAGACCAAACTCCTCCCCACCAGACAAGGAACGGTGCTCTGTGCCAACCGTGGCTGCCAGCCACCGCCAGTATTTTCTGAAGGACCCTAGGTAAACAGAGATTGTTTGCAATGAGATCTTTGTTCTCTTTGGTTTGTCAGTAGACCATCCAGTTCCCAAGGGTGGCCCCAAGAGAAACATAACTTCTACTGCCAGACTGCAAGTTTAGGGGCTGGGATCATACCCAGTCAGAGGCACAGCCCCAACCCTGGCCCAGGGAAACCAAACACAAAGCCAGTGACAGCCCTGGTCTATTTCATCATCTGAAGCTACATCCCTATGCTAGGTAACTCAGCCCAACCCTGGAACCAACACTGGCCTCACCACCGGACATTCTCGCCCAACCCAGCCCTATCCTGTGTTCTCTACCCCAACTACAGCTCCAGTGTCAGGTCCGTCTAACCCCACCTTCTCCTTTCCTAAGGTCAGAGACTGGCCTCCAAACCCCATCCCCAAGCCCTGTGTATAGCAGATGGCCAGCAATGACTAGACTCACCAACCCCATGATCCCAACTAGTCTGACGCCAACCAACCCCACCCAGGCTCAGGCACCATGACTTGAACCAGAGACCTGGCCCACTGCATTTCACTGCATTTCTTGCCAAGATCGATACATCCAGACATCAGCCCAGGTTCCCTGGGTCGGGAATAACCAATGAGTAATTAATTAAGGGCAGAGGTGACCACCTTCTAATCACCCAGGATTCAGCATGGCCGCAGCCAGGAAGATCACCCAGGCAGGACCCCAGAGAGAAAAATCTGAGCTAGGACCGCTTCCAGGAGCCAACACAACGCTCGGTGATGCCAACATCCTTCCACCTCAGCTGAGGATAGAAGGAAGCCAACTAGAGTAGGGGGACCTTAGGCCAGACACACTCCCCGTCACCCTGATCACCATGCACCATAAATCCCAAGGTTTGTGGGAGGGCCGCCATGGTGGTGGTAGAAGGGGAAGGGGCAGGGTGGGGCCTGACACCCTACAGAAGCAAAGGGCTGAATAGGGAGCTGTGCCATGCAGAGGTACGTGGGGCAAAGAGGTCACAGACCCCTGCAGTGCAGACACTCTGCGTCATAACAAAACACAATGCAGCCGACCAGAGAGGCAGAGGGCCAGGCACAAACCCATGCGGTGGGAAAATCTGCCCTTTATTGCGGTCCATGGAGACAGAGAGATGTGTGGTGCCACAGCGTGGTGTGCCAGGGGTGCAGGGCGGCAGCTCTGCCCATTACAGAGGTGGAACACAGTCATACACCACAGGGGAGCAGAGCACACAGCGTGCACGCACCCCGGTACTGACCCCCCGGTGCGGCATGGCGGAACCAGTGCAGAGGGACCACCTCCAACGTGGGCCTGACCCAGGGCTGCACAGAGGCACAGCGCACCAGGACAGCACATCCAGTGACACACTGGGCTGGCACTCGGTGCCGAGTGATAGCTGCGTGGAGGAATGCCAGGGCGCAAAGTTCGAGCCCTACCAGCTCTTCTCCCTCTCCAGACACTAATACAGGGCCAGGGACCTCACTGGTGCTCCGTGACCTCTCACCGCAGGCAGGTGTCTGGTGCAGGCGTGCACAAAGTACAGAGACACAGGGGTGTGGGGCGGAAGGAACCATTGGGCGGGGCAGCCTCGTCCAGAATACAAACTCAATACAGTTCTCAGGAACGGAGTACGTGAAGACTCAAGGGCAGGGGTAGAAAGTGGCAGAGAAATGCCGTGCGGAACGGTGAACTAGAGGCAAGGGCTCTGGAGTCCTAAAATCCAGTGTTGTGCACACAACCCAGCCGTGAGCACGCACAGTACTCAGGGCTCAGGGCGGTAATCCTGTGCCGTGCACCGATGAGCAGATGTTACGCTAAAGACCGTGCAAAGGTGCTACCTGCAAAACCTGCCAGTCCTGGAGCCCAAGAAAGCGGCTCCGAGCCACAGCATGAGCACAGACTGAGCAGTGTGCAATGCAGGACAGAGGGGCGAGCAGGGCGGGTGCTCATGGCAAAGAGGTTGCTCAACTGCGGCTGCCAACGGGAACCCGGGGGAAAGGGCACAAGCAGACTCCCCAGCGGGAATCCCAGGAGAGGCTGAGGCTCCATAAGAGGCAGCGTGGTGGTGGCCATGGTGCAGGGTCGTGGGAGGGACTTGGCCGGAGGGCCCCTATCCAGCGGAGTGCAGGAAAGCAGTGGGACTGAAGCGTCACATGCAACAAAGCCGTGCGGTGCTGGTAGGGTGCAAAGGTGGGACGCAGAGCAGCTGTGCCCAGAGACTCAGAAAAGCCGCGTAGCCAACACAGTGCAGATCCCCACTGCAATCGTGCAGTGCAGAGAGGCACGTGACGCAGAGAGGCAGTGTGGCCGGAGCCTGCCATCTGTTGGCACTGCACAGTGGCCGAATGCTGGGAGCTAGCCCCAGATCCCTAGAGAGTCCACACATGCGGGGTGGCAGTATGGGTCAGGAAGATGCGGCAGAGGTGGAGGTGGAGGGCACGGACCCACAGGAGTGTCCACATAGCCAATACAACACAGGATCCCAGCACGGTCACGCGGGGCAGGGCTGAGATGCGGCATAGTGCCAGGACACCATGGGCCCAGGAACCCCAGAGAGCATCCGCCCACAGTGGGCCAGCGCCGTGATGCAGTGCAGTTAGGCAGAAACACGGCACACAGCCAATGCCACACGGGGAGGTCGCACATGCTGTGACACACTGGACAGCAAGGGACGCCCAGACTCCTGGAAAACCCTGGCGATGCCAGTCTGAGCTGGCTAATCCACGGCTTGGCTGCTGAGGCCTCATCTGCCCTGGGGACTTCCTTCCACCCCGTCCCCTGACCCCAACATCTTCCACCCCAGTGACTCTCCAAGGGCACGGGATGAAGCCATTGCTGGACGGGCGGCCAGAACTGAGCACATGGTCCAGGTATTTCTATCCGAGCAGGGCCCCAAAGTGCTGGCAGGCAGACAATGAATTCTGATTCTGCTGAAAAGCTTTTGGGCAGTCAAAGCACGTCCCCTGGCCCCCAGCCCAGGGCAGGGCGGTGCAGGGCAGGACAGGGCAGAGACAGAGAGGGGGACCTTTTGGACTATAGGCCCTGGTACAGGGTGAGCAGGAAGTGGGGTGAAGAACAGTGGGGAGGAGGTGAGAGACGAGCCAGATGCAGCCAACCTGGCTGGTCGCTGCTGCCCTCCCCACCTCTACCTCCTCCAGGGCCTGGACTTCATCAGAAGCCAAAAACAAACTTTTCTGAGCACGCAGGATGCCCGCGCACATACACTCACAGGCTTAATAACTGTTGGTACTTAACGCAGTGCTGACTAGTTAGCAGGCCCCATTCTAACTACATACCTGCGTGTATAAAATACATCCTCATGGCAACTCCGTGCAGTGTGTTAAATAATTACCCGATGTCACAGATGAGAACACAAAAGACCCAGGAAGGTCAAGTAACCTGCCCAGGTGTTACACAGCTAGTAGTGGTGGGGCTGGTGTTAGGACCCAGAGCCTGTGCCCTTAACCACGCTGGAGGTAAAGCACATGTTTACACACACGCACAACCACAAGGGTGTACATGTCCACACATGCAGACACACATATATACGCATTCTGAGCAGCGTATCCCCCACACTTTCAGCTGAGACCCATCTCTCCTTGTGGTCCACATAACTTTCTGACACCTCCCAGTTGTCACCTCTTTCCCCCCCACCAAGAGAAAGAAAGAATGTGCATGCGTGTGGTGGGGCAGGTAGGGGGGAATTGCAGGGGGAGCAGAGGGAGAGTGAGAGAGAGACAGACTCTTTTTTTTTTTTTTAGATTTTATTTGTTAATTTGACAGACAGAAATTACAAGTAGGCAGAGAGGCAGGCAGAGAGAGGGGAAAGCAAGCTCCCTGCTGAGCAGAGAGCCTGATGTGGGGCTTGATCTCAGGACCCTGAGATCATGACCTGAGCCAAAGGCAGAGGCTTTAACCCACTGAGCCACCCAGGCACCCCAAGAGAGAAAGACTCTTAAGCAGGCTCCATACCCAGTGCGGAGACCCATGCAGGGCTTGATTCATGACCCTGAGATCCTGACCTGAGCCAAAATCAAGAGTCGGATGCTTAACCAACTGAGCCACCCAGATGCCCCCAATTGTCACCCCTTATCCCCCAACTGCACCATGCCCCTCTGTTCTCTCCATCCTCCATCTGTCCCCCGACCCTCGGCTGTTCCCCCAACACCATCTGTCTGTCCCCTCGGCCCCAGCTGTCCCCAGCCTCCAGATATATCTTCATTGTTCGTTACCTTCCATCCCTAGTTGTCCCCCATGCCCCAGCTGTTACTCTGCACCCAAATGTGATCTTAGTCATCAAATATCCCCAACCATACCCCTTCCCAATTTCCCCATCCCAATCCTTCCACCCAGCTTCTACACTCTATTCCAAAACCTCAGGGACCCTTCCGAGTCCTTGCTTTCCACATCCTTCTTATCCTCCACTAAGTCCTGGGATCTGCGTCCTGGAAATCTGCCCCCAAGATTCCTGAGCCAGCCAGCAACAGCGTCTTCTACACTGTCTGCGTCAGAAGTCCTCCCCTAGCCATTCTTCAGGCAATGGCCATCCTGCCCGGACCAAGTCCAGGGAGCATACTGGCCCCCATCTGTGACCGCCCTCTGAAGCCCAGCTCCACCCTCCACCTGCTCCAAGCCTTCCTTGTGTACCCCAGAGTTCACATCAATGCAAACACTGAGAGGGCACGAACCATATACAAAGTCCTGGAAGTGCTGGAGAGTTGACAACAGAATGCGGACCAAGGAGGACTACTGCAATAGTCCAGGCAAGAAATGATGGGCCAGGAGGAAGGGAACATGGATTCAACAAAACCTTCTTCAATGGCTGCTGAGTGGTGGTTCTATCAGACCACTTCCACCCCCAGAAGTGTCCAGGCCTCATACCTCCAGGACAGCCCTGTCCATAGTACTTTCTGCCCTGATAAAAACGTCCGCTCCTGCACCAACCAATGCAATAGCCACTAGCAACACGAGATTCTTGAGGACTTGAGATGTGGCAAGTGTGACTGAGGCAGTGGTTTGTATTTTCATGGATTCTAACCAATTTACATTTAATAACCACATGTGAGTAAGTGGCCACCATATTTGCAGGAAGTTCTACTGAGCGTCAGCTCTAGACTGACTACGGAGAAGCAGAAGCATTGGGGGGCCTTCATAGAAGGGAGATCGGGGGGGCAACCCCCCAAGGAAAAGGGTGTCAGAAGCTGAGTGGCAGAGGCCCTGCTACAAAGCTATACAGAGTCACCAGGACACTCTCTACCCAACACATGCACACCCCATTCCTGGACACAGAAACTCCGACCACAGGGCACCCCACACCCAGACTCACGCACACCTGGATACTCTAATGCATGGGCTCCCTGTTGGGGAACACAGACACCCCCACAGTCCAATATCCAGACATTTCGGAACCCCACACCCAGACATCCAAGTACTCAGACAGCCCCACATGTGGACACAACACAGAGACACTCCCGTCCGTACTTGAGCGCCCATGAACCTGAGGACTGACGGACACCTGGGTACGCCCACCTCCAGATCTAGAGACATTGGGCCATCCTCCCACAGCCTGGTCCGGGGACCATCTGGATACTGAGATGCCACCCACCCAAAGAGGTCTGCACCCAAACTCCGGGAATTTGACACTTAGATACCAAGACACCCTAGCAGCAGGCTCTCCAGGGATCCAAACAGCTGGTCACCTCCCTATTCCAAACTCAGATCCTGCCACAGGGTATCCAGATGGCCAGACCACCTTGACAAGCCATACACATATGTCCTGTGTGCCAGGCTGCAATCATACAATCACACACATACACACTCCTCATCTCATTCTGACTGCCCTGGATCACAACTGCACACCCCTCAGCCAGACTCCCATAACCCCACCTGCAGGGGTCACTACAGGGAGCAGCCCTGCTCCCCTCCCTGGAGCTCACAAGCTGTTGGCACAAAGGCTTCGACCCCACCTGCTTACTCCAGGATCTGGGACAGAGAACGGAGGGAGTCTCCCCCTCCTGATGCAGGGCCTGCCCTCCCTCCTCCCAGGACGCTCAGCTCCAACTGACAGTTGGGATTCCATGCCTCGCACCACCTGCCGAGGCCTCCAGCACAAAGGCTGGGCCTTGGGGCAGGACGGCTTGCCAGCTGCTGGGGGGCGGGGTTGGAGGCAGAATTGGAAGCTGGAGAGTGGGGGGAATGACAGGCCGGAGACCGATCTCTTCAGTCTCTTCCAGGGACTCAACCTCCCCAACTCACAGCTCCCAGATGACTCTGTACGTGGCCTTTCCACACACAACACCATCCCCCGGCAGAATTTTCCAGATTCCTGGAGGGAAAACCGAATTCTTTAATCTCTACTTTCAGTGGAGTCAGTGCGCCCCCATCTGGCTTCTCCAGCTCAGAACTTGACCCACTGGACCTCATTCATTCTTTCTTGCCACATGTATTCAGTGCTGGTGGGCCAGGACTTGAACCAGATATTAAGGACTCAGAATTGACCTAAACACCCAGTCTCTGTCCTCACAGAGTTCATGGTCTGTAAGGGAGAAAGGACCAATAAACTGCAATTACAATAATTACAATGCTGTGAAAAAAATCTAATCAACCCCCACTCTCCCTGAGCTAGAACAGGGAGTAAGTAACCAAGGAAGGCTTCAGGGAGGAGATGATGCCTGAGCTGAGACCTGAAGGAAGAACAGAAGTTCACCAGGAGAAGAGGTGGAATTAGAAAGCTCTAGGGGAAAGCACAGCTTGGAGGACAGAAGGGAGCTGCGGGAGGAAGGAAGGGCACAAGGCACCCCTAGCAACTCTAGCTAACCCAGCCCTGCATGAAAAAAACACCCCACAAGTCTAGCTTAGCAGATGACAGCATGGAAGGGGAGCAGCATGCCTCAAAGCAAGCAGTTGTCCACCTTGAATTTTCTCTGAGACTTGAGCTGGGCAGGGGGCCGCCAAGGAGCTCAGCACCCACAACCCTGGCCACTCTCACCACTCCTGCTGAGTATCCTGCCCCCCCCCAGCCCCAGGGAGAATACCTTCCATCCGTTACCTTCCATCCAGCTGCTCAGACAAGCCTTTATTGCCCAACCTGAAACCACTAGGCAGCCTCTCCCTCATTCCTGTTGTCCACAACCCCAGGAACCAAAAGGACAAAATGAGCTAGAACACAGAGGAATAAATTATGGCCAGATTTGCATGCCTACTAGACATCCCACACCTACCTTTGGTGGGGCAGGGGATAGAGGAGGCATTCAGGGAGCTGGGCTGATCTTACGCAGGTTGGGGGCAAAGATAGATTGTACCCCTTCTACAAAGTGTTTATTTATAAACGAAGCCCCAAAGGTAATAGCTACAAGGATGCCGGAACTTTAAAGTAAAGTAATTTGCCCAAGGTCACAAGGACAGCAAGTGGCAGAGGTAGAATTTGAACCCAGGCCCCCCTGGCTTCAAATCACAGTTTCTGGGGCTCTGTAACAGTCCTCAAAACCATCTTTTGTTCCCTGGCACTCACAGATAGAGCCTTGCTTTACAATCTACCAAGTACTATGCACCATTATTATGATACTCATAAGACATATGAGAAAACCAAGACCCCAGAAATGGAAGTAACTTGCTCAGGGTCTCACTCCCATCTAATACCTCAGCTCTTAACAGTCTCCCCGCTGCTGGCAAGAGGTGGAGCACAGGAGGGTTCTTGCAAGGGGGGAGGAGTGGAGGGGGGGCACAGTAATCTTCCGGTTTGATCTCAGGGTGGGGGAGGAGCAAAGTTGCTGGGGAGGGGTTGGAGAGGGAGAGGAAGCCAGGCTCCAGCTCCCAGCCAACAGCAGGAGCGGCTGCGGGAGCAAGAGGAGGTCTGCCCGAGAGGCCCGAAGGGGCGGCGGGGCGGCGAACTCGACTCCGGGGAGCCAGTTCTCCGAGGCCAGCGGCCAGGAGGAGTCTCTCCGGGGCCAAGGTGGCCCAGCACGTGCTTTGGCTCTGATCTCTGCTTGGGGCGTCTCCCCGTTACTCCGTGCCCTGGGTACCAAGCTGGAGACACCCAAACGGTGGAGATTGAGAGGATGAGGCCGCGGGAGGGGACCGGGTCACCCCTGCCCCAGGGGACCCGTAGAGTACAACTCCGCTGGAGGGGGCCACAGTCCAGGATCCCAGGCCCCAGGGAAGGAAGGGGGGGGCGGGGGAGTCAGACACACGCACACAGCCGACACACGTACACAGCCGACACACGGTTCACGGCACACACGGACACACAGACACAAGCTCCTTATACGCACATTCAGATCCGCGAACACACACACACACACCGCGCGATCGCACAGCGTACAGAAACACGGAGACACACGTACACACTCACACACACCGCGGTCCGGGCCGGCCGAGAGGCCGCAAAGTTGCGGAGTCGGCCAAGGGAGTGTCCCGGGAGACCCCGGTGTCCGCGGTGCCTCCTGCCCGCCACGGGAGGGGGCGCCGTCCTGCGCCCCAAGGCCAGGCCCTGCCCGCGCCCGGACGTCGTAGCCCCGCACGGCCACAGCGCCCGCCGCGCCCCCCACCCCCATCCACCGCCCGCCGGGTGCAGCCACGGCCGAGCCCCGCAGCAGCACCCGCCCGCCGGCCCCCGGTGCCCGCCTCCCGCGCCCGGCCCAACCCGCCAACAGCCTGGGCGCCCCGCGGCCCCAGCGCCGCTTCCGAGCTGCCGGCCGCCAGCGCCGCGCAGAACTTGAGAAACAACAAACAGCCCGACATGTCGGAGTCGGCGGCTCCGGGGCCCCCTTCCTCCCTCCCGAGCCTCAGGCCCGGCCCGACCCGGGAGGGGAGGGGGCGCCGCCGCGACAACTTGTTCCGGGCCCGCGCGCCACATACGCACACACGCGGGGCGCGCACAAACACACACACACACACACACACACACACACATCCAGACACCGCCCCCTCGGGCGGCCCCGGGCCCCGGGCACACACTCAGCCACCGCCCAGGCGCGCACCACACTCGCAACATTCCTGGACACGCAGCCAGCACGCACGGACACACTCACACACTCACATCCGCTCCAGACACGCTCCTACACACGCATTCCCGGCACACTTGGCATTCACTCGGACCCACGCAACCCCCGGCGGCGCACACCACCAACCCCAGACACTCCCACACGTACACATCGCGCACACAGTGCACGGACACACACGTTCCGGACCCGTTCCCACGCCTTCACACACGTACATGGACTCACAAGCACACACACCACACACGCGTTCCCCGATCCACACGCGGGCACAATCCACAGAGCACTCCCTGTCACACGCATAACACAAACACACAGCACATTCGCGGACACATAACAGGCAGCACTACCTGCCACGACATACAAAATGCAAACAAATACAACACATTCGCAGACACAACTCCGGCCACAGAAACAAACTCAGATGCACACACACAATCTACTGGCCGCACAAACACTACTCACTGGCAGGCGCACAAGACAGCGCACACCCAATGCCTCGACGCACACAACATTCACCCCAACACACTCGTAGACGCACAACACACACAGTACCTTTCCATGCACACATAACTCACGGACACACAACATTCACGGACACACAACACCCTGAGCCCCCGGTCGCACATCCAACACTCAGACACACACAGGGAGCAGGCTCGGAACGCCCGGTCACCTAACACTTAACACTTTCTTGAGAGCTACGCCATGGGCCCCGGGGGCTCCGCGGGGCAAGCTCGGTCGGACCAACGCGCGCTTACCTGCCGGAGTCTCGGTCTCAGGAGCGCAGAGCTGGAAGGTGAGCGCCAGGACCAGAGCCTGGGCGCGGACCATGGTGCGCGCCGCCTGCCCGGGGGCCCGGCGCAGGAGGTGCCGCCGCCAGAGCCCCAGCCGAGCCCAGCCGGAGGCGAGCCGGAGCCGGAGCGAAGCGGCGCGGCGCGGAGCGGGACTGGCGCCGAGTCCAGAGCGGGAGCCCAAGCAAGCGGGGCGCTGACGTCAGGCCCGGCCCCGGGTTCCGCGGTCTCGCGGCGCCCCCTGCTGGCAGCCGCACGCGCTGCAACCGGTCCGGTCTCCGACTGCCCGGGAGCGCCCCTCCCCCATTCCTGCAAACCACCCCCCCCCAACCCCGCCCCGGTCCGGGCTGGGCCCTGAGGCCCACCGCCTCCACACTCACCCAGCACCGACTTTCTCAAGCCAGCATGCTCGCTGCCCACACTTAGCTCTGGCATAGCGCTCTCGGGGACAGAAGACCCAAAGACACTCTGCTTCTCTGTCCCCTTTGATGCTTGCATTCCCTCTTATCGAGACCCCTCCAAATGCACATTCATGCATACCTCCAAGGACAGAGTGCTCATCATCTACTGAAACCAGATGGTTGGGTCTTTGAAACGCTGGCTTTTAAAGTTGTCCATAATATTCTTTTATTATCCTTTTAATATCCATGGGATCTGTAGTGATGTCCCCTCTTTCATTCCTGCTATTAGTAAATTATGTCCTTTGTTCTTTTCTTAGCCTGATGAGAGGCTTATTTATTGATTGATCTTTTCAAGGAACCAGCTTTTGGTGGATCTTATTTTTCTCTTCCTATTTCCTGTTTTCAATTCCATTGATTCCTCTAATTTTTTTTCTTCTGCTTCCTTTGTTTTTAATTTGCTCTCCTTTTTCTAGTTTCCTGAGGTGGAAGCTTAGCTGATTGATTTTAGATTTTTCTTCCTTTCTAATGTTTTCATTCAGTGCTATAAATTTCCCTCTAAGCACTGCTTTTGATGCATCCCAGGAATTTTTATAAGTTGTGTTTTCATTCTCATTGAGTTTAAATTTTTTTTATTTCTTAGCATTTCTTCTTTGATCTATTTGGGGTTTTTTTTTAAGGATTTGTTTATTTATTTATTTATTTGAGAGAGAGAGAGAGGGTGCACTTGCAGCGGGGAGGGGCAGAGGGAGAGGAAGGGAGAGAATCTCAAGCAGACTCTACACTGAGTGCAGAGTCTAATAAGGAGCTTGACCTCACAACCCTAAAATCATGACCTGAGCCAAAACCAAGAATCAGACACTCAACAAAGTCATTCAGGTGCCCCTGATCCATGTGTTATTTACTCTCCAACAGAGTGTTCCAGCTACCTTTCTGTTATTGATTTCTGGTTTAATTCCACTGTGGTCTGAGGGCAAACATTGTACGCGTCTGGTCTTTTAAAGTTAAGGTGTGTTTTAGAGCCAGAATGTGGTCTATCTTGGTGAATATCCTACATGAGCTTGAGAGGAATGTGTATTCTGCTGTTATTGGATGGCATAGTCCATGGATGTCTATGACTGATGGTGGTATTGAGTTCAACTACGTCCCTACTGATTGCCCACTGATTCTGTCCATTTCTGGCAGAGGAGTGTTGAAATCTCTAACTATGATAGTGAATTCATCTATTTCTCCTTACAATGCTGGTGTTTAGAAAATTATTCCTTTTCATGCCATAAAGTCTGCCTCTGTCACTAACTCTCCTTGGCCCTTGTCTACCTCTGGCTACACAGGTTAAGTATATTTGGGGCTCTACCCAGTACAATGTTGCCAAACTTGTTGCCCATTACTATGTCCAGACACCTTCTATGTACTTTACCCACATAGACTCATTTAATCCTCACCACTATTACTTTTTACTCCCATTACATAGTTGAGGAAATTGCAGTACAGAGAGGTGACTTTTTCAAGGTTGTGCATCAGTATGTAGTGGGCACCAGGATTTGAATGAAGACCATCTGGCTTAACTTGAGTGGAGGCTGAGAACTGCCTCCCATCTGGAGCGAATTAACAAATACCAGATAGTGATTCGTTTATTCAACAATTCCTATAAGCCAAGATGGAGTTCTAAAACAGAAAAAAATTCCTACCCTCATGGAGTTTACATTCCAGTGGGAAAACAAGAACAATAAACAGCCATGCAAGCAAATTCTCTGGTACATGAGATAGTGATAAACCACGGCTTCTGGTGGGACAAAGATATACCAGAAAAATGGAGGGAGAAAGAGTGAGGGGGAAAGAGATTATTGCAGTTTTATTTATTTTGGGTTTTTTTTAAGATTTTATTTACTTTTGCAAGAGAGAGAATGAGCATGAACAGAGGGAGAAGCAGATTCCCCACTGAGCAGGGAGCCCAATGTGGGGATTGATCCTAGGACCCTGGGATCATGACCTGAGCCACCCAGGTGACCCCTAAGGGCAAGACTTTTGTCTTGTATCCCAGAGCTTAGTGTCTAACATGTAGTTGATGCTCAAAAAAATACCGAATGGGTAAATAAATGAATGCAGACGGACATGGTCTTTGCCTTCATGAGACTTACACTCTCAGGGAAAAGACCAACAGCTAACATACAAAAATATGCCATTACAATCCGAGATGTGCAGTCTAAAGAAAATGGGAGAAATGCTGTGATAAATAATTGGGGTGAACATTCTACTTGAGTTAAGGGGGTCTGAGAGGGATTTCCTGAGTAAGTGAAGTGGTAATATTTGAGCTGGGACCTGAAGTAAGGGAAGGAGCCATCAATCAGTGGGGAGGGACACAGCAGCCAGAGAGGACAGCCTGTACAAAAGTAGGAGCTGGTGTGTTTGAGGAACAGTCAGGCCAGGGTGGCTGGAATGGAGTGGGGAGGAAAGAGGAGCCAGATACAGCTGGAGAGGCCGGCAGGATGGGGAGGGCGTACAAGACACTATGGCAATTTGGGTTAAGCCCTAAGAACAGTAAGAAGCTATTGGAGCTTTAAACAGAATAAAACTACTTTCTTGGGACTCCTGGGTGGCTCAGTTGGTTAAGCGGCTGCCTTCGGCTCGGGTCATGATCCCAGTCTCCTGAGATCGAGTCCCACATCGGGCTCCTTGCTCGGCAGGTAGCCTGCTTCTCCCTCTGCCTCTGCCTGCCATTCTGTCTGCCTGTGCTCGCTCTCTCTCCCTCTCTCTCTCTCTGACAAATAAATAAAATCTTTTTTAAAAAAAAAAACTACTTTCTTTTTAAAAGTCTTCAGATGAGCCAAGGGGATAACAGACTGTAGAAATAGAGACAGACCCACAGATAGATGGTTCTAACTAGTGGAGAGTGACACCGGATAGAGCCTAGGATTTCAAGGTCTATCAAAGACCTCCCTGTGCCTGCCTCCGCTGCTACTCACTGAGGGGGGCACAAGTGAGATTGGCCTGCACCTGGAGGAGGCAGGGCAGAAGGCTTCTAGGCTCTTGGTCCTCTCTCTTGTGAGCCCTGGTGAGCCGGAGAAGGGGCCACAGAGACAGAGAATTTGAGCGAGAATCACAGGAAGAAAGTCAGAAGCAAGAAAATGTTGATGGGGAAGAAACAGATAGATACAGGAAGAGACAGGAAGGACTACCCAGAACAAGAAACTCAAGGAGAGCAATCCAGTGAATAGAAGAAACAACCAAAGGTGATGCTGTTTGCAGAGGACTCCTGGGAGAGCTTTGTGACAAGAGTTTACCATTGATCCCATGTTCCTCTATGTGGACACTGAGGCTCAGAAATTATGTGGCCCTTGTCCACTTTCCCGCAAAACTAGTAAATGATAGGCCCAGGATTCAAATCTAGACCTGACCAACTCCACACCCACTCTTGATCTTTTTGCTGGAGAAGACTACAGGGCAGACACCGTCATGGGAGGAGAAGGAGAACAAGAGCAACAGGTGGACAGATGAACACTGCTTCACTTGGAAAAGATCAAAGACTTCCAGAAGCCTTGAGTGGCCTGGAGTGACCTGCCTAAATCTAGGGGAAAAGGAGACAGCACCGCAGACAGGCCAGGTAGTAAGGAAATTCAATTACTTTCAACTCATGGAATATTTATGACACCTACCCTGGGCCAGTCCCATATTGGGTGCTGGTGTCATGGAGATGCACCATACATGACCCACTCTTGCCCAGAGGGGGAAATGGACATGTAAACAAATAAGGGACTGTGTCCTAAAGGCCATAACACCAATTCAGAGAAAACACAAAGGCAGCAAAGGTTGACTCAGCCTAGGGAGCTGGAAAACAACACCAAAGAAATGATATCTGAACCTGGAATCTCCCAGGAAGGCAAGGCCAGAAGAGCATTTCAGGCAGAAGAAGAAACATGAATAAAGATACAAGACATGGAATTGCTCAGAAAGGTGGGTATCAGGTGCTGTTGGATCATGGGCTACGCACAGTCTTATAGCAGGAGATAAAAACAGTGTGGGACTCAGAGTACAGAGGCTATTGAATACAAGGTGTGAAAAGTAGACTTGAACCCCTCAATCAGTAGTTGTCCAACCATGTCTTTGGGGAAACCAAGGGACTCCTTAAGTTAAGCTGAGGGGTTCTGCCATGGAATTAAAACTACAGCCATCTCCTAACTTGCAAGAAGGTAACTTAATTACTTTGAAGAGAATTTTCTTTGTTTAAAGGTGGTGCTTTTCCTCCATGTACTTTTCTAAAGATTTTAGCATATGGCAGTTGTGCTAGAGATTAACAGAGTCAGTATAGAATCACTGTTTCATTTTGTTTTGTTTTGTTTTGTTTTACAGTTTTAACTTTAGCATGTCAGTAGTTCATTATGTTCTAAAAAGAACTGTGGCTTCTGGATCTAAGTATTGGGGAATCACAGAAGGACTTTCAGCAAGGAAAAGAAAATCTGATCTTTCTGTTTAAAAAAAAGAAATCATTCTGGAGGTGTCTGGCTGGCTTCGTTGGTAGAACATGAGATTCTTGACCTCAAGGTTGTAAGTTCCAGCCCCATGTTGGGTGTAGAGCTTACTTAAAAATAAAATATTTTTAAAAAACCATTCTGGAGGCCTGAGGAAGAAGGAAAGCGGAAGGAAATGGGGGGAGAGGGTTTCAGTTAGGAAGAAGGCTGCTGATACAGTTGATGTCCTGGACTGAAAAGGGGGGCTATTGGGATGAATGGGGGGACTAAGTCCAGTCTCCAGGAGGCAGACCTACTAGATGATTCTCCAGGATTTCCAGCCAGGCTGTCCAGGGAATTCAGAGGAAACAGTCTGGTAGAGAAGCTAATGTCAACAGCTCAAAGTCACCTAGAGAGTCTTCAACAGAAGTAGATCTATGTGTCACAGTGAAAACAGAACGTAAGCAAAACTGGGTATTTTGTGCATGTGTGTGTATGTGCCCATGCACAAGGGTACTCACATAAGTGTGGGACCAAGTCTTTGCCCCATCATGGGACATCTACTTTCTCTAATAATAAAAACAGGTATAAACATTTTTTGAGCACATAGTATGAGCCAGACCCTAGTCTGGGTGTTTTACATATGATATTTCCCATCTAATCTTCACAATAACCTAATAACATTTATCAAATGCTTTCATGTGCCAAACATTGTGCTAAATGCTTCAAATGAACAATAGCTCAATTGATTTTCATAAGAGCCTTAAAACAAATACTATTATTTCCTTCATTTTAAGGATAAGAAAATGGAGACACAGAGAGGCCAAGTGACTTACCCAAAATCAAATGGCTGGAAAAGGGCAGAGTCAAGACTCAATGTCAGTTCTGCCAGAATCCAACCACCTGCAGCTTTCATCAGAGCACTTTGCTTTCTTCTCTTCCTCAGAGAAAAGGCCTTGAGCTGGCAGGCTTTGGGTCAGTAAAATCTAGAGAAAGTTACTCTTCCTTATCCTTCAAAGTTCTGGCACAGTGTTTGTCTAAGCCAGTTTCCTAGGCCACCTGCATCAGGATATTCTTGAAAGCTGGTAGGAATTGCAGATTCCTGAACCTGTCCCCCAAATTCTAATTCAGTAGGCTCGATATGGGACCTCAGGTAAATTTTATGCATACTGAGGATTTTGAGTGGGACAGTCTCCACAGCACCTCCTGCAAGAACCGCCACTCCACCCTGGCTCCTTCCAGAGCACCTTTCTCCTCTGAACTCCAACAGTGTCCTCTGTCCTATTCTATCAACTAGGGTTTTAGCTATCTATGTTCATGTCTTACAGCCAATAAAAATATGATTTAGTGTTTTTACTGTGTTACATCTGCTTATAAAGCACTTCCACTCTCCCACTAAATCCCTTCTACAATGTAAGCATTTTGAGAGGGGGCCTTCCTCCTTGTGATACCTCCTTTATATCTGAGCACACTTAGCATTTTACAATGTGCTCTTCTATCCACAACGTTATCCTACTGTTTCATCCAATCTTCACCACAGTCTTGAAGGAGATATATTGTCCCCCAGTGTACCCGTCAGAAAAAAGCCTGGCCTGGGAGCTTGGGACACCTGCCCAAGGTGGCCAAGCTAGGAAGCAGAAGGACTAGGAGTTGAACCTAAATATTCTAGCTCCAAGCCCAGTGCTCTTGCCTCCACATCAAGTTAAGTCTACTCTATTCAGTAGTAGGGAAGTAAAGTTTGCTTCCCTATGCTGTTATAGGATAGCAGAGAATAAATGAGGTGATGTCTTAAAAGTTCTGGCACAGCGAGCACTCCATAAACGATGGGGAGAAGAAAAAACTGAAGTCAGGGAAGGGTAGATGACTTTCCCCAAATCAAACACAAGTCGCAGACTGTAGGCACAGCTCCAGGCCGGTCTCGGATGCTCCTACTTCGCAGAACCACTTGGCCAGCCCTGAGTCTCCACGACTCCCTCGGGTACTTCCAACCCCCCATCTCACTCCACAACCCCCGCAGTCATCCGAAGCGCCACCGCGCGGGCAGCGAAGGTAGAGCACGAGCTTTTTAAAAAGAGCAAAGGGCGTGGCCACACGGCGGGGCGGGGTGGAAGGCGGGGCGCAGGCGCGCGGGCGCGGGCGCGGGCCGATGACGTAGATGCGCTGTCCGGCTCTGAGCTGTCTGCGGGAAGCATGTGGGGCTGCGGCGCGCTGGTGGGGGCGCGAGCCGGGTCGCGAATGCCGCACGAGCTGTTCCTCGCTTGGCACCGCGGCTGGTCTGCTGCAGCCCCCTACTCCGCAACTGCCGAGCCCTCCCGGGTCCGGGCGCTGGTCTATGGGCATCACGGGGACCCAGCCAAGGTCGTCGAGTAAGAGACGGCGCCGAAACGGGGCCAGGGGCCAGGGGTTACTGGAGGGGGTTAAGACGCGCTGTGAAGAAGGGGGTCTTGACCAAGGAGGGAGCGGGTGGAGCAAGAAGGCAGAGAATAACAGGACCCAAACTGAGCCCAGGGCGCTTTGGGTAGCTCAGAAAGTCGGTACTTCCAGGTGGTTGAAGGCCAGAGAGGCACAATTATGACGGAAATCGCCGCTAACTTTTTTTTTTTTTTTTGAAGTACAAGTGACATGCAATGTTAGATTAGATTTAGGTGTACAACATGATGACTCGATATTTGTATGTATTGCGAAATGATTGCCACTGTAAGTGCAGTTAGTATCTGTCACCATACACAGCTACAGAATCCTTTTTTCTCCTGATGAGAACTTTCAAGATCTACTCTCTTAGAAATTCTCAAACATACAGTATTACTAACTGTAATTGCCAGGCTGTACGTTAGGTCCCATGATTTTCTTATTTTATGACAGGAAGTTTACCGTTTGACTCCCTTCACCCATTTGGCTCCTACATAACACACACACATACACACACACACACCCCACCCCACCCCCACCCCCAGCACTAGTCTGTTCTTTGTATCTGTGAGGTTGATTTTTGTTTTAGATTACACTTGGAAGTGAGATCATTCAGTATTGGTCTTTCTCTGACTTTATTTAATGCAGCATAATGCCCTCAGCATCCATCCATGTTGTTTCAAGTGGCACGATTTCATTCTTTTTTATGGTTGAATAATACTCCATTATTTTATATATCTAATAGGTAACATTGTTATGGACATTATTCCACTACTATACATATATATATACACACACAGATAAGTATATACACACAGACACACATATAAATATGCCATTATACCTGTTTATACTACATTTTCTTGATCCATTTATCCCTCAATGACTTTTACTGACTAGGTATTATATGTGAGGCACATAATGGATGTATCTAAATGGATGCTCTCACTTAATCGTCCCTTTTGTGGAAGGTACTTGATTTAGCCCCGTTTTGTCAGAAAACTGAGGTGTAAGGTAAAATCACTTGCCCAAGGTCACACAGCCAGTTAGTGGCAGAGTTGAAATTTAAACCCAGGTCTTACTGATTTGCTTGAGTTCCTAGGCAGTATCATCATCATTATTATTATTATTATTATTATTTTGGAGAATATTTTCTGAATGCTTTTATGTCCACTTGAATCTTCGCTTCCCAGAAAGTAGGTGGGAGACCATTGTTTTCCGTTTGCAGAAGACAAGAAGGGACTTGTCCCAAGTGATATAGCTAATAAGTATTGAAATAGGGGCAGGAACCCATAGCATCTACTCCTATCTCATGTGATTTCCTGTCTGTCACACTATATATGTGCCTTTAGCCAGTCAAAGAGTTCCTCTTTTGGAGCCTTACAGACCTAAGGTCAAAGACAGACTCCACGTCTTCGTAGCTGTTTGATCTTACGCAAGTCACTCAGCCCTCTAAGCCCTCATTAATTTTATGAATATGTTCTCCTAACATTCTGTTGTATCTTCATCTGTGATTTTTGCGTGTGGTTGATAAAGAACAGCATATGAATTGTCAGCCATTATAAATCTGCACAGAAGTGACTCTAACCATTCAGAAATGCTAGTGGGGTCACTGTAATGGAGCTAAGGCAGAAGCACTGGTCTGGGAATCAAACCTGGAGACCAGTTTAAACTCCGTCCTAGCTCTGTATGTTTGGCAAGCTACTGAAGTTCTCTGAGCCTGTTAACCTCATCTTTAAGCATGGACACAATACAGGTACAGCTAATAGTGCTGACTAGCTGAGATCAAGCTAATGCTCTACGCCAGAAAGCGCCGACGTACTCTCCTGTTTACCACTCTCTGATTCCTAGCACATGGTTTGATTGTTTTCCAAAGGACAGGCAAACATGGAATTATTTTTATGGCTGAAATACAGGCCAGAGGGCTCTCTTCAGCAACACATATGCTAAAAGTAGAACGATACAGAGATTAGCATGGTCCCTGTTCAGAGATGACATGCAAATTCATGAGGCATTCCATATTTTTTCTTTAAAAAAAAAATCAAGCCAGATGTTTTGACAGCTGGAGGAGATAAGCCTCAGTTAAATTCAGGGTCATGCACTCACCCCAGCCACATCCACCATGAGAAAATATTGAGAAGACACATCAGTCAGTAACCGTCAACCTGCATGTTAATCATAGGTAATGATCACTGTGTCGGGAAGAGCTGTCCCTGAAGACTGTGCTGTAATAAATTGGTAAAGCTCTGATGAACACCATTTTCCAAGAGTGCACCCCAAAAGGGTATGGTATGGTGCCTCTCTCACAGGCTTCTAGTTTCTGTGACTGGTACAAGAACCGCCACAAAACAAGTGCTCCAAAAAGGTTAATTGTGAATCAAATTTCTGTAAGAAGTGTATTTTTTTTTTATTTTATTGAGTTCTGTGATGATGAGGATGGGACCCTTTGGAAAGGCCTAGGAAGGTTAACCAGCTGAGTCCAGTTGCCTCCTGATTCATTCCCTCTTGGAGTTCTGGAACAGGCTGGTCTGGTAGCAGATGCTACTTAGGGAAAAAAAGAGAGCTCTCTTGTCTCTTTCTGTGGAACTCTAGTAATTTCCCAGAAGTTCAAACATGATACTTTCATGCCCCATTCCTCAACCTTGGCTTCACACCATGGTCACCTGTGGCATTTTTAATCCATATTCCCAGATGCCTCCCCCGAGGTTATTTAGTAGGTCTAGCATGGCCCTGAATATACGGGTTTTTTTAAAACTCCCCAAGTGATTCTGATGCCCTGAACAGGGTTGAGAACCATTGCCCTTGTGGATACAGACCGTTAGGCAGGCAGTAATTCTTCCTCTGCCCCAGAAGAGTGGCTTTCCCTTCTGACCCAGATTCACGCAACTCGACTTTTTCGTGTATGGCCTGAAGCCAGAGGCTGGTATTCTCTTCTTTGTAGTCATGTCTTTGGAGGTTTAGGGTAACCACTCTGTCACAGAAAGAATCAGGTGTCCTTTAAATACGCCAGTGACTGGGGCTGTGGGTCAGGTTACACCAGGCAGGGTCATGGAACCACTCAGGGTCTGAGCAGAGTGCTCCCCAAACTAGCATTGTTTGTGGAGCTTGCACTGTGAACAGCAGGGAGGGAACAAGGAACAGTCTGCTTGGGGCTGAGGGATGGTCTGCTTGGGTCAGAACTCCTCAGAATGAGACTTTCAGGGATCTCTGAATATCCTTCTCTTCATTTCTGTTGGCCCCCAAACATTCCAGCTGGTCTCTCTACTAAGACTTGTTCCCCCATTCCCTAGAGCTTTTTTCTCTTCCCCCCAAAATGAACTCCCCAACTAAGCACTTGGACCTTTTCATTTAAAGGATTTAACTACTCATCTAAATGAAGTAAGACTGCAGGAGAAAATGATAAACTTGGGAGAATCACAAAGTAGAAATTTCAGAGGTCCCCATGCCCATACCCCTTGCGCAGAGTTCTGGATTCTCTATCAGATAGTTCCTGGAAACTCCAGTATCTTTCCTTTTGTTCCTGAACATACCCTTTCAGAACTTTGCCATTCTCTGGGTCTCGTGGTAAACACTGGTTTTCATTTACTGTGCCTCTATTATGTGGCAAGCATTGGGCTAAGTTCTCCACAAATATTATGGAATTTTAAAAATCACAAGATTCCAGTTTGGTCGTTATTATCCCTATTTTACTGATAAGGGAACTGAGGCTTATGAAGCTTGAAAGTCACTTGCCCAAGATCATACAACTAGGATGTACCTTCTTTAATAAAAGTCCTTGATAAAGACCTGAAGATCAGGTCATCTGATCTTCAATCATCTGAAATGTTTTTTTTTTTTTTTTTTGAGAATGAGATGGCAAATAAAATAGGGAAGAAGATAGGTCAGAAGAGGAGGTGAAATTATAAGCCATTCAGGTGACCCAAAGTCTTTATCCTTCATAGGAAGGGCAGCCCCACCCTGGGGAAGATGGTAGGAATGTTATTCTCCGTCTGATCCCTTTTCAAGATCCTGAAACTTTCATAAAATAGCATCCTGGTCATCATGGCTTTCTCACCTACCTGCCACGAGCACAAAAGGAAATGAAGCTGTGAAACCCTTGGATAAACCCATTCTGTCTTAGCCAGATGGAATTTGGGGGTGCAGGTAGTGAGGACCCAGGCTGTATGGGTTGGGAGTCCTCACTGTAGGACACTGTTTACTCTTAGGGAACTCCTTTTTACAATTGATATCAACCAAAACTCTAAGCTGGTTACTGTGGTTTTGTGTTTGCTTTTTTTGTTGTTATTTGTGTTGTTTTAATTTTTATTTTTAAAGAAATGATGGTTTGTTGTTTTTTTTATTTTTAAGATTTTATTGATTTCACACAGAGAGTGTGTGTGAGCACACAAGGAGAGGGAGCGGCAAAGGGAAAGGAATAAATAGACTCCCCACTGAGCAGGGAGCCTGATGCAGGGCTCAATCCCAGGACCCTGGGATTATGACCTGAGCCGAAGGCAGACAGTTAACCAACTGAGCCATCCAGGCACCCTGGTGACTTGGTTTTTAAACCAGAATTACAATACTGGGGAAAAAAACAGGATTTCGGTTTGGCGCTCTGTTGAGAACTGGGATTTTGTTTGTCTCCTGGAGCCCTACACTGTTGTCATTAATTGAAGGAGGAGGGAACAGAACTCATTGGTTAGGAAGTCAGCCAGGAGTTATTCTTCGAGGGCCTACTATGTGCAAGGCAGGACTGGGGGTGCAGAGGTGAATAATCTGTGGCCTTTGCCCTTAAGGAACTCATACCTGAGTCCAGGAAATGGGTGACCACAGCCCAGTGGGACAAGTGCCATATTTGTTAGATTTGTTAGACTGCTGTGGACACCCAGAAGAGGAGTATCTAAACCCCTCAGAGTAGTCAGAATGCTTTCTCTGAAGGCATGAGGATTAGGTTGAGTCCCCCAGAAGATCAGGTGGGCAATATATGAGGAAAAATATAGAAATGTTCCAAGCAGAGGCCCCGATATGTGTAAAAGCCCAGAGGGATGAGAAAACCAGTATGTCTGGTTAACAGATATTTAGCGAGTGCCTCCCATGCACTCAGTATGTGTTCCTTGAGGGAGGAGTCAGCTGCCTCAAGCTCCGGGGGGCCAGCTTGAGATCACAGGACTCAGACTCAAGCTGGACTCCACATCCTGTATACTTGCATATTACCTTCCCTCAGAACTTCACACTAGGCTCTTCACTTGAGGGCCAAAACCCTGAGGGTGATACTCTGAAGTATCATACAGCAGACAGGAGTTTCCCCTATGACTGAAGTATGGGAGGAGAGCTGCCCCCACCCCTGCCCCACCAGAGCAACCCCAAGTTATTATGCTTGTCTGGGCCTCCTAACCCCTACTGCCGTTCTCTGGTGTGGCTCCAGGCCCTTCCCACTCTCTGGAGAGGGTAAGGGAAAGCAAAGGTGCCGAGAGGTTAATCTGTGGGTCAGGATTTGTCACTGGGGACCCACCTTCAAGGGCGCTGGCATGGGTCCACTCTGCCACTCATTGTGAGAGTGAGGAAATCACTCCAGTCTACAGTCTTTTCAGTTACTCTTTGAGAAAATGAAGGAGTTGACCAAGGTCAGCAGTGGTAAAGATGGGCACACATGCTGTCTCTCCCCATCCCATCTTCTGTGCCAATGAAACTGTCAAGCTCCATTTTCTGTATAACTCAAAACCTGTATTCCTCTTTACCCCATTCTCCCCAAGCGACACTTTCTCCTGCCGAGACACGGTGAGGCCTTGACATCCTTCTCTACATAATCCTACAGCCATGGGAATGGATATGAGACTGAATGCTCTTTGGTCCAGCTGTTGTCTGGCTCTGACAGCTGTAAAACTGAGTAGACAAAAAAAAAAAAAAAACTGAGTAGACATTGGACTGCCTGCTCACCAGTGATGGTTCTAGCAAGCTCCAAGGAGCAGTGCTGCAACTAGAAATCAGGGGTCCTGGGTACAAAATTTCACTAGGGGCCCCTTTTGCTCCTGGTTGGTATGGTAATTAGCAGCCCGCCAGGTGGAGATACATGGTTGTCTTTGTACCCATCAAAGAGACAAAAGCAGCTGCAGACTGGGACTCGGTCCCCCTGCTGTGGCCCAGTCTTGTTCTTTGGATCAACAAGGTTAGGTCTCAGCAAATGAAGCAGCAGACTCTACAGCTCGCTTCAGGCAAGTTTCCTGCTGTCAGCAGCTTCAGATATTATAGGGCTTACAAGCTTACTGGTAATCTTAATTGAGAGAAAGCAGAGGATTGAAAAGGTAGAGAGAGGGTTTCTTTGCCAACCCTGTGTAGAAACTTCCAGAAGTTCCTCTAAGTCTCTAATTCCTTTCCATTCAAAATGATTATATTGACATGCCAGCAGTCCTGAAAGGGGAGAGGGCAAGATCACTTTGAGGCAGGGGAGGCAAGTGGGGGTGCCTAGCACACCATGAGACATGGAGTGTTTGAGCTTGGCTTGGGGAAAGGAACTTTTCCTGAGCGCCCAGGACTCCTTTAGAACCCCAACTACTAATGCCGCCAACCACCCCTGCTGAGCTGTTACAAAGCTGCGAGCCAAAGAACTTCATTCTTCCACAATTCCCAGTGTGCCCTGCTTATTAATTATTAATCATATCTCCAGACAACGTATCCAGCACAGCAAGCATTTCACCAAACCACAGAAGGCAGGTTGTTCATGACCATGGGGATTGCAGACAGACTGGAGAGAGCCACGTAAGACGGAGGTTACCTTCACCCAGCGCCTATAGTGGATGTACATTCTTGGCTATCTGTAATGAGCAGGATGAGAAAGTCTCTGTGGCCCATGTACAGTCTCTCCCTGCCTCTTCTTCCTGCTCAAAATGATACTGATCAGTTTGAGGTGATTGAGTGGAAGATGCAAGATAAGTACAAATGGTGGCTAATTAAATGCAGAAGGCGGGAAAGAGATCTTCGCAGAGCTGGCCAGTGCCTGCCTTACACAGCAAATAGAATTGAGCCAGTCCCCAGAGTACTGGCCTCTTTTTCCCCCCATCTCAAAAGGCTCTTTCTTCTGCCCCCTTTTGTCTCCCTTGTAGTTCATATGGCATCACAGGTGTACAGCCTTGGCCTCAAAGGAGCCATTGTGATCTTATCCAGTCTGGGATCTGTTGAGTGAAGACAGTGGCATCCCTCCGAGTTGCCTGGCGCCATTACACACACAGGGGAAGGCCGTGAACCGTCCCGGGGAAGTGACTTGAGATCTAGCCAGACTATGTTTGGGTGCCTCATTTGCACTCCAGAACAGCCACCGGTTCCTTTGGTGAGTTTAAAAAAAAAAAAAAAAAAAAACAAGGAAGAAATTGCTATCATTACACCAGAGGTCCAACTCCTGGAATTCAGACTTGGCCCCCGTTTTCCTTCCTGTCTCGGCAGAATGGTATCCTTGACGACGCCGTTAGAACTATGTGCGCGAACAGCCTGTCTATGGTGTTAATGGCATTCCACGGGGCAGGCTGGGGCTGGTCTCCCTGGTGAGATGCAGCTGGACCAACACACCTCCCGCCAGGCAAGCAGCATGTGTTAGGGCTGCCCCTGCCCTTGCCCACCTGTGTTTGCAGCTTCAGCTTTCTGTCTCCTAGACCCTCGTCCCTGCCCTTTCGCCTTCCCTCCCACCGCTGTGAATTTCAGCCAGCACAGAGCAGCGAGGCTACCCAAAGGACAAAGAGGAGAACTGGGAGCGGGTCGTAGCCCAGTGTGGCACTTCTCAAACTGCTGTCTGGGGCAGGCGTGTGTTCGCTGTGCCACGAATACAGTGTTCCCAGCTGAGTTAACTCTGGAAGCTCTGGATTACACAGAGTCACGTGGGCTTTTTCCCTGGGTGCCTTCTCCCAGCCTTTGTGACTCCAATGCACAGTCTGAATCTTAAAGAGGGCGATCAGAAGGCCGCGTTTCTCAAACGTATTTTACTCCGAACAAATACCTAATATTATCTCTCAGGATGGGAATGGCACAAAAATGGTGTAAAGGAGGCCAGCTTAGTGTCCAGCAGTCTGAGCTTCAGAATCAAGCTTAAGATCAAGTTTTGCCACTTCACAGTCTTACGTTAGGCAAACTACTTCTCTGAGCTTCAGTTTCCTATCTGTAAATTGGGCTGATAACACCCTCCTGATAGGTGTTTTGAGGACTAAAAAGCATCATGCTTGTAAAACAAGCGTGATGTCTGGAGCTCAGTAAACTGTCAACATTCGTTGTTGAATTGTTCGGCCAGATCATGCAAAGGAAGGTGATCTGCCAGCCCGGACTCCAGCTACACACAGCTGACTCACAGCTCTGTATGTCTAGCCTGGAGTGCCCTCTGCCCCATACCGTACTGCAGGGTGCCTGCTTCAAGCTCCAAATATAACACCTTCCTCCCCACTCCAAACCACTGTTCCTTCCTCCCTGTGTCAACATCCAGTTGCCCACACCAGAAGCCTGGGAGCCATCAAAGAGTTCGCCTCCCCCCACAGAGAGTTGGTCACTGAGTGACATCAATGGCATTTCTTGTTCAAGAGATTCCAGGTTATAAAAACCCCTTCCTTCCCGTGGCTCCTGTCCAGACTGTACCTAGTGCCTGGCCAGTTACCAAGTCAGATTCTCTAGCAAGAAAGCCTGCTTCCTCCCTCAGTCCACCCAATACATTGCTTCTCCTTCTGGGCCCAACTAAGGTACCATTCTTCCAAAGCCCAATTGCTAATTCTGCACTTTCTCCCTGAAGCCGCTTAAACCCTGGCCTTCAGATAGCACCCTCAGGCCTGCCTGTGAGGGTTCCTCTCACAGTGACCATGTCAAGCCGCTGGGCAGATTTTTTTGTTTTATCTTTAAACCCCTTGGCACAGTACCTGACATTGAGTAGGACTGGCAGTAAATATTCGTTGAGTTAAATTTACTTGAGTTTTACCAAAAGGTACTGTCTTCCTTTCAGTGATTCAGTGATTGTTTTCAAAGGGAGAGAAAGCTAATTGTTCCAAAGGATTCCTTGACTATTTTGCCACCAATAACACCCACCATCTCGTTAGCATCTACTGTGTATCAGGTACTCTAGCAAATGCTTTATTTACATTAATTTAATTCTGTGAGCTGGGTTCTAGTGTTCACCCCATTTCACAAATGAGTATTTTGAGGTTTATCTATTTGGTAAATGGCCAAGACAGGACTCAAACCCATGCTTCTCCCTTCATCTGTGATCTGAGATCCACCAATATTCCCATCTTGACCATGGTCGTCTAGATTTTTAAAGTGTGATTTACTGCAAACCTAATCTGCACTTGCCTGTGAGGAAAAGAGCCATGGGTTTTGCTTAGAACAAACTCTCTTAAAGACAATCTCCATTTTTATTTGTACCCGTAATTCAGAGTTCTTTTCCTAAACAGCCGAGAACCAAGAAGAGCCAAGAAGAAGCCTCAATAGTAAATCCCTATGGCTCAAGCCTCTCCCCTGATTCCCTAAAACTGGCTGGCACTTTTATGGCACTTTCTCTCAGGGAGAAGAATTGGGTACTTTCATTAGGAAGCATTCTTGAGCACTTCTTTGTCCCAGACACTGTGCTAAACACTGAGTTAAGACTAAGAGTTCTCTGCCTTCAGGGAGCTCATAGCCCAGTGGGGAGACAATACACGTGCACATACTGACTATAAAACTAGGGGTTAGGTAAAAAGAGACCTGAACTGAGTCCAAAAGACCTGGATCCAAATCCAAATTGGAATCTGCAACTCCAAAATCTAGAAAGTTCTACAGACTGACAGTTCTGTTTTGATTTCTTTTGTTTCACATCTCATTTGGAGGGAAAGCCTGATCTATAGTGAAGTTTTGTATGGTCATTATTCATCCCACTTAGTGTGAATATTCATACATTGTGCTGCCGAAACAATGTGTCTGATCACAGAGTGCTGCCCGAACCCCCACAGGAAGTTGTAGATATTATGTGGTTCTGAACTCTGATGTACCTCTCACCTGCAGAATTTTGGGAAAGGAATGTGAACTAAGGCCTGTTGTGATCAACTGAAAGAAACATGAAAAAAGACTCCATAAACTAAACAACAAAAAACTCAACATAAGTTGGTCTTAAATAGTATAGTCACCCCATCTGAGTAACGAGAGCACTAAAGATGGAGCAAGTAATTTTTTTCAGAACCAAGAGGGTCAGAAGATGTCTTAAAAGGTGAATTGGATTTCTCACTTCGTGGAGAAGCCGTGGAAAAGAAATTCTGGGCTGAGGGAACAGCATGTAGAAAATGTGCAGAAAAAAAAGCCTTTAAGTAGCTTGAGCACATGGACTGTGTAAGCCTGTAGAAAAATTGATTCTTTGTCAAAATGTCAGAGAAAAGCAGTACAGATCATAGAAAGGGGCAGCTAGTCTACAATCCATTTGATCTAGGCAGGTTTTTTCTTTAAAATGCAGACTTACACATGCATTCACAGAGTGACCTCACTGTCGGGCTGATGGCTCCCTGCCCCACCTGTGGGGAGACTGGGGGGATGCTAACCCCTCCCCAGCTCCCCAGGCAGGTCCAGCGAGGATCACACCCGCACACCACTCCAGGCTGGTGCTCAGCTTGCCACCCTCTGCTTGGTCCGCTTAGCCCCTTGCCAGCTGGCTTCTCTGGGATCAGACTGGCAGGTTCAAATCAGACCAGCCACTTACTACTTCTGGTGGCCTTCAACAAGTTATTTACCTCTTTTGTGCTTTTGTTGCTCAGCCATAAAATCAGAACAATGGCAGAAAGCCGGCATGGAAGGCACTTCAGCAGAGTGCCTCAGTGATAAGCACTCAAACAGTAGTTATTATGGTTATTGGTATTACAAGGAATCCCTTCCTCCAGCTGTGTGTAAATACATGTATTCCTTAATGGCTACCTAAACAAGAAGGGCCCTTTCTTTATTCTGTCTGTCTTGGTCATATCTCCTTCCGAGTTAACTATTTTCTGTACAGAGTGTCTCTATTTCAGTTTTTCACAGCTGTTTCTCAGGTGTGGTGAGGCATGGCCTCCCTTACTTTGGTCATGATTCCCAGACTGGGGCTCTGAGGGCCCCAGAGATTCTTGGAGGCAGTCAGGGGAACGCCCAGACTAACTTCAGGATGCTCGTGCAGGGCACGGTAAATCAGAGTGCCGACTGGGAAAGCAGGGAAGCCCTGCCACTGACCAGTTAGTGATCTTACCCTGTGCCAGTTTCATAATCTTGAGGAGCCTCTGTTTCCTACTTGACAGAATGGCAATATCAGTACTCTCCTCACAAGAGAGTTACAGCTTAGATCAGAGCATGTATTTAAAGCCCCTTAGCACAAGACCAATATCCCGTAAACACCTGTCACCATTGTTACCTCTGTTAGTACAAGACATCTCTTGAAAATCACACTTCTACCCCAAATGGAGCCTCAGGTATAATTAAAAGGTCAGATTTCTGCCGGAAGTGCTTAGAATTACATCTGCTGTAGTTCACTGACACTGTGGCCTGATGCTAGAACCTCTCTGTGGCACATATATATGTGTGTGTGCCTTTGGTAACTAAAAATCAGGAGAGTTATTACTGAACAAGTACATTTGGGCACAGGGAAACACTGCAAACATGAAGTCTTGATGTGGAGAAAGACAGAAAAAGAGTCTCTGGTAATTAAAAAGTCACGAGGACCGCTGGTCTAGGATACCAATCAGTACTTTCTGTTTGAAAGATCTCCTTTTATTTAAAAAAAAAAAAAAACATAGGACTTTGTCACCAGGGCTCCCTCAAAAGCCCTTCAGCAGGTTTAACCCATTAACCAAAGTTCTAGTGCATGAAGACGTGGGTCCCACAGTGTCTAGGGCCCACTATGAGCAGAGCCTTACCACATAGAAATCCCGTCTGAAATGGGAGAGGCTCTTGGCAGTGAGCAAGTCCAAAATACCACCACCGCTCACCATTTTACAAATGGAGAAAGAGGCCTAAAACTGGGAAGAAACTTGCCTGGGGCAACACAGCCATCATGTGGTAGGGCTGGCTTCACGCCTAAGACTCAGCAGTCCACCTGGCATCTCTTCTGACAGACCAGCATTCTCACCCAGAAGGGACAGCAAATCAGAGTCACCTAGGGAGTTCTGAACTACGTAGGGCATCTCTTTCCCTCACCTGCTCCGTAACTAACAGATAGGTAAATAAAATAAAGCGGAGAACAAATGCTAGCCCAGGGTGTCCCAGTTGTGTCGCCATAACTGGGACGTAAAAATTACTTGGGCTGCCCCGTATCTTGAGGTTCTGGTTCAGTAGGTCAGAGCTGGGGCCTGAGCATCTACATTAGTAAACACAGCAGGTGACTGTGATAAGCAAGTTTTGGAAAACACAAGGCGAATCCAGGCCAGCAGAAGGTTTACTACTTTCCGTCTTCGAGGGGGAGGGGGATGGCAAGGGCACTAGAGATTTTCCACACAAAGTTAATGAGAGAGTTAACCCATAGCCTGTGCTAGTGCCCTACAGCACCTTTCTCTCTTCTAACAACCCTGATTCCTGGGCACACGATGGCAGCTCAAAAATGTTGCTGCCTGACCTACTTTGGGGAGATGATTTGAGCAAAAGATGCCCTGTCTAGGCTGGGTGACACTAACATCTCTCTTTGGCTTTGTGCTTAGGCTGAAGAACCTGGAGCTAGCTGCTGTGGGCGGATCAGACGTCCATGTGAAGATGCTGGCAGCCCCTATCAATCCATCTGACATAAATATGATCCAAGGTAACCTTGGTTTCTGTGGCTTATGTTGATTGGCTTTTTTGCTTAGCCGCCACCTCGTTTTCATCCTTCCTCAGGTGTGGGTGTGAAATCCCTGTGATTAGCAGCAGCTGCTCTCCAGATGAGCCATCTGCAGACTACAGCCCTCTCTGGCCTCCCCTCTCTGGAATGTGAGGCTTTTCGAGAGTCAGAAAGATTTCAGTGGGGAGTAAACCAACCACTGTGAGTGCCTGCGATACACTGGGCTCGTTTCACACATTATCTAATCCCCATAATAACCATGAACGCTAAAAAAATATCCCCTTTACAGATGAAGAAGCTAAGGTTCAGAGAGTCTGGTTAGTTACACAGCAGGTCAAAGGCAGAGCCCAGATCAGGCTTAGATCCAACTCCAAAGTTCATGCTCTTTCACTGCCCAGACCTCACAGGGTGGCCCTCTGTGCTCTTCTCCCTTAGGAAATTATGGCCTCCTTCCCAAGCTCCCTGCCGTTGGAGGGAACGAAGGCGTTGGACAGGTGGTAGCAGTGGGCGGCAGTGTGACTGGGGTGAAGCCAGGAGACTGGGTGATTCCAGCCAATGCCGGTTTGGGTGAGTTTCTCCAGGTGTCTGCAGCCTCTCTTTGTTCCAGGTTGTCTTTCACCCACACTGGAAATGTTTGCTCATTGGCTCAGTGTGACTAAGCAATGCAGAGTTTATTATTGAGCTCATATACCCACCACCAGATGCAGTGCGAGCTGAACAGGAGTACGGAAATTGTGTTTCTTCCACTCTGGAGGTAGTGGACCTGCTCTCTCATCTCTTTGGGCTCTGAATTCCTACATCCCTAAATCCCTGCTGTAAGATACAGTGGGAAACCCAAATAAGACAGCCCCTGCCCTCCAGAAGGTTAAAATCTAATTGAAGAAATCTCTAAACTATTAACCTCAATAAAGGGTGTATTACAAGTTCACAGGAAGCAGAGGGCACTTCTGGCTCCTCTGTGGGTGAATGGAGATGTGAGAGAGAAAGAGAGAGTCTTTTTTTTTTTTTTTTTTTAAAGATTTTATTTATTTATTTGACAGAGATCACAAGTAGGCAGAGAGGCAGGCAGAGAGAGAGAGAAGAGGAAGCAGGCTCCCCGCTGACTGGAGAGCCCAATGTGGGACTCGATCCCAGGACCCCGAGATCATAACCTGAGCCGAAGGCAGTGGCTTAACCCACTGAGCCACCCAGGCACCCAGAAAGAGAGAGTCTTAAAGAAGGATGAGGGCTCTGTGGAGGAGGCTTCTTTGGAATGCACCTTTGATAGATGGATTGTTAGATGGAGATGAGCCAGAAATCATTGCATTTGGAGGAAACGAAATGAGCAAAGTCACAAAGGTGAGTGTGGGAAATGATGAGAAATTCAGTGTAGCCTCAGCAGAGGATTTGCACATGAGAAGATGCTTAAATGATGGTTACAAAGGTAGTGGGGCCACATGGGGGATCCCTGCAGAAGCCAAGCAAAGGAGTTAGGGTTCTCTTTGATATGTAGTAGGGAGTCATTGGTAAGTTTTGTTCTTTAGCGCTTCAGTTGTTGAGGCACAAACGTTATACAGAGTATCCTGACAGCAACCACGAGAGGGAAGCAGGGAATACGATATCCACGCTTTTGAACATCTAAAAGACTGAAACTCAAACGGAAACGGCAAACTGAAAGAGAGCCCACCAAAAATCTTGTCACCACTGCTTTTCCTGCTGCACTACAATATTAGGATTCTTTGGGCTATCACTTAGAGAGTTGACGTAAACTTGATTTATATAAAAAGAAGAAGTTAGAAAAAAGAAGAAGTTATTTGGTTCCTGGAACTGGGAAGAACAAGAGATGGAAGTCTTCAGGTATTGCTAGATCCAGGAACCCCAGTGATACAGAGCCCATTCTCTTGTTCTCACTAGTTCTCAGATGGAATCTCCCCCCACACAGTGATGTAATAACATCAATGAATAGTTATCGTCCATTCCCTTTGCACCAGGCACTGTTCTAAACACTTTGTCTATATCACTCAACTATTCCCACAACAGAAGGTACATATGAGACAAAGGTAAGATATTAAGCAATTTGCCCAAGGTCACCCAGCCATTAAGTGATGGAGCTGAGATTCAAACTGACCTTTCATAGGTGGCCACCAGCATCCAAGGTTTGCTTCATCCTAAGAACAAACAAATGAACACAGTCTGTCCAGCACGGCCATATCCATCTGCTAGCAGGACTCTGACCGGCCCTGCCTGGTCCTTGCTCATTCATGAGCCTCGTCATATCTAGCACTGTCATGGCAAGCATCTTTACTGCAAGCATTTTCATGCATAATGAATTGGCCATCAGGCAACTTTGCTATAAAAGATAAAATCATGAAAAATAAAAGTGGAACGTTCAATTAAAAAGGACATCATGAAACATGAAAAATGAGGAACAAAATTAAAAAGACTTTATTGCAAAGTATAAAATGTTAGAGTACATTCAAAATGTTTAGTGTAGTTGCATAGCAATACTGCACAAATACTGATTTTATTTCGTGATCTACAGAACGTTCCTAAGCGCTTGTCTTCAAAGTCTTTTATTCCTAGTATGCAATTTTTTGTGCTTGTTGATTCATCTCCTGAATTGGTATCATGCTTTTTTAAATTTTTATTTATTAATTTTTTTTTTTTGCTAAAATTTTTTCCTTGATTAAGAGAACTATCAGTTTCCAAAATACTAGGATGCACATTTGTAGCTGCCTTTGTATTGTGTTGTGAAAGCCTTTTGCACTGTTGTCTGCTTTTGGCATATTGTCACATTTCTATTGATAGACTTTCCAAGGCTCTCTGGGAAATGTGGGCTCAAAACTCTTGTGCTACTGTATAGACCATTATGAGGGCTAAGGTTTAAACAGTACAAAACAGAAGGACTGTGTCAATGGAGAGATGAAACCAGACTGTCAACTAGTAGATGAAACCAACAAACTGTCAAACCAAACATTCAGCCAGTTATTTTGTTTAACTTTTTATGAGAAAATTGCCTTATGGCTAATGAATTATATGGCAAAAAAGCTTGTGGTAAAGATGCTTTGGCCTAAAACCACCAGAGGTGTGGGGTTGGGCCACTCCCAACTGCCCTAGCTGAGTCTCTTCCCCACCCCTGTGGTTCAGAGGATGGAGCCTCAGAGGTTAAGAAGGAACAGTTCTAGAAAGAAAAAGGCACCAGGCAGGAAAGAAAAAAAAACAGTAAAAGCAGTCTACCAGAAGCTCTTTTCTTCTCTGAGATCAGAAAAGCTTCCAAGAAGGGCACCTGGGTGGCTCAGTCACTTAAGCATCCAACTCTTGATTTCAGCTCAGGTCATGATCTCAGGGTGGTGAGGTGGGGCCCTGTGCTGGGCTTCGTGCTGGGTGTGGAGCCTGCTTGGGATTCTCTCTCTCCCTTTCCCCCTCCCCCGCAGAAGAAAAGAAGAGCTGCCAAGAATGGCTCCACTCTCTCCTGCAGCCCCACCTGGCAGTGAAAGAACCTGGCCATCTGAGCAGAGAGCTGCAGGATTCTCTGTATCGAGAGGAAGTGGTGCTTTGTGCCAGCCCCTGTCAGACACAGTCTCTGCCCTCAAAGTGTTCTGGGCTGGGGCTGGGGAACCCAGGAACAGAAAAACAACCCTTAATACGATACAATGTGGTAAACATTGTAAAGAGAGGGTGGGCCCAAAGGCAAGAGTCCCCCCCATCTTGGGAAGCTTGAGGAGAAGCTGTGCAAAGAAGTGCTGTTGAACTCAGTCTGGGAAGACTGAGGAGAAGCACAGGCCGTGGGCTAGGTGAGGAAGGGCTTCCAGGCAGAGAAGGCAGCATGTGCAAAGGTGCGGCGGTTGGTGGGAGAAGGCATGGCACTGTCAGAACTGCAGGGGTGTGGCTGGGTCCCTGCCCGCCTGAGGGAGACAGCAGATGAGGCCGTAGAGTTAGGCTGGGCTCCAGTCATGGAGGCTCACGAGACCGAGAGGAAGAGTTCAGAAGTGTGAGTGACCAGACGTGGGCAGTGCAGAGAATGCTCTGGAAAGGTAGAGGGTGGAGGCAGGAAGCCAGTAATGAGGTGGCCACACGGTTCAGGCTTCACCTGAGAAGGGTCTGAACAAAGCAGTGCCATAGGGCCTGAGAAGACAGGTCACTAGATTTGGAGAGAAGAATGAGGGGCGTCTGCCAGGGTGCGGGTCATCGCACAGGTGGCAGAGACAGGTATCAGCCAGAACAGGGAGTTCTTCCTGGACAAAGGGTCAGTCTTTCCCACCAGGTGCGGGTCAAAGAGCATGAGGATTTTATAATGGCCAGGACTATAATCAACTTCATTCAGTCGGCCAGCATTTCGTGAGCCTCTGCTGCGTGCGGGGCTCTGGCGACGGCAGTGAACAGATGTGGTCTTCCTTCTGGCTGCAGTTTAGTAAGAGTCACAGCCATTGAACAGCGCAGTCCTCAACTGGCCAAACCTTGGCCATCCTTCCTGGTAGGTACTGAGCTGTGCCCATAGCCAGTGTTTCCCCACACACAGGCAGTCCCCGAGGAGACCAGGCCAGAGAACGTGTGGACTGACGTCCTCACTGGAAACGCTCAAAGCCCTCCCGGGGCAGCATGGGGCAGGAGCAGGAGCAGCCACCTGGGAATCTTGTTCCACCCCCGTGGGTGACCTTGTTGAAGCCACAGCTACTTTGAGCCTCAAGTGTCCTCCTCTCTACAATGCAGCTAACAGTCGTGGCCCGGCATCTCCCAACTCATTTGTGCAGCTCAACTGAGGGAAGACACACAACAATTTCGACAAATTTCTGTACGCATTAGATCAGGGTCAGCAAAAATTTTTTTAAGGGCCAGTTGTACATATTATAGGGTTTGCAGGCCACACCTCCTCTACTCAGCTTTACCTTCGTAAACAGCCACGGATGGTACCTAAGAAGTGAGTGTGACTGTGTTCCGATAAAACTTGGTCTACAAAAACCAGTGGTGAACCAGGTTTGGCCCATGGTGGTGGTTTGCCAACCCCTGCATTAGGTGGTAGAGATGGTTAAGGGCCAGTTGCACAGGAGTGAGGAATGGGAGTCCTGAGAACTAGGACATGGGACTTAGGATCATAAGGAAACCAAGAGACATTCCATATCTACGTACCAGGCACAGCAATCATCTGTACAAATGTCATTGCATTTAATCTTCACACTATGACATGAGTGTCAAAAAAGATGCAGTGGATAATTCTAAGTCACACAAATCATGAATGGCAGAGCTAGAATTTTAAAACCGGTCCCCCACTCCAGGGTCTAAGGGTTTCATGGCTCCATCAGGGAAGTGTCTGCCTTCGCTCAGGTCATGATCCCACTGGGATCAGGCCCCGCGTCAGGCTCCTTGCTGTGGGGAGCCTGCTTCTCCCTTGGCTCCTTCCCACCATTCGTGTGCTCTATCAAATGAATAAAATCTTTTTAAAAATAAATAAATAAAACCCTAAAAGCCTATGGGGCTGACCGTGGGCGCTGCCCCCATCCCACCCAGGTTCTCTTGAGAAGAGGATTAAGGACGGCCAAGCCCCAGAAATTCGTGTCAAAGGGTGGATTTCCATTGTGGAGCCATCAAGAGGAATTAGAAAACATCCCTGATTTCATGCACAGAAGGCCCTACAGTAAGCATCTGGCGCAGAGTAGATACAGTACATGTTGGCTAAGATGAATGGGGGCCATGGTTATGAAGATGGCAATGAAGATTTGAGAACCAGGCTGGGTGGAGCCCAGAGAATGCCCAGGTACCTCCTAGATTCCAAAGGAACCCTTCACTTTTCCAGTGTCTTGTCCCCTCAGCCACAGATGTACTGTGACATAGCCCTTAACAAAGTGTATTCCTGCCTCCTGTCTCCATACCTGATCCCTGAAGCCCACATTGTTTCCCTCCTCCTACAGCACAATGACTAGTCACCTCAGCTGTTCCCCCTCTCCATATCTGACCACATGGTGCCAGGGTACCCTTCAAATCCCAGCAACTGGGTGGGTTCACACCCTCCAGAGCTTTGGAGGCGTAGGCCAAGGACCCCGGAGACCCACAGAGCTAGACACTGAGCCAACAAGGCTCCAAGGAGTTTCTCTTAGATGATTTAGTGAGTGTGTGGTGGAGCCAAGGCTTGAATCTGTGTCTGTCTGACTGTAAGTCTGTCCTCCTCACCTCTGCTTTGTACAGGATCCCACCCACGTGGGGGAGCATCTGTCAGACGGTAGGTTGTAACCCATTAGCAAAGTCGATGTAGGGGGTTGCCAACAGCACTTTTTTTTTTTTTTCTGAAATCGGTCAGAATAGTATCATATATCAAACATAGTAGGATAAATACCATTCTGTGAAACTTTGGTTTCTGTTATACATATGTGTACCTGTTTATATATGCAAATGTACTGAGTGACACTGTAACTCATGGTGACTCCAAGTCAGGGTCGTGAAAGTCTGGGTGACCCTTCCTCTAGCCACAGCCAAGGGGCTTCAGCCAAGGCCCAAGCCTGTTTTCCCATCACCCTCTGCCCTGCAGAGTATATCCTTCCAGGTCCCTCTTCTGTCTGTCCTGCCCCAGAGCCTCTGCATATGCTTTTTCCTTTCCCTAGAATGTTCTGGATGTACTCTTGGAGTGGCTGGTATCTGGATCCTTTAACTGTTAGCCTGCACCTCCTCAGAAAAGCTGTCCCTGATCCCCATCTCAAATAATTCTCCCCAGTGTTACCTTCTGCCTCTATAATTCATAGTTACTATATCTGCTTGTCTGGTTTTGTATGTTCTCCGCTATACTAAAACTCTGTGGAAGGCCGGAACGTGTCTGTGCTGTTCAAGCACCTGGCTCACAGTAGGTCCACACTAAGTATCCGCAGGTGGAAGGGGCAGCCCAGATTGGCCAGGCGACTTTGGGCAAGTCACTTTCTCAGTTTCTCACCCTGTTGAATGAGGAGGTTAAACGTGATGCTCTCCGGGCCTCCTCAACACTGATGTTTTATGATTCTTTTGTCTGCAACTGGAATGTGGGTTGGAGGCTAAAGATACATTTGTCATTTCCTTTCAGTCATTTGATTTGTGCAGCAGCCCTTGGGGGAGGCCGGTCAGGCTCTTCTTGCCAGTGTCATTTACATATTAGGGTAAATAAAACTCAGAGACCTAGGAATTTGCTCAACTAGCAGACCAGCAAAACCAGGCCCCAAACCCAGGCCTTTGGCTTCTACTTCCATGCTTTTTTCCATAATCCCACCCAAGTCAGCCTGCCCTCAATGAGGAAAAGGAGGACTGAGTAGGAAAATGGGGGCTTCACAGCTTCCCTTGCCCATGTCATGCTGTTTCTCAGAGTCCAGGAGTTTCAGATCCTTAGCCACCTGCTGGGTGGCATGAGCTACGTTGAGGTAATTAATGTGAGAATAACAGAATCTACCTTATATAACTATCCTGAGGACTCACAGAGATTCAAAGGACTTCAAGATCTTTTTTCTTTTTTTTTTTTTTTTTTTTTTTTTTTTTTTTTTTTTGACACACACAGAGATCACAAGTAGGCAGAGAGAGAGGGGGAAGCAGGCTTCCCACCCAGCAGAGAGCCCGATGTGGGGCTCGATCCCAGGATGCTGGGATCATGACCTGAGCTGAAGGCAGAGGCTTTAACCGACTGAGCCACCCAGGCGCCCCTAGATCTTCTTTTTTCTCTAAGTAGTACTTGAAGGCTGATTTCTTAGGTGCCCATTTACTGAGGAGGGTGACTTGGGGTCCGGTGTGGAGAGGGGTCCTGTCTCACTACCCTGGACTCATCCCCTGACTCAGGAACCTGGCAGACGGAGGCTGTGTTCAGTGAGGAAGCAGTGATCAGCATTCCAAGTGACCTCCCTCTTCAGAGTGCCGCCACGCTGAGTGTCAATCCCTGCACGGCCTACAGGATGTTGATGGACTTTGAGCAGCTGCAGCCAGGTAGGAACCCACAGGAGCTGGGAGCAGGCCGGAATCCCAGCCTGGGATGGGACCCAAATCCTGACCCCGAGACCATGGGAACTTACCAGTAAGGGGCTGAGAGGAAGATGGGCCCCTACCCGGGGTGAGTGCGTGATTGTTGCTTTTGCTTTGTTAGCTTGGATCCTAGAAAACATGCTGAAACCTCATGAGGAGAACACTCCAGATAACCGCTGAAGGACCACATTCCCTAGCGCTTGGGACGGAATTCTGTCATTCAGCAAAAACTTGGAGCTGTGCTAAGCTCTGGGATACAAAGCCAGACAAGATAGACACAGTGCCTGTGTTTTCAGTAAAATGCTGAACCCAGTAATTCACTCAGCATTTATAGGACACTTTCCAGTTCACATAAGAGACCTTTACATGCATTAAACCTTCAAAGCAGTGCGGTGAGGCTGGTGTTGTGGTGGAAAGCCCAGGCCCCAGGCAGAAAACCTGGGTCTGAACCCAAGCTTCCCCTCTCACAGTCACACGACCTCATCAGATGTGTCACCCGTAACACGGAGAGGAAGGGTTTGTGAGGATTAACGAAAATGCACACAGCACAGTAATTCCCCTACTTGATTATTCTTCCTGTTCAGAAGTGAGGAAACTGAGGTCCAGAGAAGGAAACTGCTATGTGAGTTCACTCGGCAAGGAGATGACAAAGCCAAGTGTTCTGTTCGGGGTTCCCTAAAAGCAGAGCCTGAGACAAGGATGGAGGGTGGACGGTTGGCAGGGAAGGTGATCCCAGGAAGCAGGAGTGAGGAGATGGGGCAAGCCAGATGGAAGGAGGAAAAGCCAGGTAAGGCCGCTTACTGCTATGGGCAAGCAGAGCTCAGCCTTGCTGAGAGGGGACGTCCCAAGACCCTCATGGAACCCACCTCACAGTTAACCTCCCACTGACAGGAGGCTGGGCTCACCCCCGTTGCTGGAGGGCCACCCTGCACACTCTGCATGTCCGGGGGCTAGAGAAATGGCCTAGTCTAGCTCTGCCATGCGCATGTCGAACCTGAAGCAGAGATGCTGGTGCATGATAGGCTTAGGTAGCCTCCGCTGCTTGAGGCTAAAAACCAGTCCCGGCTCCCTGCCAAGAGAAACACAGGTCCTCACAGCTGTGCCAGAACGGTCCTGGAAGCCTTTGGTGGAAAAAGCCAGAAGGTGACTAGGGACCTTTGCCCAAATCCTGGTGCAGGAGATATTTTGATCGCCTGCATCTCATCCCCTCAGGCCACCTCATATTTGGGCCACAGCTGGACATCAGGGCCATCTGACCCCACCTCAGGGGCCCATGGTGCATATCCCTCCACTTGCCTGCCTCTGGACAGTTGTGGCCTGGGCTAGATCAGTGTTAGTCTAAGTTGTCCTGCTGAGCCATAGTGAGAATTACAGCTTACCTTGTAATCCAGTACAAGGATATAGGTGAGTATGTACTTTGGTTCCCACAGTTTCATGGAACAGTATTTACCCTTCTTACCCACTAAGAGAGTGCGCTATACTCTCTTAATTCTGTAACCTGGAATTTTAACAAAAAAAAAAAAAATGCTACTTGCAACCCACTAGTTTGATTTTATAACCCACTAATGGGTGACAATCCATATGTTGACTCCTGGCTACAGAGAATGGGCATTCTTCCAGGAACTCCCCTGTCTGTAGCCCCAGATCCCTGCATTTCAGATAACATTTCTGGGATAATAGAGCACCTTCCTGGACACATTGGCATCTGACTAATAAGAAGCATCCCAATTGGTGTTCCCAGGACTCCTGTCTTATGGGGAGTAAACTGAGGTCATGACCTGTCCCATGTTTCAGACAGTTATAGTCAGTGAGGGAGCTGGGAGTCACACCAGGTCCATGTCCTGTCAGAACCCACGTTTTCACTGCCTCCCCCATTGGCAAATTCCAAAGCCAAGCCTGGCCTTTGACCACAGATGACCTAAAGGACCCCGCTTCCGGGGCTGCAGGTTTTTCCAGCACAGCTCTAAACCCATTTCAAGGCGGTGTGCCTATACTTAGCAGCACAAAGGGGAAATAAAGTGTGGCCGTGCCCTCAGGAAGCTGCAGGCCGCAGGCTCTTGCCAAAAACGGACCTATCCACAACCAAGTATGAGATAGAGCACACCACCTGCGGAGCACTGGGGAAACACACACAGGGAAGATGGGAAGGAAGCCACGCCTGAGCTGTGCTTCAAAGGGTACGTGGGATTTCAAAATGAAGGAAGAGAGAAAGAAGGAAGCATTACAAACCATAGAAATAACCTAAGCAGAGATTTGAGAATATAAAATCAGAAGGCTGATGATCAACATGAAGTCCTTCACACAGTGGGGTCTAAATTATGTCTAGTGTGGGCTCCGAGGTGCCAAGTCTTGGGAGGCACCATGGGTGTTATGGAATTTGGGGGGGGGGGGGCGTTGGGAGAAGAGTAAGCAACACTCCAAGGTCTGAGAAGGCTCAGCAGCCAGGTCCTGGGTCATTTTGAGCCTGAAGACTCCCCTCTCTTGCCCTACAATAGGATCCCAGGCAGGAAACCCTTGACCCAGTTACAGGTCTCTGGAGCTTGACTTGGGTCTCTTCCTGGCCCCACAGGAGACTGTGTCATCCAGAATGCATCCAACAGTGGAGTGGGGCAAGCAGTCATCCAGATCGCCGCAGCCCTGGGCCTGAGGACCATCAATGTGGTCCGAGACAGGTGTGTGGGGAGACCTGATCCCAGGGGCAAGCTAGTGGCCCTTCCTCCCAAACTCCCACCCTGCCCCGCATCCCTGCAGATGCCCCTGTCTCCACTAGAGGGCACCCGTGCATAAGCAGTCCTCTGCAGCAGACACGGACTGCTGACAGGGGAGGCCCAGGGGGCCTCTGGCTGTTGGAGAGCCACGTCCTAAATGTAAAGGGAGAGCGGGAAGGAGGTGGTTGCCCAAGACTTTTTGAGACTCTTGAGATAACCCATGATCTCACACCCACAGTTCATATTTGGGAATCCCTGAAACTGTGTTCTTGCTACTGTGAACTAACCCAGGGCCCTTTCTCCCCTTGCGTCTGTGTGGCACTCTGAACTGCTCTAACCAGGGATGTGAAGGAGATGGGACAGGACTGTCATCTCTGTTTTATGGTGAGGAACAAGTTCCAGAGAAAGGAAGACATAGCAAGTCGGTAACAGACTGTTAGCTCCCTGGTTCGAGCTCTTTCCACCATAGCATCCAGTTGTCTTAAGCCTCGCTGTCTCCTGGAAGTCCAGTCTTAGGAGGAGAACTGACACGCACTTCCCCTCCCTGTCCCCTCACTTGTGTTAGCAAAAACTACTGTTTGCCTTGGCCAAAGAGGTCCAGAGCCACTCCTGGGCTGGAGTATGTTTGCACAACACACTGAAGAGCCCCCTTGAAAAGCGTGGGGGAAGGGAAATGAAGTTTGTTGTTTCGGTAGACAAAGCCAGGATGTGAAATGACTTCTCCCTGGGCCAGATTGTTTCTCACACCTTTGAGCTGACAAGGGCTGTAGGAATCACCCCAAAATACCAGTGAGGGAACCGAGGCATGGAGGTGTTGGGTGTGATGAAATCAGGTAGCCAGTCCCTACAGAAGGCCTGGTTTACACACAACCCCAGCTTCCCACAAAGAAACTCATGTTCTCACAGCCATGGCAGAGGGGTCCTACGAGCCTAGGGTAAAGAAAGCCAGCAGGTGTAACCAAGGGCCATGGATTGTGTTTGGTTTCCAGACCTGACTTCCAAAAGCTGACTGACAGACTGAAGAGTCTGGGGGCCGAGCATGTTCTCACAGAAGAGGAGCTAAGGAAGCCTGAGATGAAAAACTTCTTTAAGGTACCCTGGATGAGGGGCATTGTGCCTTCATTCCATGCTCATCTCCCTGGGGAAGACAGACCTGCTAGAAGGGCTGGGACTGGCCCCCGTTGCTCCTCTCCAAATTCTCCCTTAGTCTCTTTGTGGAAGGGGAAAGCCCATTCCCTCAGCCAGGGGACAGCACTCATTAAGGGCTCCTGGTGCTGTGAGGGAGGCAGGAGAGACAAAGTTCAAGAAACCCTGGATGGTGTGTAGGTTTGAATATTTGTAGCGCATCCCCTCAGCCCTCCCAACCAGCGTGAATCTCCGAGCTGGGGGAGGATGTGGGGAACCTGAGGCACAGGGCAGGAAGAGAAAGGAAAGCATTTCTAGGTGAGAAAACCAAGACTCAAAAGAGATCAGTGGGCACCAAGGGCAGACAGTTACAGGTGGTGGGGTCAGGGCTCTCTGAACTCACAGCTTCTTAACCTTCCAGAACCTCCATCCCCCAGCACACCCAATAAGTGATGAGACTGTATCTCAGCCTCCTCCCTCTGAACCCTGGAGTGACCAAACACACTCTCTCAAGAACACATGCCTCTTAAGGTTTCTAAAGCCCGAGTTGAACTGAGTTGTAAGTGCACACGCAGAGAAGAGGCACACTCAGGGGACCTGAAGTCCTTCAAAAAGGAATTTAGACACCCTCCATCTGTTCTTTCCCAGAGATGAGTTCTGGACGAAATTCCAAAACAGATAATGGGATTAAATTGATAAAGCAAAGGTCCTCCTTGGGCCCAGTTTGAAGGCACAGACATCCCATTTTCCTCGCTCCCTCCCTCTGACACATGGCCCGGGGCGGGGTGGGGGGGAGCTGTTGGTAGCCAGCTTCCAACCCCACATGTACAGAGCTGCTCCCTCACTGCAGGTTTCTTATTTTCTAGGACATGCCCCCGCCGCGGCTTGCTCTCAACTGTGTTGGTGGGAAAAGCTCCACAGAACTGCTGCGACACTTAGCGTAAGTCCCTCACCCCTGCAGGTCCTGTTGGCCAGCGCGCTCCATGCCTTTAGCTGGGAGGATGTGACCAAGTCCCAGTAGCCAACGCCAGCCAAGGCCAAGTCAGCATAACCCTGAGCAGGAAACTGGGACCACAGTCCTGTCCTAGTCAACCAGGCACTTCCTTTCTCAGCCTCCAACATTATAGATCACCGAGACACCTACCCATTTTGTTTCTCCAAAGGATCCAGAAGATGGCTAAGCTTTCTGTGAGAGGGGAATGGTTACTGATTCATAAGCTAGGGGCCTCTTAAAAAGTCACTTAGTCCTAGCTTGTTAACTTTTAAGTTTTTTATTAGATTCTCATTTTCGAAGTAAAAGTATGCTCTGACAAAGCATTTTGAAAGCATGTGAAGGTACAAAGGATGGGGCACCTGGCTGTCTCAGTCAGTTGAGCATCCAACTCTTGATCTCAAGGTTGTAAGTTCAAGCCCCATGTGGAGATTACTTAAAAAATAAAATCTTTAAAAAAAAAATACAAAGGAAAAATTATGCACGAAACTTATCTATCATAACACAACCAAGGGGGAATAAGCCTTGTTGACAATATTAACAGTACACGTCCTTCCCTTGTTTTTTCTGTTAACATGAACTTCTTGAGCTGAGGAGTGCCTGAAAGGATACATTCCAACTAAAACAGGAATCCCCTCAACAATATTAGTGGACATCTACTTGCTAACAGTCACTAGTGAGGGGGTACAGAGATGGCTAAGACACTGAGGGAACTCTCTAGAATTCACAGGCTAGATGGGAAGATGCGTCATGTGGCCAGAGAGCTGTGAGAGCCATCACTGAGCATTTGCCTGTGCACCAGACTGTGCAGAGGGCTTGATTTGCCCCCCACTCAAGTGAGGGATACTATTCCCATCCCATTTACACAAGGACCCAAAAGGTTAGTTACCTCCCCCAAGCGCTGGGAAGTGGGAGGGCCAGGCTTAACCCCAAGCCACTGTGACTCCTGAACACAGCCCTTCCTCCCGAGTCTGAGTCCGGGGTTAGGGGAAGGGGAGGGGGGGAATATAAACCCTTTCTGCCTCAGAAGGTTAGTCCAAGAACACAGAGAAGAAGCACAAATCGTTCCACAGGTGGCGGGGGGTGGGGAGGGGCTTCAGTTTTCTCACTGCAGAGCCAGAGTGATAACAGTGCCCCCCTGGAGCTATGGGGGGTCTTCACAGAGCCAGTGCACATGGAAATACTCACACCTGTGCCCCGCACCCAGAAAACGCTCAATGAACATTGCAGGGGGGTGGGGGGAGCACGTGATCCCCACCCAGAAGCTACTTTCTGGAACAGGTGTCAGCTGAAGGGAACTTAAGACCAAACTACCCATCAGCCTCCTGCACAAAGAATCACCTACCTCACACAGCAGCTTCTTCCATTCTGTAGTTTGCAAAGCGCCCCCCTCGCCTTCCATTGTCCTTGGTCAACAAACTCCTAAAAGACCAGGAAGTGGGGAGGGAACAGAGGTTAAGATGAGCATAGGAAGTCCCAGCTTACTTGTTTTTGAAAAACTATTTGAGCCTCTCCCGTTTGACTGCTGGGGTACGTGTGGGTGTCAGCAGGTCCTGACCAGGCCCCTCCTGCAGCAAAGGGCCAGTCACCCACTGTCCTCTGCCCCACTGACACCATTCCTTACATGTACGGCCACCTCATCTCACAGCTCCTTTGAGTCAGTGTGGACAGGTGACAAGCAGAGGTCTGCACCGATGTCTGTGCATGGCCCAAGGCTGCACATGAAGGAGTGGAAGGGAGCCAGGACTAAACTTGGGCTTTTCTCAGCAGAGCACACTTCTCTGCAACATTTCATCCAAGCACAACTGGGTGGTTAGATCAGTGGGTTCCCAGCTCTGGCTCAACATCCATGTCGCCTGGTGGGGTTGTTTGTCGCTTGGCTTGAGCAGGGATCCTTGCTTCCTGATTCCTTAGGTCTGGGTGGGAACTCAAGTCTACAGTTTTTGAAACCTTCCCAACCTTCTGAGAGCAAGGTTCAAGGACCAGGGTTGGAATAGAAGTGTTCTGGCAGCTTTGAGAAGGGCCCTGTCTCTGCCCGTACCCACTCTGTTCTCTCTGGACTCTCCAGGCCTGGGGGAACCATGGTGACCTACGGGGGAATGGCCAAGCAGCCCGTCATAGCCTCTGTGGTAAGCTGGTGGGGGAGGCAGACGTGGACACAGGCCTGGACCCCACAGTTGTCCAGACCCTCAGAAGCCCTTGTCCCTGGAGGGGGTTTATACCTCCAGCAGAGCCTGAAACGCTGGCCCTCAGAGCCCCAGCTTGTCCCTCTTGTGTCCACAGAGCCAGCTCATTTTTAAGGATCTCAAACTTCGAGGCTTTTGGTTGTCCCAGTGGAAGAAGGACCACAGTCCAGGTGAGTGGATGATGGCCCTATTGCCAGGGGCCACACAAGAGGGCAGTGCCTGCTGTAGAAGTGACCCGCCATCCTCAGGCCTGGAGAGGTGATGGGCTCCTACGCCACGGCAGGCTGAAGGAAAATAGCCTCTAGCCATAGCTGCAGTCAGCAAGGCACACTCTGTCCTCATCCTGAGCAGCTGCCCCTGGGGAAGACCGCCATGTACAGAGAACAAATTCTGGAGCCAGTCTGCCTGCCAGACTGGGAATAGGCTTACCCAGGTTAGCCGTGGGACCTGGACAAGTTACTTGACTTCTGTCTCAGTTGAAATATCACAGTTGTCTAGATATTGTTGGCCTTTGATTGAGGAGGAAACTGAGGTTCAGAGTGGTTAGATAGCTTGCCCAGTCTCCCCATGTAGGGAGTGATACAGCCACAATGTAAACTCATCTCTTTGACTCCAGAACCTGAGCCAGTCCACCAGCCTTCCTCTCCTGGAGGACTGGTGGTCCAGAGTGTGACACACACACACACACCCCCAACGCTGAGACTGAAGAATCACGTGGAGTTGTCCAAGTGAAGGGGAGGAAAGTGGTGGCATCAATGGCATGTTTCAGGCCAGAAACGTAGCCTATGCAAAAGCCCATCATAGAGAGTGGGGGCCTAGACAGATAGGTTGTGACCTGATTATGAGAAGCTTTACAACCCTTCCTAAGGAGCTCAGACACTATCTTAAAGGCAAGTGAAGAGCCACCAAAGCGGTCTCAACAGGGGACATGATTAGATTTGAATGTTGCATGCATTGATGTCTGTGAAAAACCACTTCTCAACTGAGTTCTTCACTTCTCTTCTTCCTGGGCCATAGAGGGGTGCAGGCCCTGGGAGGGGATGCTGGGGACCTCAACCTGGGGGATTCTAAGGGAGTCCTGGTTTCTCAGAGAAAGCTGCTTTCCCTGAGCAAAGCTCATCAGTTCCACATCAGCTGGCATGCCAGGCACACCCATGCCCCCCGCCAGCCCTCAACCATCCACCTCCCTTCCCTGTGCCTCTTCCAGCCGCCCTGCCTCAGTACTCCTGCCCCTCCCACTATTCAGGACTCTCGGTTACACCCCAGTCAGGTTCTGTGGCTGAGCCCTCATCGCCACCGCTCTGCCTGCCCACCAGCTCCTGGGGCCATTCCCCACGCTCCTCTGTCCTACCCCACCAGGAACCAGGCTGCCTCCACAACCTCCCTACCCTTGGGCAAGCCTGGGCTCTTGAGGCTTTCCTGGAGTTTAGGGCCAGCTCCTGCCACCAGGGGTGGCCCATGGTGTGTCTTGCTGTGCCCTGCCACCACACCCCGTCTGACTTCCTTAACTTCCCACAGCCCAGTTCAAGGAGCTGATTCTCACGCTGTGCGGTCTCATCAGCCGAGGCCAGCTCACAGCCCCCGCCTGCTCCGAGGTCCCACTGCAGGACTACCAGCGTGCCTTGGAAGCTTCGATGCAGCCCTTCGTGTCTTCAAAGCAGATTCTCACCATGTGCTAATCACAGAGGAGCCAGAACGAGGTGGGAGAGGAGACAGATCAGCCGGACTGGTTTCTGGCACCTCGGTCAGGGCCCCCTCAGCCTTCCGCAGGATGTCCTCTCTTCCAACTGGGAGGGTTGTGCAGCCAGCCAAGGCTTGCCCCAGGGCCAGCCCCAGGGTGTCTAATAAAGTGAACTTCCGAAAAACAAACACATACAAACCCGTAGAAGTCATCCCTGTCAAGAAGGACCCTCATTGTACACCTGCTAAGAAGCCCCCTTGCCCGTCCTCCACTTGTCCCCCAGCGATGATTTCCTGACCACCTGGAAACAAAGCAAGGGTGGGCACTGGCAGGTACAAAAGCCAGTAGGACACGGGCTCCACCCTCAGGCTCTCTGCAGAGGAGCAAAAAGGAACATGTGACTCACTCTGGGTGGTGTGTGGCTCAGTCTGGGGCAGGAGGAGGATCAGCTACACGGGAGAGAGAATGTCAGGCTGAGGAGCCAAGGAGGTGGGCACTCAGGTCCCCGGACCAAGCTACGGATGCCTGTTCTAACTGGGGAGATGGTTGTTACACCAGTGCTTCTCAGCCCCAAGTCATTTTACCCCCAGGGGGTGTTTGACAGTGTCTGGAGACATTTTTAGTCATCACTGAGAGGATGTTACTGGCATCTAGAGGGCAGAGGTGAGTGATGCTGCTCAGACATTTTGTGGTGCACAAAACAGCCTTCCCCAAAGGAGAATTGCCCAGCCCAGAATGTCCCTGATGCCGCGGCTGAGAAACCCAGCATTAAACTAAGATTCCTACAACAACTACTGTGGGGATTCATATGCTAAGCATGTGGGTGAAACGCTGAGACCATCACTGATCAGGGTCTTGTCTGATCTGTGGTCAGGGGAGTCTTCCTGACATGAAGCTTGAAAGTTGGCTCTGAAAATGAGCAGCTTTATTCAAAGAGAAGAGTTTGACATTATGTAACTTTCCATGTTTGCCTTATGATCCACTCATTCAGAGCAAAAAAACTAGAAACTTTGGAAAGTATTTACTGGATACTTAGTATATGCCTTAGGCTAGGGATGCTGGTGATGGGGGAGAGGGGACTGGCCCTCTAGTTGCTTAGCCCAGAGAAGGGGACCGACCTTCCCAGTATATAATGAGGCCACAGACTTGGGTATTCAGAGGGCAGTGGGGACACAGAAGCTCTGCCTGAGGGTTGAAGGAAGGCTTCATGGAGGAGGTGTCATCCACAGTAAATCTTAAAGGCCAAGCAGGAAAACATACCAAGCGAAACCAAGGGCACATATGAGATTTTGGAGGGCTAGGAGCCTGGCTCTGCCCCCTGAGACAGGAGAGTGTGAGGACTAAGGTGGGACCTGTGAGCAGAGGTCAAAGCAAGAATGTTCGAGAAGTCAGCACTTACCGTACAGAGCAGGGGAGGCACAAAGGGATTTTCAGCAAGAGTGATGTGGGAAAATTGGCTCCAAAGGCCAGAGTATGCTCAGACTTAGTTGCACGCAAACACATAGACAGGCCCCTAGCATAATACTCTTGCCTTTGGGAGCACCTTCTGGGTCCTCTGGAGAAAAGGACTCCTCTTCAGCCCAGGGTTGGGGAAGGTCCGCAGGTGTCCTCTGGATAAGAGTTGCTATCTTGCGCACCTGGGCTTGGGATCAGCCCCAACCTGCCCAGGTCTCTCCTGTCCCCTGTCCTCTATCCTTGAGGTTAGTGGGACACCTGACTGTATAGATGGTCAACATGGGCAAGTGCAAAAAGCCTGAGAGGGTGGAAGAGGCTGCTCAAAGTCTACAGGAGTGAACGGTTCAGATTCAGTTCTTCGGGGTGAGTCCACAATGTTGGGCTTAGGGGGACCGATGAGCCTGCAGCCATGGGGAGGGAGCAGCCCCTGGTACAGACTCAGAGGAGGTAGACAGGAAGGAGGAAGATTCCTAACATCATGATTAGAGACCCCATGGAGGGATGTGCAAGATGTCCTGAGAATGTAGCTCTAGGGGTCTGGAGATGACATCTGGGCTGTGCTTTAAAGGATGATTATAGTTTTCTCAGGCAGGGAAAGGAGACAAGCATAAGCCAAGGGACCAGATTAAGCTAAGTTATAGAAGCAGGACGTTTATGTTAGAATCTTCTCATTTCCCCCCAAATATCCATTCTCTTCTTAAGAATGCTGACAACTTTTGGGTCGGCACATGGTGGCTGGAATAAACAGGTTTCCTGCTTTCCTTGCAGCAGACAGGTCTGTCACTTGTCATGCAAACAGAAGTGGTAGGTGTCAGTTTATTAAGAACCTCTTTAAAATATAGCTGGCATCCATCCTGTACCTTTATCTTCCCTTTCTACCTTCCTCCTGGCTGGCACATAGGCCTGATTCTGGGAATTTGCGCAACCATCTTTGACCATGTTAAGAATGGGTCAGTGACAAGATCCAAGAAGCCTGGGTCCCCCATACCCAGAAGTCCTAACTGGCCACCTCAGGATTTGTTTTACATAAGAAACAAGCTTCTGTGTTATTTAGGTCCCTAGTATTGGGGCTTTCTCTGAACTTGATTATAACTGATCCGTATTCTCTGGTCTAATTTATGTTGAAATCATTCATGCTGAAGCTGAAAGAGTGAATGGTGGCAGTTTGATTCCCCACTAAGGAATCTGAACTTGATCCTATTGGCCGTAGGAAACAAAAGATTTCTGAGCCAGAAAATAAGAACTCTGCTTTGGGGGAAAAAAAAAAATTCCTCTGGCAGCAGGTTAGGGGACAGTTGGGAGAAGGGAGACACTAAAAGAACATCAGAAACTCCCAGGCTTCTGAATTTCAAATAAGGAAAATCCCCTGAAACTTCAAAGACCAGCATGAGGATTACCAACATTTCAGAGGCCAGCACAGAGAGGAGACCGTGACAAGACCATAGGAAGAATCAAACTTCAGATGGATCATCTCTTGCACACTTTCCACAAGTACGGAGGCTATTTTTCATTTTCAGGCCGAATAATTTCTCTATGGAGTGGGGACAACTCTTTGGGCCCACTAAGTGAAATCCTTCTTAAATGGCTGGAGGAGGAACCCTGGGCTCCAGGGGACTGAAAGAAGACGAACAGGCATTACCTCCTAAACCAAAGCTGGGGCACACCTAATGTCTGGAGGCTTAATGACTCTGGCGCTCCCTGCTTGGTGTCTTCTGGGAGCTTCCATCCTGCAACTACTTACAGCCACTGCCATAATATTGATGACTGCTTTGTGTCTTGGGAGATGAGATAAATAAGCCTGCTTTCCTCAGGGAAAGACTTGAGGCCCGGAAGAAGGTTCTTGAATTCATCTGTGTGGAGCAGGCGGGCCTGTCCTTGCGCCTGGAAGCTCTTGGCTGCATCTACCAGCCTCATACTTGTTGGTAGGCACCTTGCCCTGGGGAAGACACTGGGCCCAGCCAGAGCAGCTGGAAATGGTAAAGAAGATAGACATTTGCAGGCAGGAAAATCCTGGGAAGACAGCAGAGCTGACCTAAAAGGTAAGGAGACATTTGCACTCCCTGAAAGAAAAACAAGCTCTCCTATGCCCCTAACCCTTTGCAGTGTTTAAGCCCTTTAACGTGTATCTCCATTTGATTTTTACAACTTCCTTGTATCATTGAGATTTTAATTAATATCATAACTTCACAGAAGAGGAAGACACCAAGAGAGGCGAAGTGAGTTGCTCAAGGTCACACAGCAGGCAGCAGATCTGGCACCAGAAGCCAGCTCCCCTGACCCTGTCTGGTCACCATACCAGTCAATCCTGACTTATTTCTTTTTTTTTTTTTGGCCCCAAAATTGGCCCTGTGCTCCCTCTTTTCTCTGGACTCCTTGATTTTGTACAATGATAATTAGCATGTCAATCAGAAGACAGTTCAAATTTCCCTGAGTCTGTGTCTCATGGGGAGGCAGGAAAAAGGAGAATGTGGCCACTGAAGTCATTCAGGTAAGAGATCATTTGTTTATTCACTTAATAAACATATTGAACACCCACTATGTGAAAAGCACTGTTAATAGATGTTAGGGATCCAGTAGGAGACAAAAAACACAGCCCCTGATACCAGGGAGCTTATATTCTAGTAGAAGAGAAAGACCATGAACAAAAAGAAATAAGGCAATTACAGAGTGTGGTAGATGCTGTGAAGAAAAAAATACAGTGATACCATAGACAGGATACTTGAGATAAAGAGGGCAAGGAAGGTCTGAGGCCTGAGAAGGGGCCAATCGTATTGCAGACAGAGAGAAAAGCATAACTAAAAGCCCTGATGTATGAACAATATGACAAGACCTGCATTCACTTAGGAAGTGGGAGTGAAGTGGATGGATTCGGCAACATTTAGAAGGAAGGACCGACTAGATGAGGCGGTTGAAGGTTGAACTTCAGCACTTTGCCTGATGGAAGGTGCCACTCCCTAAATTAGGAAACTCTGGAGGAGGAGCAGGATTTAGAGACAGGCATTTTCCCTGTATGGGGCTTTCATTCCCATCTGTATAACAGATGTAGTCTGATCACAGACTACGTGACAACCAAGGTTAAAACCAGTTCTTAAGAATATCATGATCCTCATACTACTAAATTCCAAATGGATCAAAGGTTGCAATATAAAAAAAGTAAGTCCTAAAAATAACAATAAGCCATGGGAGGTGTTTTTCTTTTTAAATCTCAAAGTGAGAAAAACTACAACACAAAATCCAGAATCAAAGAAAAATAAAGGGTGGATAAATTTGACCCCATAAATATCTTACGTTTTTGCATAGCAGAAAACATTCTGGGAAAAGTCAAAAGTCAACAAACTGGGAAAAAATACTACTCATCTAACAACTGATTTCGCTAATATATAGGGAGCTCCTATGAATCCGTAAAAAAATGGGCAAAGGGGGAGTCTGGGTGGCTCAGTCAGTTAAATATCTGACTCTTGGTTCCAGCTCAGGTCGTCATCTCAGGTAGTGAGATTGAGCTGAGCCCTACATTGGGTTCCTAACTCCAAGGGGAGTATGCTTGAGATTCTCTGCCTCTGCCCCCACTACCCCCACCCCCCATCGATTTTGCATTCTCTCTCTCAAATAAATCTATAAAAGGGGGAGGATGGCTCCTGGGTCACTCAGTAAGTTGAGTGGCTGACTCTAGACTTCGGCTCAGGGTCCTGGGATCAATCCCAGGCTCAGCGGAGAGTCTGCTTGAGAATTCTCTCTCCCTCTCCATGCCTGCCTTATGCGTGCTCTCTATAAATAAATCTTTTTAAAAATTAACAGCAACAACAAAAAACAAAGGATATAAGCAGACACAGAAAGTATATAAGTGTCTCTTAAATGAATTGAGGCTCACTCCACTCAAGATAAATACAAACTAAACTACCCCAAGATAGCATTTTTTAGCTATTAGATTGACTAAGATCATAAAATTTGATAACACGGTGTTGATGATGAGATAGAGAAACAGGTACTTATGGAGGAGAATTGAGCAATATCTGTCCAAACTATACTTGCCCACACCCTTTACCCCAACTATCTTCTAGGAATAGATACTACATATATGTATATACAAAGTTACTCATTGCAGCAGTTAAAACAAATGGCTTGAACCTACCTCAGTATCCTTCAGTAGGGCACTGAGTAAATAAATTACTGTGTATAACGCCATTTCATAAGCCATAAAAATAATCCTGAGGAAGCTTCTTTTGTACTGATGGAATGACTTTCAAAATAATAGTAAGCACGAAACTGTACATATAGCACACCCCTATTGCTTTGTGTAAAATACCTGCCAAAGGGCATTTAAGAAACTGATTACGTTGTTTGCCTCTGGGAAGGGAAACGAGATGGCCAGAGGACGGAGATGGGAAGACTTTCCACTGTATCATTTGAAACAGTTAATGAATTATCCTTTCAAAATGTAATTTTAAGGGGCACCGGAGTGGCTCAGTAGGTTAAGACTCTGCCTTCTGCTTAGGTCCTGGTCTCAGGGCCATGGACAGAGCCCTGCCTTGGGCTCCCTGCTCAGCGGGAAGACTGTTTCCTCCCTCTACCCCTTAACCCGCCTGTGCTTCCTCTTTCTCTCAGATATTTTTTAAATGAAATAACTATATATATATACCAATATTTGAGTTCCTATCTCGGTCCAGATACTGTTCCAGGCAGTATATTCTTCCATATATATTACCCCACTTAGTTATCCATTTAGTCCATTGAAATGGGATAAATCACTCTAATTTTACAATAGAAAATAAACTGGCCAAATAATTTAGTCAGTATCAAGCCCAATCTAGCTTCAAAACTCCAGCCTTCCCCACCTTCCACACTGCTTCTATTGAAACAACCTGTCCTATTTTTAAAATAATTTTGGTATTTATTGGACACTTGCAATGTGCTGGGAACAGTACTAAGTGCTTGACGTATCTATGCTCATATATAATTTTCCAGTTGGCTCTGGAAGGTTGGAATTTCTATCCCTCTTATACAGAGAAGACAAATGGGGCTTAGAGAGCTGGCGCGTAACGGGTCCAAGGTCACGGATACAAAGACGGTTGGAAGCCAGACTTAACTACAAAGCTGCTCAGAAGTCGAAACCACTCCCGGTTCAAAGGACAAAAGCAGAAACGCTCGCTGGGCCGGGACAGTTGCAGGCACTTCCGGGGGGAGGAGCGAAGCCACCCGGCTGCGAATGCGGCGCAGGCCCAAACACAGCGAACTCGCGAGAGGACGTGCGGAGAGGCGGGGGGCGGGGGGAGGACTGCCCCGCGCCGCACGCACCGCCTGTCGGTCACCTGGCCCCGCCCCACGCCGGCGCGCCCCTGGGCAAACCCCGCCCCCACTCCTGGCCGGGCGGGAAGCGAACGCGCGCTCCCTCCCGTTACCCTCCGCCTGCGGGGAGGGCGGGGAAGGCGGGAGGCGCGCGCTCGCGTGCTGCGTGCTCGCGTACGTACGTCGCTGGGGTTCGGCTGCGTCCGTCCCGCCGCTCGCCCGTTGCCGCCGCCGCCGCCGCCGTCGCCGCGCTCTCGCTTCGCCGGCCGCCGCCTAAGGGGGCTGGGGCCGGGCCAAGCCGCCGCCGCTGTTGCCGGGATGCCGCGGGTGTACATCGGCCGCCTGAGTTACCAGGCCCGAGAGCGCGATGTGGAGCGCTTCTTTAAGGGCTACGGGAAGATCCTGGAGGTGGATCTGAAGAACGGGTGAGGAGGGCAGAAGAGGGGTCGGCCGGGTGGGGACAGGGCCCCAGCGGTGGTGGGGAGGCCGCGGGAACGGGAGAGGGACGCCTGCCCGGCGCGGAGCTGCTACTGGCTTGCTCAGGCTCCGCCATAGTCGCGGCGCCTCGGGGGCGCGGGTAGGCCCTGGTTCCCACTGCGCCTGCGCGGGTGGGGGTGGTGGAGGGATAATGGGAGCGACGGTGAGGATCTGAGTGGGACGGGGAGAAGGAAAACCCGAGTGGGATTGGGGCTCCGGGCGGGAGGGTACGGCTCCAGGGCGCCGGGGAGGCCTGGGTTTTTCCTTCCCGGGCCCCGGCAGTAGGGTCTGGTTCGTCTCCGGATAGAAACCGACCTTTCCCGCTCTCAGGGCTGCTGGAAATAAACAGGATTTCCTGCTCGCTTTTCACCTCTTGGCCAGTCTAATGGATCAGACAGTCACCACGCATCTTTCGCGAGGCCAGGAGCTCCGGAGGGAGGCACTTTTTTGACGTGCATGTGTCACACTTTTTTTGGGCGGGAGACTCGGGTTTGCGTGAGTAGTCTAGTGACAGTTTCGAAAGTATCGTCTTGCCGCGCTGAAAGCCTTGACGGTTCCCCCCTACAAGGGTAATTTAAAGTCTTGATTCGTTATCTTTCAAACTCCGTACAGAGTTTCCATGCTGTGGTTTCCGTTCTACGACTTGCCAAAAAATTGGTTTGTCGTTGTAGAATTTGTTAGAAGGTCGTGGCCTCCCTGGCTAGTATCTGCGGCAGCTAGTTAAGCAGACGGAGATTCACAGCTCGAAATTGCTAATTTACTGCCTCCCCGGGTTTAGTCTGTTACTTGAGAAGTTAGGGAAAATACCTCAGTTGCACATTTGAGACAAATTGATAGCTTCTATATACTTCTGATCTACTTTGGCAAAGCAGGGCCACCCGGGGCTACACGTTTCAGGGGAAAGAGATGAGTCCGACTTGGAGAAGATACTCAACGGGGAAAACTATGAGAGCCGGGAAACGTTAGGTAGGACATCAAACACATAGGTCTAAAAATTAAAAGGAGTGGGGGGGACATTTTAGGGCACTAAACCTTGAGTGTTAGAGGAACTCTTGGCTTATTTGGAGAAAAAAAAATGAAAGACATTTGCAACAGGTCTGATAATGGTTACAGGTTACTCTCCATTGTAATACTAGCAACTAACACTTGAGAAGTTAGGAAAAATACCTCAGTTGCACATTTGAGACAAATTGGTAGCTTCTATATACTCACATTGTTGGTTGGCTTTAAAAAGTCATTTCAAAGAGATTGTTAGGAAGACTCACCTTCTTACTAAGGAAAATGTCTTCGATAAAAGTGTTTATTATTGGGCACGTGGCTGGCTCAGTCGGTGGAGCATGAAACTCTTGTTATCCAGGTTGTAAGTTCAAGCCCCATGTTGGGTGTAGAGATTTTAAAAAAAAAAAAGACTTTTTTTTTTAAGTGTTTACTATGAATACCGAATACCGATTTAGAGTAAAAGGTTTAGGAAATTACTCACTTGGTACAATAGAGCTTTTGGTTCTCAAGGAATGTACTAGATAAAGTGGGGTTTTGTTGCTTGATACATGTATGAAAGATGAAGTGGAAACTCCCCGTTTTCTTCAGAGGCCAACTAAGTTGACAGTAAATTTTGTTGTCAGTTTTCTTATCTACAAGGGAAAGGAGCACTAGAGATAATTATAAAGTATTTGGCTCATAGCTGTAAATGGTAGCTGTAATCAAATGGGTTTTGACTGTGATCATTAGGAGACAGTTTCAGTATTTGGTAACATGAAGGATATTTGGTGAGGTCTGTTTTCTAAAGTTACTCAAGTGATAGCAGGAAATAATGTTGATGTTAATGGTAAAAAGGTTAATGGGACAAACATGTTAATAACCCACCAACGAGATGACTGCTACTGTGCTAAATGGATTGGAAAGAAAGAAAAACAGTTTCTGCTCTTGAGTAAATTAAGTGTTGACAGTTAGAACATGTCCATTCTGAGTTAAGAAATGCTTGCCCTCACTTTAAACTCAAGTAAAACTTGGAATAGTTTGTTGGAAGAGATTTGTTTGAAATGGGCTTTGAAGAAAGAATTGACTGGGGCTTGAAATAAAGTGTCTGGGAATAAAGTATGTCATAACCGGTGATGAGGAGGTGGTCCAGTAAGGAACACTTTTGAGAAAGAATGAGGAATCAGGCTTGGATTGAGTCTCATGAGGGATTTAGCTTGATTTGAACAACATGAACCAGAAGCATCGACTATAAGATTTTACACTGAGCATCCAAAAATCATGGATAGGAATTGAAAGGCTCTGGAGGGAATAATTGAGCAATCTGGAAAATGGAGAGAAAGGGCAGATTCTTGCAAAACCTTAAATACCTGGGTCTCTTTGGGGGAACTATTCTCTTAGCAGATCTGCTGCTAAACCATGATATATGTGAAATCAGTGATTGAAACTGAAGGCTGAAATGAGGAATGGGAAGTCATTTCAGGGATTCGAAGGCAGGTGAAACAATTAAACTGGCACATGTGGCAGCATTCAGGAATCCCTGCCGAGGAACGGGACTGCTGAGCAGAGGACCAATGGTGTAGATGGATTTAGAGCAAGAACTGACTGGACTAGATTGTAGAAGTGCGGAGGAGTCTGAAAGGAAGGAGGAGGTACAAAAGGGAAAGATGGCGTAATTCAGAAACGTGTAAGCCTGTGGTTCTGGACATAAGGATAGTAGGTCTCCTTGAGAAGCATTTTTTACATACCTGACTTGTAATTATTAGTAATCAAACCTCTGAAGCAGATTTTGGAGGGATAGGATTTTGATGAATTGTGAACAAGAGTTCAAACTTGTAGTGTGAAATGTAGTGAAATGTATCAGTGGACAGTAGATATGTTCAGAATTAAATAGGCATAAAGTACTGGTGTAATTGGAAGTTCACCAAATGAGGAAGCAGATGAAGAAGGTGAAGGGAGATTTAGTGTCCAGGTGAGGATTTTATGGATCCTCTTGGGATTTCAAAAAATGTATATGCAATAGTCCATTCCCTGCCATTTTATTATTCCAGGGGACCTAATCTAGATTGCCTTTATTTCAGAGAATTCCTAAAAAGGTGGTTCATTTGGGACCACTACATGATGTAGATCTCCCAGGACCCTGTAGATCACGCCAGGTGGTATGTAGGGTCTCCTACATTCATACCTGCCACACTAACTCCAGCAAGAGCCACTATGGGACCAGGGGTCAAGGAAACAACAGGATTAGCAGTGCCTGTCTATAGCCTTCCAACTCTGGTAACTTTTGCTTCCTTTGATTATTTGTGAGTTCTGTGGGCTTTCTTCTTTATTAATAAATCATGTGAAGTGTAGAAGGTTTTTCATATGGTAGTTTCTCTTGCCACAAAATCTTTTGGTTACAGTTGTAGATCTTTATATCTTACTTTTTCCATATCTTAGTTAAGAAATTTATCACTCCCTGAGATTATTTTACTTGCCTAGGAGCTAGGCCCCAAATCATTGAGGGTTTTTTGTTTTATTTTTAAGTTAACCAAAGACATGAATTAAAACTCTACAGAGAAACTTGGCTATATATTTCACCCTGTGCTTCATATTGCAGTGAAATTGTGAGTAGCCAGAATTCTCAGGGGGTGTTCTTTTCTGTTTAATTGGATTTGCACAACTTCTTAAGTATAAGCAGGAAGTTTTTATTTCCACCGTCCTCAAAAATCCCTTCAAGTAGAAGCTACCTTAATTTTTTTTTTAATATGTTGAGACCCTTTGGTGAGTCAGAATTACTGGTTTTGTCCCTGATCACTGCAGAGCATTGTTAGATTTTTAGATACTGAGATGAATCCCCCAACCCAGACCCTACACAGGGATTTTTCTCTGAGTCCTTGATGGAGCTTGTTTTGTTTAGTTTCCTGTCTTTTCGTTTTAAAGGAGCAATAATGGAAATATAATTAGTTTAATGTTCCAGGTTATTGGTTTTTGGTTAATTGAACTGTGGGAGATTATCTTCACCCACCACCAAATAGCAATAAATACATTATCATTTTTATGATAATGGCACAACTAATGAGTGCCAGGAATGACAAAGAAAAGGCAAACACTCTCCCTTTAAAAAGACCCCACCACCTTTTTGTCCACAGGCAGTTCTGCCTTCAAAAATAATGGCATGTTGAACCCCTATGGTCCAGGTCTTTGAATCTTTCTGTAAGTAAGGCATTTGGTTCTGGAGTAATTTATCTAAAAAGAGATTAAGACAGTTTTGTTTAAAGGAGCACTTGAACAACTTTGTTTATACATAGTTAGAATTAAAGACCCATTTTTAATTCCTGTAGTGTTTCAAAATAGCATGTATTTATCTCTGATTGTAGAATTTTTACATATTATAAATTTTTTTAAAAATACAGAGGACAAAAAATTATCTGAAGGTAACACTGCGTTTTGAGACTGTCTTTTTTTCATACATCCATGCTCTTCTTAGGCCTCCCCATCTTTTCTACAGACCTAGGGTCATACTGTACATGCTGTTTGTTTCTACCTGACAGCCTGACCTTGACCTTTGTCGTGAAGTGTTCTCTGACAACTTGATTCTTTTTTTTTCTTTTTTTTTTTTAAGATTTTATTTGTTTATTTGACAGACAGAGATCACAGATAGACAGAGAGGCAGGCAGAGAGAGAGAGAGGGACGCAGGGCCCCCGCTGAGCAGAGAGCCCCATGTGGGACTCGATCCCAGGACCCCGGGATCATGACCCGAGCCGAAGGCAGCGGCTTAACCCACTGAGCCACCCAGGCGCCCCGACTGACAACTTGATTCTTAATGGGTTCGTAGTATTCCCACATATCAGCAGGGGTTTTGTTTTTGTTTTTGTTTTTGTTTTTTAAGATTTGTTTGTTTATTTGACAGAGACACAGCAAGAGAAGGAACACAAGCAGGGGGAGAGGCAGGCAGAGGGAGAAGCAGGCTTCCCACTGAGCAGGGAGCCTCATGTGGTGCTCAATCCCAGGACCCCAGGATCATGACCTGAGCTGAAGGCAGACACTTAACAACTGAGCCACCCAGGCACCCTTCAGCAGTTATTTATTGTACATAATTAAAACCATGTTGCGAGACATTAGATTGTCTTTGGTTTTTTGCTAATGTATGCTTTTATGGCACTGTGGTAAATATCCTTTATGTAAATCTTGGGTGGATTTCTGGGTGAACTTTTGGAGTCAGAGTATATACACATCTTTAAGGCTTTTGCTACCCATTGGTTTACATTACTCTAGACAGAGTATTTATATTTTCACCTGTTGTGTTTAAGAGTTCCTGTTTTTCTGAGCTTTCAACTAGCCTTCATTATAATTTTTTTAATACTGTGATTTTTAACAAGATTGTTTAAAATTGTATATGAGGAAGTTATCGTGCAGCCTTTAAGGCTTGTCCATTTAGCCTACCAAGCATAACAGCTTCAAGAACTTTTTTTTTTTTTTTAATTATTAACAAGTAATGTATTATTTGCCCCAGGGGTACAGGTTTGTGAATCATCGGGCTTACACATTTCACAGCACTCAACATAGCACGTACCCGCCCCAGTGTCTATAACCCACCACCCTATCCCTGTCCGCCCCCCCACAGTACCCCTCAGCATGTTTCGTGAGATTAAGAGTCTTTTATGGTTTGTCTCCCTCTTAAATTCCTCATATCAGAGAGATCATATGATAATTGTCTTTCTCTGATTGACTTATTTTGCTCAGCATAATACCCTCTAGTTCCATTTTGGTGGCTGTATAGTATTCCATTGTGTGTGTGCGCACGTGTGTGTATATATATACACGTGCTCACACACATACCACATCTTTATCCATTTATCTGTTAAGAGTTTTCTTTAAAAAGAACTTGTTGGGGCGCCTGGGTGGCTCAGTGGGTTAAGCCTCTGCCCCCGGCTCAGGTCATGATCTCAGGGTCTTGGGATCGAGCCCCACATCGGGCTCTCTGTTCAGCACGGAGCCTGCTTCTCCCTCTCTTTCTGCCTACTTGTGATCTCTCTCTACCTCAAGTAAATAAAATCTTTTAAAAAAAAAAAAAGGAACTTGTTGACTGATTAGAAAATAAGTATAAAGTCCTTTTAACATAAGGTCTTCTTTTTATTTAAAGATTTTATTTATTTAGATCGAGTGAGAGTGAGAGCACAAGCAGGAGGAGGGGCAAAGGGGGAGAGAGAAGCAGACTCCCTGCTGACCCAGGCCGCACACACCCACCTTAGGCCATGCTTACTGGAGCCCGGGACCCTGGGATCATGACCTGAGTCAAAAGCAGACGCTTAACCAACTGAGACATCTTAACATAAGGTCTTATGTGCAATTTTATGTCCCACTTTTTCTGCCTGATTTATCTCGTATATTTTTTCTGTTACATAAAAATCTTAAACATCATTTTCACACCTGCAGAAAATTTATTTTATGACTGAATCATGATTACCCAACCATTCCTCTTAGGTCATCTCTAAATTCTGCTTGTTAAAAGAACGCTGTGATTGGTATCACATGCCTAAACTTTGTATTTTTATCATTCCTTAAGACAGTTTCTGTGAAGTAAAACTCACGTGTCACAGCAGGAAAGAATGTTTTCGAGGTTCTCAGTGCATGTAATGCCCAACAACTTTCAGAAAAGCTGCGTGCCGGCTGCTCTTGTACCAGCAGCGTGTGGCACGTGGCACTTCAAGTCTTTGGTAATTTCACAGGTGCAGGTGGTCTTATGTGTCTTATCATTTAAGAACTTTTTCTTAAATGAGTAGGAAATAATGAGAAATAGTGCTGTGGATTTAGCAGCATTCTTCATTAGTAGTATAACCATTACAAATGTGACCAGGTTGGTTTTTGTACTGCAGTCTCTTGTTGAAGTGGGCCTGCATCTTAAATTTAAATGTTACTTTTCTTTTTCCTGAGACATGGGTAATTTTTAAGTTTCTGTCATTTTGAAAAATCAGTGCCGAGACACAAAACCGTACTGTAATTTTGACCAAATGTTGCTAGCATAAATTACCTGGCTGGAGACTTAGAATGTGTGGTTCTGGTTCCCCAGTCAGTTTGTGATAAGAAGAAACATTGGAATTATTCGGCCAAGTCATTTTCAACCCCTGTTCCTCAGTTAAATGTCTTGCTCCTCCCTTCTCTTTGAGGGAGCATATGAATAAAAGGACCATGTGAAGTATTTGTCCCTTTTAAAAAGTAAGCATAGGATGTAGACTAGCTAAAATAAGATATGGGTTCCCAGTATTTCTGGATGCATCCAAGAAACTTAAACAGAAAATTGTTTTTTGAGCTTCTCTAAGAAAGATGCTCATAGTATATGAGAGAATATTATTGCGGGTGATCTTTATAAATTTGTAAGCTAACACTGAAATTTCAAAACTTTAAAAAACATTAGCAGCAGGCGCTTGGGTGGTTCAGTTGGTTAAGCAACTGCCTTCCGCTCGGGTCGTGATCCTAGAGTCCTAGAGTCCCGGGATTGAGTCCCACATCAGGCTCCCTGCTCAGCAGGGAGTCTGCTTCTCCCACTGACCTCTCTTCTCTCTCTCTCTTTTTCAAATAAATAAAATTTTAAAAAATTAACAGCTTGCACTTGGGTGATTTATTTTTCAGCTGTGTACACCAGAGCGCTTTACTAACAGGTGTTGTTGTCTCGAGTTTGTACTGATTGGGAAACTGAGGAATTCGGGCAATTAAGTGCCTGGCTCAAGGTTATAGAATGACTTCTTGCCAGCTCTGGAAGCTGAAGCACTTTCTTATTCTCATACCAGATAGAGCAGGAGCAGTGACAGTCACAGCCTGTCTCATGCTCTTCCCTTCCGTGGTTCAGTCCTGTTGAGAAGGACAGGAAGGTAGTTAGGTTCCACAGCCTGTTCGGTCTCTGGTCCCAGCTACAGTCTTCAACAAGCTAGAAAAGTTACTGCCGCCAGTGAAACTGGTGGAAGTTTTGTGACACTGGCCCTAGACAGGAACTCTAGTGAGACTCTCAGGCTGTTCTTTGAAGAGCTGTAAGATGGTGTCCGCTCTGTCCTGGCTGCCCCGGGGTAGGGATTATGCAAGCAGATGCAGTTAAGTGATCCCTGTCGCATTATTGCTAGGGCTGTCTGGTCTTGGAGTAACCTGAAGGCGAAGGATCAGGCTGTGCTCTGGATTGGCATGTCCATATTTTGAGGAAACGCCCTACATTACCTTTCCTGCGTGTTGAGATGAAAGTCTGGAGGTCTTGGAACTGCAAATGATACCTGAAGAAGCACCCAAAGGACGCTTGTAATCCTTCTATCAAGTCCCCCAGCCACATCTTTAGGCCTGGATGCCGGAATCGGGGGCATTTGTAAACAGAGACCTCCAAGACCTAGAGAAAGTGGGGCAACTGAAGGAGGAAAGGGTGGAGGTCTGGATCCGGCCTTCAAGAATGGAAGAGGTGAGCAGGAGGCTCAGGCACGGGATCAGGAACCACAGACCAGAAGCACTGAGTTTGAGAAAAGTTATTTTGTGTGGATGACTGGAAGCTGTTGATCTATTAATGTTAAAAGAATTTGAAAATGTTAAAATACTAAATGAATTAAATGACCGATTTCAAGGGAAGGGTGTCCCCTAAGAAATAGCATAGGAAGTGGCATCTTGAACCAAAAAGGAAAAAAAACTGACGGCAACCTGGGGACCATGGAGTGGTTATAAGGGATATGGGAACAGCCAAGATGGTCCCAGAGGTATAACTTCTAAGAGGCTTTAACACCTGTTACGCACTCATAGTGCCATTTTAGAGGTAAGTATAAACTGGCTTTGTTTGTGGCTTTTGTGTGGAATCAAGTAGTTCTGTCTGCTGAATGTGAACTATTTCACTTGGGTGTAACAGATACCCTATTCCTATCTTGTGTCCCTAGAGTGTTTTTTTTTTCCTAAATTGGTAATATGATGTTCATCTCTTGAGGGTTTTTTTTTTATACATATATTTTTAAAATCTGATTGTCTTCATGAACTGTAGTGTGTCATCAGGGAATAGTTAACCCCTTTTCTTGTGGGATCTCTTCATTTACTCCTCGTGTTGGTAAGTGTCAGAAAATGGAAAGGCACACAGGTGTGATTGTTTGCCCCTAACCCGCTTTGAAGAAAGCAGCCATGTTGAATTTAAAATGTAAATGAAACACATTTTTTGTGTTGGGGGTTGTGGTTGTAATGGTGACCCACAAATTATTCAGGAGTTTGTTGCTTTCTGGGAGTAGTCCCATTTTATAGGGTGGAAATATGGTAGTAGCCTAACGAAAGTGAAATTGCTTAGTATCCTTAAGTTCATTTTGAAACAGTTTGGGATAGTTGAAAGGAATTGGCAGATAGGCCTATAGAATGGTTACAAAATAAGACTTGATTTTGAACTTGATACAGATTGCTATCTCCTCCTATTCTGGAGGAATTTTGTTTTATTGCTCAATATTTAGGGCACTGATTGTTTCTATTATATTTTCTTCACCCTGATATGTGAGCATTCCTTTAAAGACGGGCTGGCATTCCCTTAATGATGTTACCTTTCACTGTTTTCCTAGATTGGTGCTAAAATTTTGATGAACTATAAAATTTGGTAATTTTGATAGGTTTGGTTCCACAAGTAACTTAGAGAATAAGTGTTCACAACTTACTGGTATCAATACCTATCAGATGCAGAAATGGTATTTTTTCCCATTTAATATTTGTCATAAGATGCTAAGAGTCATGTGGGCATTTCTCTTCCACAGCACATAATTTGATAAAACTGATTTTCTGTGCTTCTAGAGCTTGGATTTCTCAAATTTCTCTTTGGACCACATCTTTCCATTACTGTACGAGAGGCAGTAGCACATGGTAGTGAGTGTTGACTTTGGCTAGGAAGGACCCCAAGTGTTGCGTAGCCCTGGCAAGTTCCTTCTCAGCTCTGAGTATTGGTGTCTCCATCGGTGAGCTCACAGTAAACCTCAGAGTTGTGCAGATTATTACAAATGAATTTGAAGAAAGAAAGAATTCTGATGGGCTGGAGTAGTTAATAGTAGTATGGAATTAAACAAAATTAAATCAGATCTTAGATGCCTGTCATCTGCAAAGTACTTTCCTGGTTGCTGCTGCTGTAATCCTGGTGTAGTTGGCAGTCTGTAAACCTTATAGTATTCTTTGATTTCTGGTCCATTTTTTTTTTTTCCATACCATTCATGCTTATATTTTTTGGTCCCAGTCACCATTCCTTAAAAAACTAATTAAATGCATTCTTAAATACATAATTTTGTCAATATCCATTCACATCTACCACCTCTAGGCCCAACTCTGTCATCTCTATGCTGGTCTAGTTTTTGCTGAGCCTTAAAACCAAAGACAGGTTCCAGGGGTTGTTGTGGGACCTCCAGAATGGGGATTGCACAGAATAATCTTATTTTTCCTCTATTCTTCTAGTCTGTTATGTTCTGAACCCACACATGTTTTCGGAAGGACCAGATGGCTGACACTGGCTAATGGGAACCAAAAGACAAGAGTGAAAGTAACCTGGTTGTCACATACCCCAAGAGTAGAGGGGCCTCACCTTTGCCCCAAGGTCAATTTCTTTATCTCTCTGGAGACTTTACCCCGTTTACTAAAAACTTGAATACAACCTGGCTTATCCGAAGTTAGATTATCAAGTCAAGCAGCAGCATTTGTTAAATGAAGAGGGTTGTACTCGGGACTGTGGGAGAGAAGAAGCATCTGCCTTCACAAAGGCAGTGTAACCTGGTAGTTTAGAACTTGAGTCTGGAGTCAGGTGGATCTGGGTTCAGATCCAGCCATAACCACCTATGAACTCCTTGGCAATGAACAGTAGCTTAGGCTTTCCAAGCCTCAGTCTTCTCATTTGTGAAATGGGAGTAATCATAATAATAGTACATTCTTCACATACAGTACGAGGAATGAATGGAATATCGCAGATAAATTATTTACTGCGTGCCAGGCACCATACTAAATATTAAGTCTTTGTTTTTAAAGAGCACATAATCAAATGAGAGGATCAGCACACAGAAAAGAGCAAGGCCTTGAAAGGCCCTAGAAACATTGTCAGGTAAAACAAAGTGGAATAGAAGTGCCAGAGCTGAAGAAGGTGCTCAGACAATTAGGCGAGTGTGGGAGACTTCGTAAGAGAGAGAGTTCTCAACTCTGTGGAAGAAGATTGTTTTGCTTTGCCTTGTGTACTCAAGGCACTCAGGTTTGGAGAATGATCGAAGCAAAGCTGTTTAGGAGTCATTATAGACCTCTGAGCAAACGAATGATCTAGGAGCTGGCTTTCCCTGCTACACCCAAAGAGACAAGTTGCAGAATAGCCATATCCTGGAATTAAGTAAACTGATCAGACAGGAAGAAGACGGCTGGCCTTGGGGGCCCCCGCGGATGAGAGACCGAGGGCCGGGCGGCAGGCTGAGCGGGCAGCCGGAGAGGAGTCGCCAGGGTAATCTCGAGTGCTGGGAGGAGATTAGTGGTCAGGGGCTCCAGGAGAGAGAAATCATGAGGTAGGTTTTCTTCTTTGAAGGTGGGGAAAGATCAAGTGCAGACTGAGCTGTGGCCAGCGCTTACAGACCAGGAATCCACACTAGCTCTAATCAGAGAGCTCTTGGTGTGCGGGAACTGCCAGTTTGCCGACGTGAAAAGAGCCCCAGACTGGGTACTGGTGAGCCCTGAAGTCGCACCCCAGCTCTGCCACTCAGTGAGCACGGGTAAGTCATCCACCTTCTCCGGGCGGCCTTGATGGCCATCCCTCCTCTGAGGCTAAAGAAAGGGAGGCCAGAATGCCCAGAGCAGCCTCCTTCCTGTCTCAGGATAGGAAAGGATCTCAGGAACCCCCTTCATGTGGTAGGAGCTCCTAGTCGTGGGTCATAAACAACCCTCTGTGACCGGAAGAGTCAAACTGCAACCGTAATCAGTGACCCAGAGCAATGAATGTGACGCTGGGTAATTCTGCTCTGAGGGCCTGACCACGGCTTCCCTGGAATGTGGCAGACCTCTGGAGTTGGGCAGTGAGCGTTCTCACTGGCAGGCTTTTCTCTGAGTTGGCCTCACCTGAGCAGTAGAGAATGGTGCAGAAGGGCATTTCTGCGCTTCTCCAAGCACGTTGTGCAGACAGTGAGGATTACTGCTGTTATGACTATCCTGTCAATATGTCCTAACTCTTTTCACCTCATAGGACCAAGTTGACGGAAGCGTAGGACCAACACTGAGTACTTTCGAAAGAAAGCTGTTTGATTCCTGTTCACCGAATGCCATTTCTTTCAGGGTAGATTGAAGGGCTCTGCCCTTAAAGAACAGTGCTATTGACCCTAGTTTGAGGGTTCAAGCCACCCCATGGGTTAACTTCAACAGATGAAAATTTTTCCTTGGCTACAGCAACATCCCTAATCCTGACCAGCCATGGAGAGGTTCGGTTCTTACAAGGAAAATGAGTGAATGTGGGAATGGCTCACCACATTGGGAAAACAAAACTCACATCCTGCTGATGGTTGGCTGAGGACTGTCATGTCCACATACAAAGAAAAGCATGTGGCACAGTTGTAGGACAAAGGTGAGCAGAGATCTACTGTGGAAAGGGGCACATTTTTCTTATAGAGAGAACAACCAAGGCATGCCCCTCGGTAAGCAGTGTCGGTGGGTGATAGCAGGCACACGCATGGAGGCTTGCTTTTCCCTTGGCTCCTCGTGTCCACTCTCCCTGGGTTAGCCAGCTCTGAGCACCCCCTTCGTCCTGCCCTGCCCGGTTAGCTTGGTCAGCATACCTCCAGAGCAGGTCCTGCTCCTCAGTTTTCAGAAGGGACTTTTCTCCAGTCTCTCGATTCAGTGATGATGTCTGGGAGACAGAGGTGACCCTCAGTCCTTCTGAAAGTGGTGGGATAGGTGGCACATTCTCTTCAGTGGGCCATGCCGGGTGGTATTTGGGACCATGGCTAGAGAGGATTAGGATCAGGGAAAGCCCCTCCAGCAAGAACACAGGCTCAGATGAGAATTCTTGGGTGAAAAAGTGTGATTAACGTTTCTACAAATGGAAGTCTTAGGGTAATTCTAAAACCATGTCCTTCCGGTTCCAGCATTTCCGAGTTCTGATAGCCCAAGCAGTAGGGGTGCTGTTGACTGGGGGCCACCAGGGCTGGCCATGGCGGGCACCTGCACTGAAGTCTGGAGCAGCCCACACAACTCCGCGTGGCTTTGTTCCTGCTCTCCACAAACCTGGCCATACTTGCTAAGAATCACGGTCCCCGCTTTTTGAAGGAGAAAATGACAGGCACTCTTCCTCCCGTTTTGTTTTGTTTTTTGGGGGTGGGGGGGTAAATCTGTTAGGATAGAATGTGACCCAGAGGAAGAAGAGTTAGGGAAAAGGCAGTAGCAGAGGAGTGGCAAAGAAAGAAGTTTCTCTTTTAATTGAAAAATGGTGTGCATCTCGTGGCCATGCTTTTTGTTCTGTCACATAGGCATTGGGCAGGGGGGTGGGGGGGGACATGACATCTGGGAGGAAAGCAGGAAGAGGCACATGGGAAGGTTTTTGTCTTATTTTTACCAAGCCCTGCGGTGGAGGGATTTTTAAGCTTTTCTTAAGATTCATTCTCCTGAATTCCTTCATCTTCTTTATTCTTATACTGGAATTACTGAAAGATGGTGGGTTTTCACAGTAGAAAAGGAGGGGTGTCTGCAGCTGGAAAGAAAGCTGTTGGGTTGTGTTCGTGAGGCTTACTCATGGTCCCACCAGAGATGTGTGCACACTGGTCCACACGTGCCGACACGTACAGTGTGCATGAATGCCTGTGTGTACAAAGGGTTCAAAAGGAGAGTATTTTGGGGGAGATTAGTTTCATGTTGTTTGCTGTAAAGCACAAAGTGATGTTAAGATCAATGTAGAAAGATCCTCTAATATTAGTTGCCAGGGAGGGCTTAATTTTCTTGAAGGCACTAAGTTTAATTCAGAGACAGTTTTAAAATTTAAAACTAAAATTGGGATCCATACAATAGTTTTTAAGGGCACCTGAGATGATTAAAAATTAAATTTATCCCTGTCCATCTGTCACTGTGTTATTCCTCTGATGCTACCAGATTAGTTGAAATTCTCTCATTTCAACCTTTATCTGTCATACTGCAACATTAGGAGAAACGTGAGGCTTATGTGGTATAGCTCCTTTCATTTCACAGATAAACTGAGACCCAGGAAAACAAAATGACTTAAATCTGCTTGTCAGAGTTGATTGATACCACAACTAGGACTAGAACCCAGGCCAGTTCTTGCTACTCCAGTATGCGTAGTTATCAGTTTGCCTTCTGGAGTCCTCCCGTGGGTTTTGAATGCCAGCTCTGCTGTTTTATCAGGCAAGTTACTTAACACTGTGTGTCTGTTTCCTCATCTGTAAAATGGGGATAGAGGTATCTGGCTCGTGGGTATTGTGAATGTAGGGTAACATTTTCTAGTATATGGAGATTACTTCATAAATGTTAAGTAACGCTTTATTTTACTCTGTAGTCTTTCTGCCTTATTTGGAAGACCCATTCACTGCCTAGTGAATGAAACAAAGTCATTCTTTCAGTAGAGCTGATGGGAATAAACAGTAATGTGGTAGAGGCAACCACACTGGTCTGGTCTTTGCTCTCAGAACAGGTGTCCCTATCTGGTGTGGTTTGTGATGTAAGCGGATATTTGGTTTAATCTTCCAGACCCACCGAGCATGCCCATGGCCAAGAGAAGTGACAGTCACATGCCTGATTAAATCCTCGGGCTGGACTTTTGACATAAAAACTTCCCAAATAGGGGGGCCTGTCTGGCTCAGTTCAGCATGCCACTCTTGATCTCAGGGTCACGAGTTCAAGCTCCACATTGGGCACAGAGTGTATTAAAAAATAGTAAGTAATAAAGTGAAATTTCCTAAATAGATTCTGTGGCTTTTCACAGAATGGCCAGATTTTTTTTTCTGTAAAGCAAAATTTATCTCAGGGTAGTAGCTATTTTAATAAGTGACTCCGATATCCCAGACATGTGTCTTCTAAGTGACCCACTTAGAAGTCAATACGAGAATTTACTTATTAGAAATTTTAGAAGTAACTATTAAGGAAAGACTGACTGTTAAGGGCTATTTTCCTCTAATAACACAAATTGGTCCCTACAGCTCAGGGAATAATATTATTGGCAGGGTATGCCTTGCTTCAGCCCCAGCTGCAGAGAAAGATTGGTCTGTTTGAGCCTTAGTTGGTTTTGGTTTTGGTTTTTAAATAATTGTGTCTCCATTTAACAGATTGTCATTACTTTCCCTCCAAGGTCAGAACAGGTTCTGCATGTAAGCCTTAGAAATGAGTGAGCTCGCACAGAGGGGTCTGAGTCCGGGAAATGTACCACGTAGGGCTGACGGAAGCATCACCCGTTAGTGCCAGAAGCCGGCCTTTCTAGTGGAGACGATTGGCAGAGCTTCGGGGTCTTGCATTCTCTGACCCTCGAATAGTTGTAAACCCTGGTTATTTTGAAGAAAACCGTTTGGGTGTGCCTGTGATTTGTTACTCTTTGGGAGTCCTTCAGACACCTCGTTAGAGGAGTTCGGGGCAGCAAGTGGTGCTGAGCCAGCATGTCGCCCTTAAAGGGGCACCGGGGCATTTCATACGCCCGGGGCAAGTGTTTTCTCACATTACTCTTTCCTTGGCATCAGGCTCTGACCCATAGGATTCCAGGAGCACGGAGGCTGTGGGTAGAGCAGACCTGTGACCAGTTGACAAGTAAATTAAGGAAGGTACTTTTGGGGGCAGGGGAGTATTTTATGATCTGTCAAGAAAGAAACCTAAGTAGAAAGTAGATTTGATTTTTTTTTCTTTTAACTTGCTCTGTTATTTAACTTGGTCTCTAAAAATGGTAGTACAGCTTTTCTGCTCTCCCACTCTACTTAGGAAAGGAAAAGGCAGTTGCAATATATTATCAGAGATAGATTCTCAGTGACTGTAAAACACTCTAACATAGTCAATGATTGGGAGAGGCTTTACTTGCTTTGTCAAATAAGACATCGTGTTCAGAATGACTCTTACTACGTTGCACAGTGATGCCAGCCTTCTGGAGGCATCAAACCACGTTTCAGGCTTCATAGCCCACAGATTGAGCCAGGTGGCTTCCGAATTGTGTTACTGCAGAACATTTCCCATTGAACAACCCAGTGTGTCTGTGTTCCATTTTTTTAAATGGAGTTGAGAGTCAGTGACTTGAAGTTTGAATGCCACTCACACATTTCAGTTAAAGAACTCTCCGAAGTTTTCAGCCATTCACTGTCTCCTCTGGAGAGTCTGGTTGGAAAGAAACTCTTCCGTAAAGGGAAAATCCCACAATTCCGAGTTTCTCTCACTTAACATGTTGCTGAATGCAGCATCACATGCTAAGGAAACTGGAATAATGTTGGTCAGGCTGGATGAACTCCTGGCAAGCCTTGTCACCTGTTTTTAGTTCCAGTCTGTTTAGACGCAGTGGAACACTGGTCACTGTTGGCCTGTGTACCCAGCTTTGTTAAAGACATTGCTTGTAACTTTCCTTTGTGATTAGGTAAAATCATGAAGATGGTTTTGGTTTCTAAATATAGGCAGTGGTCACAATGCTAGACTTCACAGCTGTGTTGTTAGACCAGACTTGAGGTTTATTGATAACAGTTTTATAGGGTGTTCAACCTTACCTATGAATACCTTACACTTTTTGCTGTTCAGTTTTATAAGTTGTGTTAACAGGCATGAACAGGATTCAGTGGGGAGGGGGCTTTCTTTCAGATATGTGAAAACCAGCGAACCTCTTTGTTGGGAAATTCCTAGCCATGCTCTGTAAAGAAGTTTGCACAGTCCTATATAGATAGGTTTTAGAAAATTCCAGCTTACCTAAAAGCTCCTGGAAGTGAATTTGCAAAATCATGAGGAAGTGAATAGATCTGATTTTTTTTTTCCCACTGATAATTTCTAGGATAGTTAGTTAATTCATTTGTGATTGATTTGTTTAGGTAGAAGAACAGGAACTTTTTAAAAAAAAAATTTTTTTTCCTTTCATGGAGATTTGAGCTACTGTGAGTTTTTTACTGGGTATTTTATTCCAAATGTAAAAAGCAGTGCCTGGATGTAGGTCTAGTTGTTCTCGAAGTTCTCATTTGAGGTTAAAGCTAAAAAAACAAAAAGTTTTTATGTGAAAAGGGCAAATACTCAGTGTCATAGGGTCACATATTTTGATCCTTCATACCAAGCATCCCTCTGGAGGTCTCTGCTACTGCCACCAACTACTTGGGGAACAAAAGAAATGGTCTCTGTGTATGTAGCGAGCCTCCTACTAGAAAGACAGGAGTCTGCCTTGAGAAGTCTCCCTATCCTCTTGCGGTGCCTGTTGGCACAAAGCAAAGTGGTTTCAGCCAAAGGGAAGAGAAGGCCGATCCTTAGTTTGCAAAACCCACCTAACCTTTGCTAAGCATGACCCTCATTGCTTTCTCTTTAATGGTAGTGAAGCTGGATGTCAGAGTGGCACCAACCAGGATTTTGTTTGCTCTCTCCTAGATATGGGTTTGTGGAGTTTGATGATCTGCGTGATGCAGATGATGCTGTTTATGAACTAAATGGCAAAGACCTTTGTGGTGAGCGAGTAATTGTTGAGCATGCCCGCGGCCCACGTCGAGATGGCAGTTACGGTTCTGGACGCAGTAAGCATTTGAAAGGGCATTTGTATCAATGCCATACATGCCTTTGTTGTTAAATGTTAATTTTTTAAGTAATTAATTAATGAATGTTACACTGAAATGTATTGCTATTTAAGCTATTTGTTTTATAAATTATGTATCTTTTTAAATGTAAAATTGCAAATAAACATCTTTGATACTGCTTAATTTTAATTTAATTAATGACATAAAGTTCTTGTTTTAATACTTTATAAATATGTTTAATGATGTGTGTTTGTGTTGTTGTTTTTTTTTCTCTGTAATGCAATTGTTTAACATAGATTTAACAAAGACCTCAATGTTTTAATTAAAAGAATCCTTTGAGGCTAAGATGACTGCCTGTTCCATTTGCTGACCTTGGGTTACCTTTCCATGCGTGGCTCTTTGAACCATTGTGGCCCTTGGCTGACCAAAACAGGAAGCCATGTGACGACCGCAACCTTTCCCCATTAGACCTGGGTGGTGAGGATCCCAAGGGTTAGACACAGATGAGATTAAACTGAAATAGGTGCCTGAAAATCTTTTTTTCGTATAAAATATTCACAAAACTTTAATCACTGTGAGTAACACCAGTAACTGATTTAGTAATTTGGTTACTTATTTCTAAATTGTTAAATTGTTAATAGTTTTAATTTATGCATGTTAATTTTAAATATAATATTAATGAATATATATATATATACTTACCACTTTGTAAATTAAATTAAATTAAATTTCATGTTTAGTTGATTTTTTTTTTTAATCTAGTTTAGAATTAAGGGGCGGGGATTGAACTAAATTATCTGTGCTGTGTGGGGTGGGGGTAAATGGTAGACTTAAGGGGAATATGTGCTGTGTCACTTTTTCCTTTTCCCTCACTGAAGTAATGTTATCTATTTGAAACTTCCAAAGGTGGATATGGTTATAGAAGAAGTGGCCGAGATAAATATGGCCCTCCTACCCGTACAGAATACAGACTTATTGTGGAGAATTTGTCAAGTAGATGCAGCTGGCAAGACCTAAAGGTTTGGGCCTTACTAACCTTCTGGGATAAGTTTGGGGAGGAGTTAAACTTGGGAAAGAGGTCATTTTATGCTGGGCCATGTGAATGAAGAATGTAATGGTATTATATGTTTGAAAGCTTTCCTGAAGCTTGGAAAATCTCTAAAGGTTCGAGGGGCTCCTGGTGGGCTCAGTGGAACATGCAACTCTTGATCTCGAGGTTTTAGGTTCAAGCCCCATGTTGGGTGTAGAGATTGTTTAAAAATAAAATCTATTTAACAAGTAGAAACAAAAATTTTTAAAGCTTCCATAGGAGTAGAAAAGGCATCAGAATCTCACTATTACTGTACCTTAGGGGACCATCTCTCTAAAGACAACCTATATTAAATTTGCCACTGTATAGAGTTTGTTGTAGAGAGATATGCCATCATAGTTTCTCACCAACAAAAAGTTGGAACCACCGGTGTTTCCTGCAACATTAGCTGTAATACTCAACGTTTGTGAGTAGCTCTTCGTTGGAGAAAATGACTCTCTGACTCATTCTTTCATAAGGTTTTGTTGTATTGGGTTTTTTTCCCCCCATGAAATACTCATCCTCCAAGAGTTTTAAGGTCAAAGATTAAGGTCCAGTTGCTGTGTTGACCATCCAGTGCACTGAACCTAGCTTAGTTTTCGACAACGGTTTTTAACTCAGTAGGGAAGAAAGGCTTGAGTAGTATCTTAATCTGGATGGTAGAAGGACAGAAGAAAAAGAAAGTCACACTTTTCCACTCTCACTTCTCATTTTTAGTCCATTGTAAAACAAGTCCTCTCTAGCCAAATGAGTGAGCGTATTTAGGTTCAGCAAAAAGTAGTTAAGGATCTTAACATTCATATGGTTTTAACTCATCGAAGCAATTTTATATCCCTTTTTAAATTTGCTCCCAACAGTCTTTAGGTAACAAAGACAAGATCCAGAAAGGGCTCACACGTTGGTCTTAGCATGGGAGGCAGGAGTACAGCCTAAGCTGGCGTTTCTTCAGCGCTTGGTGCCTTTTTCGGCAGTAGTAGAGGCGGCCCTCACCTGTGCTCACTGCGGGGATGACTCGGTGTTCAGGAAGTTAAGGGTTTGATGTTTGGGTAGAAACTGGGAAAGGCTTTCAGACTTTCGGTTAAAATGGAGTTTAGCCCGTGTGTTCAGTTGATCTTCTACCTCCGGGCCTTTGGTAGCTTCACTCTCTAGAAAAGAGAGTCATAGAGCAGATGTCCTTGTAAGTCAGAGCAGACTTAAGACCGGGGCTCTGGGGCCCACCTATCTGCAGTGAATCCCAGCTCTGCCACCTGTCCGTTACTGTACGTTACCAAGTTACTTTCTTCTTGTGCCTCATATTTTTCAACTATAAAAATGGGATTCATACCCATTTTTACTCAGTTACTGTCAGAATTGAACGCAATTCAATATAAAAAGTCCAGGAACAGTTCCTGGCACAATAAATGTGTTAATTGAGGAAATGCAAAAGTAAATTTAACGGCTGTTTTTTGTTTTTAAAATTACAAATGCATAACACCCAATGATGTTGGTGTTGAGAGGAAATTCTATGGTAGTCTGCCTTCAGAGGCATTGAGAACTGGTAGTTCGACCTATCAGATGGGGTAAGTAGTATTAATTCAGATTCTGAAGTCTGTATATTCTACTTTTCTATTCTGCCAAGTGGGAAAAATAATTGTATCTATCTCGTGTTAGGACTTTAATCATGCCAGTCCCTACAGTAAACATTTAATAGTTTAGCTTTAATAGTTAGCTACTGTTACTAGTAATTTGGAAGTGTGGAAATAATAAAACAAAAGTAGTGTCATTCTTCAAGGCCTTTACGTCCTCAACCTGTCCAACATAGTCCCAGTCTTAGCATAACTTCATAACATCTTCATTCAGTCTCAGAGGTGTCCAGATCTGGGTGATGAATTATATGGACCTTTTTTTTTATCCAGAGCCCCCACTCCTAGTAGTTCAGTTGAAGGAATTTTCTGCAAAGATATTCCCTTGCTGGATTATGAATAATATAGCAAGAGACTATACATAACCTGAAATACCCAACAACTGGGAAATCCTCAGAAATAGGACTGGACACCCTGCTTGTGAAGGTTGTATGTTAAGACTTAAACATTTTGTGATGCAGTGAGCAAAGAAGGTGTTGAATGGCATGTGTTCAGAGGAAAGCAGTAACAAAAATAAATTGCTGTTGAGTAAGTATATACTACATACAAAGTATTTATGGGGAAATTAGCTATAAAACCTTAAGTTCTAAATTTATCTAAATGTCATGGTCATTTCAAATACTAATACGATCTCATCTTATCTATACATGACTCTTTTTTTTTTTTTTTTAAAGATTTGTTTATTTTAGAGAGAGCAGGGAGAGGGGTACAAGGGTAGGGGGAGAGAATCTCAAGCAGCCTCCCCACTGAGTGTGAGCCTAATGGGAAGGTTGGCTTCACGACCCTGAGATCATGTCCTGAGTCAAAATCAAGAATCAGATGCTTAACCAACTGAGCCACCCAGGCGCCCCCACTTTTTTTTTTTTTTTTTTTTTTTTTTTTTTTTAGTTTTTATTTTTTTATTATCTCTATACCCCACATGGCGCTCAAACTCCCATCCCCAAGATCAAGAGCCAGTGTTCTTCCAGCGGAGCCAGCCAGGCGCCACTTCAATATGTATCTGGCATGTTAGTTGTGTTCTCCCAGTGGGTTTTATGAACTCCCAGGAGAGCCTGAGCAAAGAGGAAACAGCAGTAAAGGGACTTGGGTTATTGCACCTTTGAAGCCAGAGCTTGACACTACTGTTCTGTTGCCTTTGTTTTGAAGAAATGATATAACAGTAATTTCATTTTCTTTTTTAAGTTCTATTTATTTTAGTAATCTCTGCACCCAGCGTGGGGCTCAAACTCATGACCCTGAGATCAAGAGTCACATGCTCTTCCCGCTGAGCCAGCCAGGCCCCCTACCAGCAATTTTAAGTCAAACAGAGGTGCTAATCTCCTAATCCCTTTATGAATTTTTTATATAACCCTAGATAGTTATCAATATTTATATGTTTTTAAACAAGTATTTATAATGAAATGTGAAAGATCTCTAACATTTACTCATGTGTGGTAACATGAGCGTCTAATGCTGCTATAAACAAACTAGCCACTCTAAAATTTAGGAAGTGATAGTTAAAAATGTTCATATTCACACATAACTATTTAAAGGAGTAAATACTTGTTGTCTCTACCACTCACCTGGTGCTTTAAAGAACCTTAGTAATTGGTTGGTATGTAGATGGAAATATTTTCAGGAGTAAACTCCATTCCGAAGAAAACTAATTTTTAACGTTCATTATGATAATTGCATTAACAAAATATATCATGACCTATTGAGTGATTTTTCTTTTTTTTTTTAAGGATTATATGCGTCAGGCAGGAGAAGTGACCTATGCAGATGCTCACAAGGGACGCAAAAATGAAGGGGTGATTGAATTTGTGTCCTATTCTGATATGAAAAGAGCTTTGGAAAAGTTAGATGGAACTGAAGTCAATGGCAGAAAAATCAGATTAGTTGAAGACAAGCCAGGTTCTCGACGACGCCGGTCCTACTCCAGGAGCCGGAGCCACTCAAGGTACTGCTGACATTTGCGTGTCGGTGCTTGCTGTCAGTTCCTTAATGAGTACATGGATGAATAATCCATTTCCATTCTCCTGTTGAATTCTTAGCACATGGTTCTGTCTGGTTCGGTAACTCCAAACTTTGAACTGAACATTTATTTGTAAAACTCTTGAACTCCTACATCATGTGCACAAATCGAAATTCTTTCTCTGAAGCAGGTATCAGTGACCTGTTTTCATATTTTTTCTTTGGTACCCCAGATCATACCCTTTCTGGGGACAAACATGGCGAGTAATCCCTTGGTTTACTTTCCCAAACACCACCTACTCAAGAGTAGAGACTTTTTATTTATTTATTTATTTATTTATTTATTTTAAGATTTTGTTTATCTATTTGACAGTGAGAGAGAGAACACAAGTAGAGGGAGTGGGAGAGGCTTCCCACTGAACAGGAAGCCCAGTGTGGGGCTCGATCCCAGGACCCTGGGATCATGACCTGAGCCAAAGGTAGACACTTAACAACTGAGCCACCCAGGAGCCCTAAGAGTGGAGACTTTCTTATTCAGCAGCTACTCAGCACTAGGCCAGGCACTTGGGAATGAGACAGATACGGTCCGTGCCCTCATGAAACTCAGCCTAGTAGAGAAAACAGGCATTGAGCAAATAATGACCGCTGTGGTAAGTGTATGGCAAAGGAAATGTACACAGCACTACTTTGGAGAACTGACAGGGGCTTCTCTAAGGTTGTGTCATAGACGCTGAGCACTAAGGAGAAGCTGGAGGTGGCGGGTAGAGAAAGGATTAGTGCCCTTGTACTTCCGGCAGAGGGCAGCAGGACGAGAGCAGCTTGAGGTGATGCAGAGAAGGGCCAGATCCTGCCAAGCCATGGGCCAAGTAAGGATTTCCGAGCAGTGGGAAGTCACTAGAAATTTCTAAGCTTTTCAGGTTTGGCTTTGTTTTTTAGTTTTTTTCTTAAGGAAAATGTCAAATACATAAAGCATTAGAATAGTGAGCCCTGCATTCCCTTATGCCTGTTCCCATCCAGCTTTATCTCTTGTCATTTTGCCAGTCTTGCCTCCCCACCGTTGCCACTGCCTCATTTTAAGGCAGGTCTGGGCATCCCGTCATTTTACCCATGATTATTTCAGTGTGTACGTCTAAAGTCTAAAACCGTGATGCCATGTTACAGCTAGTAAATTTGTGTGCACATTCCCCAGTTGTCTCAAATACGTATGCTTGCAGTTGCTTTGTTCCTCCTCAGATCCCAGCTGGGGTTTCACATTGCCGTTAGATGGCAGGTCTCTTCTTTTTTTAATCACTGGTATGTCCTTCTTTGTCCTTTTTTTTTTATTCTCCATGCATTTAGTTGAAGAAACCATTGCCTGCTTTGAAGATTTTCTCCTAGTGGAGATTTGTCTGATCACATCTGGTGGTGATACGTATGTTCCTTTATCCTCCCTCGCATATTCCCTATAAACGTATAGTTAGAACTTGAGTTAGATCTTGAAGCATGCAGAGTAAGGCCGGTATTTTAGCAGGTCAGCTTCATAACTAGTACTTTATACTTCCTGATGCATCCGTCGTGTGGTGTCTGGATGTCCCACTGCAAATGATGGGGAGAACACACCAGTGTGCCGAGGTTGTGAGACATTCGTAGAGACTCCAACATGTGTTACGGAGTCCTGCGACCGTCCGCCTGACGGTCTTAGCATCTTAGCATCCTCCCTCGCTGGAGCCAGTCAGTCGCTGTTGCTAACTGATGACTTTCTAATTTCCTCATTCTTTCTGGATTTAAAGTCTGTAATTCTGCCGATGATTTCCACTCTCGTTGCTCTCCAATACAATTTTTATAGGAAGTGCAAAATAGAAGAAGTTTGACACCTTTACTTACCAACTTTTAGAATTTTAAATGTGCCCGAGGGTTCCCCAAAGGTAATGATGAGGGTGGTGGTTTAGTGTTAATATCATTTTGAATGAATTCTCAGATGTTGATGTGTATTTAACGCTTCATCTCCTGCAGCAAATTTTTTATGCTCAAATTGTTCTGTCTTTGGTCATTGGGAGCCCTTAAAGTTGGCTCCTGTGTCTTCAGTATCTTGGTTTTGTTTGGTTTTCTTATGAATATGTTTCAGTGTATGTTTTCTCAAGCTTTTCATTGCGATCATTTTCAAACATCAAAGTTGCAAGAATGGTTCATGAACACCTGTATACCCTCCTGCCGTCTTCCTCGTATGTGTGCATATTTATGCATGTGCCCTACATGTTTACTTTGTTGTAGCGTTTTAAGGGAAGTTGAAGACATGATGCTTCACCCCTAAATACATCAGCATGTGTGTCCATGAATGAGGAGGACCTCATTTATATCTTCTTATCTAAGAACGTCAACAGCGATTCCATAGTTACCTTCTGTCCAGGCCATTTTCAGATCTACTTTTGTCCTGACCAGAATCCCAGTCTAGTCTTACATTATAAGCTCTGTGGTCTGAAGCAGCCCCCTTCCCCTTATCCTCTCCCCCTGCCAAACATTGACTTTTTTTTTAGCAGTACCCCACATTCTGAATTTTCTGTTTCCTTTCAGCATCGATGAACGTGTGCTTTATCCCCTGCTTCCCTGAAACTGGAAGTTAGGTCTAGAGAAGTGTGATGGCCATACAGGTTCAACGTATTTGGCCAAAGTCCTTTTGGGTAGATGGTAGCAGTCTTTGAATGTTTCCCTCTTTCCGCCCTGAGGAGATGTTCTAGGCCCATCTTGTGCACTCCTGCCCTGCTCTTGGAATCAGTCGTTTCCCCACGAGCCCTGTTTCGTGTGGTAGGAAGTAAGCAAAGTTCACAGTCTTGGCCTTTTAAAGATTTTTCTAGAGCTTCGATATATTTTGAAAACGGCTCTCTGGGCACAGTGAGTGAATCCGGTAAAGGGCAGAAGTGTTCACAGGAAGGCTAGTAAGGAGGCTGTTGAGGGACCATGATCGATGGAGTTGGCTTGGTCAGGGCAGCAGCAGAGGTGGGTGGCACATGAAGAGGCAGATTCCTTTATTAGTCTAGAAGAGGACGAGGGGAGAGGAAAGAGTTCAGGGTGGCTACGGTATCTCTTGTAGAAACTGGGTAAATAATAGTGGCATCGGTGGAAAGAAGGAAGGGACCCAGCAAAAAGTGGGTGTGGGGGAAAGCGTTTCAGGATTAGAGGTGCTGAGTGTCAGGGAATCTGTGCAGGTGGAACGTTTGCAGGTACTACTGGATCCTCGGACCTAGAACCATGGAGCGCGTTCTCTTTCACCTTTGAGCTGGGACACAGCCAGTGCCAGACATATTTTTCAATTATAAAATGCCTTCCTATTCAGCTAGCCTTTGGTCAGCAAGTATTTAAGGATATTCTCTCCCACTAGGTCTCGTTCCCGAAGCAGACATTCTCGTAAGAGCAGAAGCCGAAGCGGCAGCAGCAAAAGCAGCCATTCTAAGAGCAGATCCCGGTCCAGGTGGGTCTTCCCTGGTGCACGCAGAGGCGGTCTGCAGGGTGCATGCAGACCGCGTCCCACTTGGGTCTTAGTCCTGTTACCAGTCTTCCCTCACCCCAGGCTTTCCAGCTGGGGTTTAAGAGTTGGGGTTCAGAAAGCCATCCTGGGCCCATGCACACCACGCCCCACCCCCCCACTTCTCTTGGGACGTCTGCTTCCGTGCAGCGGGGCTGCGCGTGAGGCCGATGCTGGTGTCTCCGCAGGTCAGGCTCGCATTCCCGGAGCAAGAGCCGCAGTCGCAGCCAGAGCCGCAGCCGCAGCAAGAAGGAAAAGAGCCGGAGCCCCAGCAAGGATGACAAGAGCCGCAGCCGCAGCCGCAGCGCCGACAAGCGCCGCAGCAAGAGTAAAGACCAGGCGGAAGAGAAGGTCCAGAACAGCGACGGCGCCGGCAAGTCCAAGAGCCGGAGTCCCAGTCGGCACAAAAGCAAGAGCAAAAGTCGCAGCAGGAGTCCGGAGAGGCGAGTGGAGGAGAAGCGCGCGAGCGTGAGCAGGAGCAGAAGCAAGGAGAAGAGCCGCAGCCAGGAGAAGGGCGTCCACAGGAGCCGCAGCCGCAGCCGCAGCCAAGGCGGCAGCCGCAGCCGCAGCCGCAGCAAAAGCAAGGACAAGCGGAAGGGCAGGAAGAGGAGCCGTGAGGAGAGCCGCAGCCGAAGCCGCAGCCGCAGCCGCAGCCGCAGCAAGAGCGAGAGGAGCCGGAAGCGGGGCAGTAAGCGCGACAGCAAGTCGGGCAGCAGCAAGAAGAAGAAGAAGGAGGACGCCGAGCGCTCGCAGTCCCGGTCGCGGTCCCGCTCGGCGTCCAAGGAGCGGGAGCACGCCAAGGCGGAGTCCGGCCAGAGGGAGGGCCGCGGGGAGAGTGCGGATGCCGGCACCAACCAGGAGACCCGGTCCCGGTCGCGGTCCAATTCCAAGTCCAAACCCAACCCTCCGTCAGAATCACGCTCCAGATCAAAGTCCGCTTCAAAAACCCGGTCTCGGTCCAAGTCCAGATCCAGGTCTGCGTCCAGATCGCCCTCTCGGTCTAGATCCAGGTCCCACTCGCGGTCCTAACTGGCTACGAGCCCAGCTGGAACTCCCCGAGAAGTCTTTTGTACATGTTTGGTAGCCGTAGCACAAGTGATCCAAGTAGAACATATGTCACTGCTGTACATTTTTAACTCCCCTAATGGTGTGTCTACAATTGTTCAATCTAAGTGCTTCCTCTCCGTAAAGCCTCCTGGCACCAGGCCTTCCTGCTCGACTGAAAACAATCTTCTCTTTGAAAACCCCTTTACTCATGGCCCACAGTAGAATATCCAAACCACCGCGGCCCTCAGCCTGGCCTTTCCTACAGGGAGCTCAGTACCTGGACGGCTTTCAGGCTGGAATGCTGACATAGGTAGGTACGGTGAGTTCAGCCATTTTTGCCCTTGAATTGATGCCCTTTGATGTTTGCCATTTAGTGAAAGTGCGAAGTCTTAAGTTTCCTACCACTTTGGTTTCATACTTTTGGACTTAACAAAGTTGTGAATAGCACAGTCGAGGAAAATTGATACCTGCAGTAACCCATAGGAAATAAACTGTAGAGTTCCATATTCTGGTATTGTGATTATATTGTTTTATATTAAAAAAGAAAAGAAAAGAATTTTTTTTAATTTTATTTTTCCCCGTCTTGCAAAGTATAGTGACCCCTGTTTCCATTAAATTTGAATAAAGACTATTTTTGCTTGACAAAATTTCACGGTGTTTGAATCCAAGTTGCATCTCCTGATCTATCTCAGTATGCCTTTTCTTAGCATAAAAAGTTCCGAGTGTCACATTCCTGGTGGTCACCCACGAGTGGGTAGGAGCCAGCCGTTATTCCTAAAGGATTTTTCTCACCCAGCAGAATAAAGACATTTCTTAGGAAGTTACAGTCCTTCCTCTCAAGAAGCTTACGGCCAAGCTGATGAGAGGGACGCGGATCGGCTCGGGAGCTCAGCATCACTGGGTGCTGTGGCATTTCCTGCCATGAAGCTGAAGTAGCAAACCTCATCACCTTAGGATTTGATTAACTGAAAGCTGGGAAGAAAAATGATGTTGGATGACCTCTTTTCACTCCTGGCCTGGCTGTAAAGAAAGGCCTAGGGGTACAGTGGTTCCAGCGTGGGGTCCACCCGAGGGGGTGTTGCGAGGCGCCAGGAGCAGAGGAAGCTGGGCGCCTGCATTACGTGCTATGGAAGGCTTGGGAGGAGAGCACGTCGCTTCAGGGACTGCTGCCTAGGGCTGGGCTGGGGGCTGCCCCTTGGTTTAAAATAATGTTCTCTCACCTTCGACAGAGTCCGCGTTTCTTGCCCCTCCTGGGGTTCGTGGTCTGGTTGCAAATGATGAATGTCACTAGAGTAAACAGTGGGCATAGAGGAGGAAGTTGTAACTTCCTCTAGGTTCAGGGACCTCTTGAGAAGACAGTACTAAGGCTGAACCTCTAGGGATGTGGGAGTGAGTGGAAGGCATTCCTTTAAAAAAAATAATCTGTGTACAGAGCCACGGACTTGGGCAAGCAGGGGGCAAGATGCCCAGGGAGCGTGGAGTGTGATAATAGGGAATGAGAAGCGAGTTTGGGGGATAGATTGGGTCACGGTGCTTTGAATGCCAGGAGGAGGAATTTGGCCTTGGTCCTGTCAGCACTGAGAACACAGGAAATATTTAAACAGGAGGATAAGGGTTGTAGAGCTAGCCGCTGCGCTGCCATGTCGATCTGAGAGTAGGAAGGGAGACCACATGCCCCAAAGGCAGCCATCCGGGGAACGCAGTACACTTGACCTCGAACAACTCGAAGATACTTGAAGTTTTTTCCTTAGGGTTTTCTGGACACTCTCTTTTCTCTAGGCTGCTGTATGGCCGGAACACAGTACAGGATATCTACAGAGCATGCATGGCATGTGTTCAGTAACTTCCAGTCAACAGCAGGCTGTAAGAGTTTAGAGAGGGTCAGGCTACATGCAGAGTTTTGACCGGAAGAGGGATAGCACCCCTAATCCCTGTGTGACGGGTCAACTGTAATTGCAGGTGATGGGGCCTGAGCAAAGGCAGGGACAGGAAGGAACAGAACAGGGTTCAGTAGGTGACCCGGGGAAAGGAGCTGTCAGGTGATCCAAGATGTTCCTGAAGCCTGAGGGATGGCAAAGACAAAGGTGAGTTCAGTTTTGGAAACGGAATTTCAGGGATTGAAACCTCAGACTCCCTGGAGCCTCGTCTCCATCATGACAAGATGATGGCCCCAACCAGTAGAATTCCCACGGCCTCAGATCTCCAGTAAGTGATGAGAAGCCAACATTCCCTAATTTTTACAAGGATGGAAACATTGCTTTGAGCATTTTTTTTTCCTTTCACAAGTTTTAAAATTTTAAAAGTTCAACTTCATTTTACTGTCTAACAGCAGCTCTTTCCAAATTCCCTTCCAAGATCTTTCCTGTTCATCCATATTCTAAACATAGTTTCATCATGTTTGTATAACTTTGTCATTTAACTACATGAGCCTCGGGAAGTTCTCACTTTAAATGCTGAAAGCACGTAAACTCGATGCAAGTGAGTGTATTAACACATCAAAGAGTATAAAGAACAGAAATTCCATTTGTACATAGAAGAGATTGGCGGTCATTTCTCCCCAGCAGTTTTAAATTCATTTATGTTGGAATCTGAACAAAAAGCTTAAAGATCAAGAGAAAGATGGGAGCTCATCGGTTGGGGTTCCAGGCACACACCGGAGACCAGTACTGGCTCGTCCATTCTCGGTCCTGTTCTCACGCCACACCACCCAGTACGGTTAGGTTCGGTTGCAGGTGAAGAGACTGTGGCACTGTCCACACATCCCCCGTGATGTCAGGTTCCTATTTGAGTGTGTGCCGTTTATACGCCGAGCACTGGTCTTTAAGGCACTGGGAATGGTGTAGGAAAAGACAGAAGCCCCCGTCTTCTCATGGAACGTACTTGTTGCTTATGGATTGGAATCACAGGGCTTGCCCCATGACCGTGTCATACTCAGCGCCCACTGTGGGCCGGATACTGGGCCAGTCGGCGGTCACTGGCAATTCACTGCGAGGCTTGCTCTCTCTAGGAAAGGTGAAATGCAGTGCTTATTCTAGGCTGTACCATTTCTTCCAGATAACTCTGGGCCAGAAGACAGCAATCACGTTTGAGGGTAAAGCTGGATACTCCTCCCTGCCCCTGGTGGCCCAGGGGAAGAAAGACCTTGGGCAGCTGAAGAGGAAGGCCCTAAATTTGGTTCATTTGCCTACTACCGCATCTGCTGTGAGCTATAGGTGCTTCTGTGTACATCAGTACCTAGTCCCTTTTTAAAAGGCAAAGACAAGAGCTGGGAGAGGTGAAGTGATTTTCCCAATGTACCATAGCTAGTGACAAAGCTAGATTCATTTTTTAATTTCTCCGGTTCTCTTCCCTGGTAAAATCTCATCACTTGATGATGTAATTACAGGAAGATATTTGAAGTCACAACAGCTAGGATTTGAACTCCGGTTCAAGTCACATGGGGTTTCCTCAAGACGATCTGTTTTCCTAGAACAACTTCTAAGTTGCTGCAGGACGATGGCGCTGACCCACTGCTGTGAATAAATTGTAATTGCTCCAGCATTTGATCAAGACTCAAGTCTTGGCTGGGGGTGCCCATCTGTCCAAGCCCAGGTCATCATCCCACATTCCGCATGCCAAGGAGTGAAGAGAAGGAGGGTGGCTCCATTTCAGCTTCTACGGTAGGAAATGTGCATTGATGTTCACAAAAAATGCACTCAACAGGCAATTTTCCCCAAAGTAGGAGGCAGCCAAAGAAATACAAACTCGTCTATAACCTCTTTGGATACTCAAATCCACATTCCCTCTTCCATACTTTATCTCCTTCTGTTGCCCCTCCCCTCCCAAAAAAGAGTGGAAGACAAAAAATGAGAACAAAAAGGGTAAGTAAGGATACAAAACAGTAACAAATGTGGTAGATAATAATCTATCAATAATTTGGGGCACCTGGGTGGCTCAGTGGGTTAAGCCTCTGCCTTTGGCTCAGGTCATGATCTCAGGGTCCTGGGATCGAGCCCCACATTGGGCTCTCTGCTCAGCGAGAAGCCTGCTTCCTCCTCTCTCTCTCTCCCTGCCTCTCTGCCTATTTGTGATTTCTCTCTGTCAAAAAATCTTTTTTAAAATAATAAACTATAATTCATCACAGGTGAGTTCTACCAAACTTTTTTTTTAAGATTTTATTTGAGAAAGTGAGCAAGAGAACACAAGCAGGGGGAGCAGCAGATGGAGAAGCGGGCTCCCCACTGAGCAGGGAGCCCAGTGTGGGGCTTGGTCCCAGGACCCTGGGATCATGACCTGAGCTGAAGGCAGACACTTTTTTTTTTTTTTAATTTTATTTATTTATTTGAGAGAGAGAGACAGTGAGAGAGAGCATGAGCGAGGAGAAGGTCAGAGAGCGAAGCAGACTCCCCATGGAGCTGGGAGCCCGATGTGGGACTCGATCCCGGGACTCCAGGATCACGCCCTGAGCCGAAGGCAGTCGTCCAACCAACTGAGCCACCCAGGCGTCCCTTTTTTTTTTTTTTTTTTAATTTTATTTATTTATGAAGGCAGACACTTAACTGACTTGCGTGACCCAGGCACCCTGGGTTCTACCAAACATTTAAAGAGTTAATACCTATTTTTCTCAAAAGATACTCCAAAAACTGCAAGAGTAAAGAAAACTTCCAAATTCATTTTTCAAGGCCTCACCCTCATACCAAAACCAGATAAACCCCAAAAAAGGGAACTGTAGGCCAATATCATAAATATTGATGTAAAAATCCTCAACAAAATATTAACAATACATTTTTTAAAAATCATGTATTTCACCATCAAATGGGATTTATTCCCAGGATGCAACTCTGATATTTGCAAATCATTTGTAATTGTTCATCAATAAGAGGATGAAAACCATATGATGATTTCAATAGATGCAGAAAAAGCATCTGACAAAGTATAACATCCATTCACAATTTAAAAAAAAAAAAAAAAGACCCTCTGCAAAGTAGGTCTGGAGGAAACACCTCAACATAATAAAGGCCTTATGTGAGAAATCCACAACCAAAAAAAAAAAAAAAAAAAAATGTCCTCCATAGCCAACATCATGCTCAATGTAGAAAAGCAGCACTTTTTTCCCTAAGGTAAGGAACAAGACAGGAATGTCCACTCTCACTACTTTTATTCAACACAGTATTGGAAGTCCCAGCCACAGCAATTACACAACATAAGTAAAAGGCATCCAAACTGGTAAGGAAATAGTAAAATTCCCACTACTCATAAATGACATACTATATAGAAAAGACCTTAAAGACTCCACCCAAAAACTCTTAAGAACTGATAAATGAATTTCATAAAGTCACGGGATACAAAAATCGATATACAGAAATCCGTCACATTCTTACACACTAACAAAGCAGCAGAAAACGAAATTAAGAACACAGTCCCACTTACAATTTCACCAAATACAGTAAAATATTTAGGAATAAGAGAAACCATAAAAGATTCAATCTCAAAAAACAGACTGAGGTTGCTGGGAGGAGGGGGCACGGGCGAGGGTGGTGAGGATATGGACATTGGGGAGGGTATGTGCTATGGTGAGTGCTGTGAAGTGTGTAAACCTGGCGATTCCCAGACCTGTACCCCTGGGGATAAAAATACATTATATGTTTATTTAACAAAATAAATTTAAAATATTTAGGAATAAACCAAAGAGGCAAAAGACTTGTACCCTGAAAACTATAAAACACTGATGAAAGGAACTGAAGATAATGGCAAAGAAATGGAAGACCCTTCCATGAACATGGGTTGGAAGAACAAATAATGCCAAGATGCCTATTATATCCAAGGCAGTCTACAGATTTAGTGCAATTCCTATCAGAATAACCAACAGCATTTCTCACAAACTAGAACAAACCATCCTAAAATTTGTATGGAACCACAAAAGTCCTCGATAGTCAAAGCAATCTCAAAACAAAAAACAAAACAAGGTATCAGAATTCCAGATTTCATGTTCTATTACAAAGCAGAAGTAAGTAAAATAGCACAGTGCTGGCATAAAAATAAACACAGTGATCAATGAAAATAGAATGAAAGCCCCTAAACCCACAATTGTATGGTCAGTTAATCTCTGACAAAAGTGAAATGACTATACAATGGGAAAAGCAAAGGCTTTTCAACAAATGGTGTTGGACAATTCAAGAGAAACAACCACTTTATTTTACTCTGCACAAAAATACACTCAAAATGGATTGAAGACCTAAATATGAGACCTGAAACCATAAATATCCTAGAAGAGAGCACAGGCAGTAATTGCTCTGACACCAGCCATATTTTCTAGATAATGTCTCCTGAGGCAAGGGAAATAAAACCAAAATAAACTAGTGGGACTACATATAAAATAAAAAGTTTTCTGTACAGCAAAGGAAATGATCAACAAAAGGCAATGAGAAGATATTTGCAAATGATGTATCTGATGAAGGATTAGTATCCAAAATATATTAAGAACTGCTCCAACTTGATACCCTCCAAACTCCAAATAATCCAATTTTAAAATGAGTAGAAGACATGAAAAGATGCTCAACATCACTCATCATCAGGGAAATGCAAATCAAAACTACAATGAGATATCCCCTCACACCTGTCAGAAGAGCTAAAATCAAAAGCACAAGAAACAAGTGTTGGTGAGGATATGGAGAAAAAGGAACCCTTGTGCATGGTTGGTGGGAATGCAAACTGGTGCAGCCACTCTGGAGAACAGTAGGGAGGTTTCTCAGAAAAGTAAAAATAGACCTACACTATGAGCCAGTAATTGCACTCCTGGATATTTATCCAAAAAAATACAAAAACACTATTTCCAAGGGATACATGCACCTCTATGTTTATTGCAGCATTATTTACAATAGCTATGGCGGCAGCCCAAATATCCATCTATAAATGAAGGGATAAAGATGTGTACACACACGTACACACATACACACACAAAGGAATATTCTTCAGCCAATAAAGAATGAAATCTTGCCATTTGCAACAACATGGATAGAGCTAGAGAGTATAATGCTAAGCAAAATAAATCAGAGAAATATTATCTGATCTCACTCATAGGCAGAATTTAAGAAACAAAACAAAGGAAAAAAGACAAACCAAGAAACAGACTCTATATACTACAGAGTCTCAACTATAGAGAACTGATGTTTTACCAGAGGTGTGGGGGAGGGGTAGAATGGGGGATCCAAGAATACATCTATCATGAAGAAAAATAGAACGATTGTTTTAAAAAAACTCTCCCCATAATGAAAAAATAATCACACCGTATTTAATCAATGATTAAATAAAAAACAAGGACTCCTCGAGTGGATTAAAAAACAAGACCCAGGGGCGCCTGGGTGGCTCAGTTGGTTAGGTAACTGCCTTCAGCTCGGGTCATGATCCTAGGATCCTGGGATCGAGTCCCACATCGGGCTCTCTGCTCCTTGGAGAGTCTGCTTCTCCCTCTGACTTTCTCCCCTCTCATGCTCTCTCTCACTGTCTCTCTCTCAAATAAATAAAAAATAAAAAAATAAAAAAAAAACAAGACCCAACTATATGTTGTATACAAGAAACCCATTTTAAATACAGAGAAACATTAAAAGTAAAAGAATAAGAGCACCTGGGTGGCTCAGTCAGTTAAACAGCTGATTCTGGATTTCAGCTCAGGTCACTATTTTGGGGTCCTGGGATCAAGACCCACACCGGACTCTGTGCTTGGTTGGGAGTCTGCTTCTCTTCCTCTCCCTCTGTCCCTCTCCCTGCTCTCTCTCTCCCTAAGATAAATAAATCTTGTAAAAAGAAAAGTAAAAGACTAGAGAAATAAACATCACAGTAATACAAATCAAATGAAAGCTTAAATAGCTATATTAATTTCAAACAAAGCAGACTTCAGAACAAGGAAAATTATCAGGGGTAAAGAGGGACATTATATAATGATAAAGAGATCACTTATGTAAGATATAAAAGTCCTTCATGTATATGCCCTAACAAAGTATCAAATACATGGGGTAAAAACTCAAAGAACTGCAAGGAGAAAAAGACAAGTCCACTATCACAGTTGAAGACTTGAACATCCCTCTCAGTAAGTGATAGACCCAGCAGGCAGCAAGTCAGTAGGGACACAGTTGAACTGAACAGTGTCATCAATGAACTAAATCTAACTGACATCTATAAAATATTTCATCTAACAGCAGAATACACATATTTCTCAAACCTACATGGAACTTCATGAAAACAAATTCTGGGACATTAAAAAACCTTAACAAATTCAAAAGAAGGAAATCATGTTATGTATGCTCTCAGACCACAATGAAACTAAACTAGAACTCAGCAACAGAAAGAGAGCTGGAAAATCCGCCCCCCACCAAATACTTGGAGATTAAACAACAAGCTTCTAAATAACATGAGTCAAAGAAGTCTCAAGAGAAATATTTTGACATAAATGAAAATGCAATTTAAAATGTGTTAGATGCAACAAAAGCAGTCCTTAGAGGAATATTTATAGCATTAAATGCACCTATTAGAGAAGAGAGGGGTGACTAGCTGGCTCAGTTGGTGGAGCATACAACTCTTGGTCTCAGGGTTATAGGTTCAAGCCCCATATTGGGTGTGGACCTACTGGAAAAAAGAAAAAGAAAAGATCTAAAATCAGTAATCTATGCTTCTGTCTTAGAAAAGTAGAAAAAGAACAAAGTAAGAAGACAAATAATGAAAATTAGAGCAGAAATCAATGAAAATGAAAACAGGAAATAAGTAAAGGGGAAAAGAATCAATGAAATCAAAGAATGATTGACTGATTGATTGTTTTTTCAAGATTTTATTTATTTGTTTGACAAGAGCAAGTGAAAGTGCAAGCAGGGGGAGCAGGAGAGGGAGAAACAGACTCACCACTGAGTAGGGAACCCATGGCAGGGCTCAATCCCAGGACCCCAGGATCATGAGCTGAGCTGAAGGCAGATGCTTCACCAACTGAGCCACCCAGGCATCCCAGAATGATTTTTTTTTTAATTAACAACTTCTAGCGAGGCTAGCCAATTAAAAAAAAAAAGACACAAATTATTAATACCAGAAATGAAAGAGGCCATCACTACTAATCTACATCTACTACTAATCTACTACTACATGATTACTACATAACTACTAGGCCATCACTACGTTCTGTGGACATAAAAGGAATAATAAAAAAAAATTATGAACAACTCTCTCCCGACAAATCTGATAATCTAGAAACAAAATCTACCAAAACTGACATAGAAATAATCTGAATAGGCCTATATGTATTAAAGAAACTGAATCAATAATAAACTTCCAAAACAGAGAGCCCCAGGCCCAGATGGTGCACTAGGGGATTCTATCAAACATTTAAGAAAGCATACCAATTCTCAATATCTTCTAAAAAATAGATGCTGAGGAAATACGTCCTAACTCATTTTATGAGCTCAGCATTATCCCAATACCAAAACCAGACAAAAACATCACAAGAAAGGAAAACTGCAGACCAATATTCATGAACATAAATACAAAAATCCTCAACAAAATAGTAGCAGATAGAATCCAATGTTGTGGTAGAAGAATTACATACCACAACCAGCTATTCCATGTATGTAAAACTAATTCAAAATTCAATTAAAACAATCCATTACATGACAGGCTAAAGAAGAAAAATGACACGAGCATACCAATAGGTACAGAAAAAGTATTTAAAGAAATCTAATATTCATGACAAAAACTCACATGTTTTGTGAACATCTATTTGTGAATAGAAGAGTACCTTTTCAACTTGGTAAATCTACAAAAGACCTCCAGTTTTAATGAAAAACTAGATCCTTTCCCCCAGGATCATCAACAAGGCAAAGATATCCCCTCTCACCTCTCCTAGTTAACATACTGAAAGTCCTAAGGAATGCAGTAAGACAAGAAAAAGGAAATAAAAGATACAGATGAGAAGGAAGAAGTAAAACTTTATCACAAATGATATGATCTTCTGTGTAGAAAATCCTAAAGACTTGACAGAAAAACTCCTAAAACAAGTTGTTTTCAGGATACAAGATTAATATGCAAAAGTCAATTATAGGGGCAACTGGGTAGCTCAGTCAGTTAAGTGTATGCCTTCAGCTCAGGTCATAATCTCAGGGTCCTGGGATCAAGCCCCATATCAGGCTCTGTGCTCACCAGGGAGTCTGCTTCTCCCTTTCCCTCTGGCCCTCACCCTGCTTATGCTCACTCTCTCTCTCTAACAAAATCTAAAAAAAAAAAAAAAAAAATCAACAAAGCAAAAAGTAAATTGCAGGGGAGCCTGGGTGGCACAGTTGTTCAAAGCAACCAACTCTTGGTTTCATCCAGGCCCAGATCTCAGGGTTGTGAGATCCAGGCTGCGATGGTCTCCACACTCAGCAAAGTCTTCTTACGACTCTCTCCCTCTGCCCCTCCCCCCCGCCAATAAATAAATACATCTTTTTTTAAGTCAATTGCAATGAACAACTTGAAATAAAAAACAATATCATTTAGATTAGCACACACCCTCCCAAAATGGAATACTTATGTATAGATCTAACAGAATATGTACAAGATCTCTAGTGGAAGTAACCAAAGATCTAAATAAATGGAGAGACATTCCATGTTCATGGATTGAAAGACTCAATATTGTTAAAATGTCAGCTCTTTTCAAGTGAGCCACAGATTCAGTGCAAAGAAATCAAAATCCCAGCAAGTTATTTTGTGCATATCAACACAACTGATTTTAAAATTTATACAGACAGAGGGGTGCGGACGGGGAGGGGATGACAAGAATAGCCAATACAGTATTGACGGAGAAGAACAAAGTCAGAGGTCTGAGCCTACCTAACTTCAAGTCTGACTATAAGCTTCCATAATCACTACAGAGTTGTACTGGCTAAAAAACAAAACAAACAAAACACAAACAAACAAACAAAAACAGATAAAATTAATCAATGGAACAGAACAGAGAACCTAGAAATAGACCCACACAAATAGAGTCAAGTGGTATTTGACAAAGGAGCAAAGGCAATTCGATACAGAAAGGACAGCCTTTTCAACAGATGGTGCAGGAACAAATGGGCATCTACATGGACAAAAATGAATCTAGACATACATCTTTACACCTTTCACAAAAAAACTAGCTCAAAATGGATTACAGACCTAAACATAAAACACAAAGCTGCTATAAGCTAGGAAAAAATCTAGGTGACCTTGCATTTGGCAATGACTTTTTGTTTTATTCTTATTTAAGTAATCTCTACACCCAACATGGGGCTCAAACTCACCATCCCAGGATCAAGAGTCACATGCTCTTCTGACTGAGCCAGCCAGGTGCCCCTTGACAATGATTTTTTAGAGAGAACACGAATAGCACAATCCATGGAAAAAAATTGGCAAGCTGGACTTTATTAAAATTGAAAACTTCTGCTCTGTAAAAGGCACTACTGAAAAAGTGAAAAGACAAGTGCCAAATCAGAATTAAATATTTGCAAAATACACACGGATCCAATACAAGACTTGTATCCAAAACACACAACTCTTAAAACAGTAAGAAATCAAACACCCAATTAAAAATTAAGGGAAAGGTCTGAACAGACACCTCAGCAAAGAAGACCTACAGATGGCCAAGAAGCAAATGAAAGGATGCTCCACCTCGTATGTCATCAGGGAAACACTGCAAAGTAAAACCGTGATGAGATACCACAACGCGACACCATATTAGAATGGCCATGATCCAAAACGCTGACAACACCAGATGCTGACATGACGCGGAACAACGGGAACTCATTGCTGGAGGGAATGCAAACCGGTACGCCAGCAGGCATGCTCCCTGGTGTTTACCCAGATGAGCTGAAAATGCACATCCCCATAAAGACCTGCACATGAATGTTAATAGCAGCTCTATTGGTGAGTGAAAACTAGAAGCTGTTGGGTGCCCAGCTGGTTCCATCCATAGAGCATGCGACGCTTGATCTCGGGGTTGTGAGTTCGAACCCATGTGGGGTGTGGAGCCTACTTTATTTATTTATTTATTTGGAGCCTACTTTGAAAAACAAACAAACCTGGAAGCAATCATGTATCCTCCCCTAGGTGGAAGAACAGATAAACTGTGGGGCAACCAGACAATGGAAGGGGACTCAGTGATAAGAAGGGAGCCATGAAGCCACTACGAGACCCGGAGCAGCCTCCAATGTTACCACGATGCGAAAGAAGCTGATTGGAAAGTCACATACAGTGATCCCAACTATAGGACATTCTGGAAAAGGCAAAACTATGGACATGGTGGAAAGGCCAGTGGTTGCCAGGAGTTTGGGGAAAGGGAGGGAGGGACTCCATGGGGGCACGGGGGGGCTTTTAGGGCAGTGAGACTCTGGCCCAGCACCGTGAGCCCTCCCACGACACCCGGGCGTCAGTGAACAGCACTGGGTCAGGAGCGGGTCTGCGGCTGGAACACACGTGCCCACGCTTCTAGGCCTTTTAGTTGCCCCTTCCTCATATTCCACAGCCACAACCCTTCCTCACATTCCATGGACCAGCCTGGGCCTAACTCCGGCCAACTGCAAGGATTCATGTGGCCCAGGAGCGAAGAGTGAATTTTACGTTTCCGAATGGTTGAAAGCAAGAAAATATTTCATGACACATGGAAGTTACACAAATATGAGCTGCACTGCCCACCCTCGGTGCCCAGTCATGTTCGTTTGTGAAACACTAGGTAGCTCTCCAACTCGAAAATATTTACCGTGTGGCTCATTCTGGTGTGGCGCGAGGGAGCTGGATATTTATACTTCTGCGTGTGTCCTCACAGAAAGTTTGCTGGCTCCCATACAAAATGGTAAATCGAACCACAGCCTACATATGATAATGAGGAAAAAGGGAAAGAAAACCATTAAAAATATATAAACGGAGGGGCGCCTGGGTGGCTCAGTGAGCTGGGCGGCCAGCTCCTGATTGCAGCTCAGGTCATGATCTCGGGGTCCTGGGCTCGAGCCCCGTGTTGGGTTCCCTGCTCAGCAGGGAGTCCCCTTGAGGGTTCTCTCTCCCTCTGCCCCTCCCTCCTCAAATAAATCTTTACATATATTTACATATATATATGGATATATGCTGTCTCTAAAAAGTAAAAACAGGCATAAATATATAGGTATGGTCCTATGTTATTGTAACCAGTCAGAAGGCCCGGGGTGACCTTATTATTCCCTCCTTCACGGGTGAATTTTAATGACATAAATAATACCTCAGTGAAGCTGATACTTTTTTTTTTTAAGATTTTATTTATTTATTTGACAGAGATCACAAGTAGGCAGAGAGGCAGGCAGAGAGAGAGGGGGAAGCAGGCTCCCGGCTGAGCAGAGAGCCCGATGCGGGGCTCGATCCCAGGACCCCGAGATCATGACCTGAGCCGAAGGCAGAGGCTTAACCCACTGAGCCACCCAGGCGCCCCAAGCTGATGCTTTAAGGGAAGGCTCTGCAGGCCACCCACTACAGGACAAGCTACAGGACAATCACTATGACCCTAGGGTAACTGAACTCAAGCCATTTGCCCAACACACAGCAAAGCCAATCAGGAAGGCATCAAATGTGCAGCAAGAGAAAGGTTTACTTGAGAGGCAGCCCAGCGAGGAGCCAGGAGGCAAGGCTCAAATCCACCTCCCTAGAGCAGAACAGTGAGGGACGTTTCAGGCCAAAACAACAGGCCTGGGTCAAAGGTTGCAGCTTGTTCTTCATCCTGTTGGTCCCTGGTCTCAAGCCACACTATTTTTTTTTTTTTAAGATTTTTATTTATTTGACAGACAGACATCACAAGTAGGCAGAGAGGCAGGCAGAGAGAGGAGGAAGCAGGCTCCCTGCCGAGCAGAGAGCCCGATGCGGGGCTTGATCCCAGGACCCCGAGATCATGACCTGAACCGAAGGCAGAGGCTTAACCCACTGAGGCGCCTCTAGCCCCACTGTCTTTTGATCATTCCTCACTCAGGAGGAAACTAGGACAACGACCACTCCAGCTCCTTCCTGCTGACATGGGGTTAGATCAGGCTTAGACGAATGGAAACTTTATGTATTTAGCAATATTCTTTGACTTCTCGGGACCAGCTCTCCAAAATAGTAGTTTCAGGTCCGTCAGAGGCTCGCTAGTCCGAGCAGGATTCCTCTGATGTTCTCCTTCACAGGGTGCCGGGAACCTGCGGAATCTTGTGGAACCAGCTCGACGTGGTGCTCAACCCACCACTTAATTCCGTGGCCCCGGAGAGTGGCTCGTCAACAGCACCGCAAAGAGGTCCTGTCCCGTGAGGGCGGAGTCGGTCCTCCACGTGCCAGGTCTTACGGTCTTCGAGGCACCACGTCTCCAGCGTTCAGGCAGGGATCAGGGCCCATCGGTGGCGTTCATCAACCTGCCTGAAGCAAACGTTGAGTATTTCCCCGAGACTGAAGGTACCTGAGAATATCCAGTTCCCTAACATGAGCCCCATCGGGAAAGCCTAAGTCATGAAAAGAGTATAGAAAACGTCTTCCATAGAATGGTTCAGAGGGGCTGAAACATGCCTATTTCTAGAGGCCACTCTTACCCAAAGCAGGGCAACCAGCAAAGCTTTTTCCCAAGTCCGCTTCATGGCACACTTTTTGCCAGAGTTCTTTTAAATAGATGGTTCAGTTTTCCAGGAAACATGTAATTTCCAGGGAATGCCCAAGGCACTGGACACTTAGTGTGACTTTCGGCACAAACGCCACTCCTTGTCACTCTGAACTGTTAGCGGCAATCCAAACATAGGAATTATTTTAAAGTTTTTGACAACTCCTGAGGCCTTCTCAGAATGCACGGAAAAGCTTGAAGCCAACTTACCCGGGAATCTACAGGAACTAGCAAATATCAAAAATGACCAGTTGGTTTTGGCACCACGGTAAAATCTACCTGCCAGGCTGTCCAGGTTCGGTGCCTCTAAGTTGTTCTAGAGGCCTGACTTGGAGCATCTTCCGATGGAGTGGGGGCAGGCAGTAGCAACTAGATAGATCTCCCCAGTTTGCATCTTGAAGGTCTCTGGCGATCTTTCTGAGTGGCCCATAGAGCAAAGGGCATGTGAATTCCTCTCTTCTCAAGGTCCCCAAAGTATCCTGAGGTTCCTGCACCTGCCAGGAAATGACCTTCCTCACTCACCGGGTAAGGCTGCTGGGAACCCTGTAAGCCAGGGACCAGGCCAGTTTTCCCAAAGGGTTCATTGGTTCCATAAAGTCAACCTTAGTTCCTTGAAGCTGTCTGGTCACATCTGAGTCTGTGCGTGTGTCTCTCTCAAATACGACATTCTAGTCAAAGGCTTGGTCATAAGAGGTTTCCAATTGTGTCTTCTTCTTCTTCTTCTTCTTCTTCTTCTTCTTCTTCTTCTTCTAGTTCTGCTTTAGTTTTTTGTTGTTGTTATTGTTTTAGTTCTGCCTTAACACAGTAAGATTTGAAAATACCCAGATATCCAGGGGAAAAGGCAAAACGATATGAAGCACTGAGAAAACAATTGTGCTTTAATTTGGGTCGGCAGTTTCCAGTTGTAACAAGAAACACACTTCTGAACAATGTCCACCAGCTCTACAAACACATCCAGTGGTAACATTAGAGCAATTCGTGCTTTACCTGGACTTGCCGAATACCCACTCCATAAATTCACCATGTGTTTCATCTGGGTTTTTCATAATAAAAGAGACATACCTGTAATTCACAATCACAGTCAGTTCTGAAGACTTAGATATGAAATTTTCCCTGTCAGTCTGCTTCTCAAACTAAATTTTAAAAAAGTCTAGGGGTGCGTGGGTGGCTCAGTCGGTTAAGTGTCTGCCTTCGGCTCAGGTCATGATCTTGGGGTCCTGGGATGGAGCCCTGCGTCAAGCTCTCTGCCCAGCAGGGACCCTGGTTCTCCCTCTGCCTGCCTCTTCCCCTGCTTATGTTCTCTCTCTGTCAAATAAATAAAATATTTTTTAAAAAACAGTATGAATGATTTTTTAAAGCAATTTTATAGACATGGGCAGTCTAGTTAATTTCATAGTGATATTGGCTGACAATGATACAAAGGAAATGTATTTTCCCAGACAATAGGATAGCTAAAGGAAGCTTTAAGAATTCATGAAGGAAAAAAAAAAAAGGTGATAAAACCTGAACTTCTTTTTCAGATGTTCTAAAATTTCTATAAAACTTTTTGTTCTAAAATTATTCATTTAACTATGGTACATAAAATATACTGAATGCATTGCCTGATATCAAGATGGGAAACCCTCTCTTTTATATAATAAGATCTTCTCCTGGTCCATCTTGGTCCAAGTCCTGGTTGTCTGATGGCAGATTTCCCCAGAGAGGCCTAAAATTGTCATGAAAATCACTGTTTTCATCTACTGCTTGGTATTCCCGTTCAATTTCAGTGAAGAAGCCATTTCCAGATCCTGATCCAGAAACAGTCCTCAGAAAGGGAAAGACGTCATTCAAGTTCTGGGGTCTTGTCATTGAAGCAGGGTAAGTCCCTAAATGAAGGCTTCTATTGGGTTCACCCACCAGGAAGTAGGTTGAACGTTGGTCCCTTCTCCTCCGTGCAGTTTGCAGAGTTCTGTCAGGCCTGCAGCAAACCCATCAGTACCTGGCCCTCCACGTGGGACAATGGTAAACTGAAGAATCCAAAACCAGGCGGAGGGCAAGAGCCACGAGCAGCCCCACGGTGACCAGCTCACTTCAGTTCATGAATAGGAAATGTGGCAGCGTGCACTCTGTCCCTTGTAGAAAACGTTCCCAAACCTCAGACCCTGCCCAGAACCCATGTCACAATTTCCTCTCCCCGGCTCCTCCCGACCCAAACTGCTGCCCTTCCAACTTGCCTCATCAGAAGGAAACCAGAAGAGAATATGAGAACACTCACTGAGAGTTTCAGGGTCTTGGAAGGCTGGAGTAGGGACAAAAGTTAAATGTCTTTTATGTGTTAACAAAGGAGCATTTTACCAAATTTCTCAAAGTCATAGATAGCTTAAGAGAAAAACATGTTAAGTCTGGAAGAACAAACATCAGGGACCCAGCCATGTTTCAAACAAGAGTCATTTAAAAAAATTTATAATCAACACCTTTCCTATTACTACTTTCATGATATCATCTTCCGGAAGTTTGGGGGTTATTTTTCCATATTCTTTAATAATCCCAGGAGGTTCCCAGGTAGTCCTGCGTAGTTTACCAGTTTGAAGGTGGTAAACTACGCAGTTTGGACCTTTTTTTGCAAGAAGTAACCTTGGTCATGTAGTGATCCAATATGATTTTCAAAATCAGCGTCCTGAAACGTTTATCGCTCTCAGGGAATCTGTGGAACTTGATGACATTGAAATCCTCAGCATCTTTGTTTGGTTGGTTCCTCTCTGCGTTCTGACCTTGCTTGGGCCTCTGTTGGATGAATCAGCTACCCCAGGTGCCTAGTAGTGACTGGTGAGCCTTTTAACCACTGGCTCTGTTTCTAGAGTTCAAGGTAAAAATCTTGAGGAATCGGAACATCTCCCATGGATGGCTTTGGCTGGAACGTACTGCCAAGCAATACCGGTGTACTTTCGCAATCGCTGGTAGAGACTGGACTCCTCCAGGAACCACCTTTCATCTTTCTCATAATATTTTATCAGAAACCACTTCAAGTCCAGAAGTATTTGAATCTTGACGATTCATACCGAGCTGCCATGGTTCTCTGCTTTCCAGGTCTTCACGCAATCACATGTGCAGACAGTAAGGGGTCATGGTTCTCATTTGGAGTGTACCAGCCTGAAGACCAAATCAAATCTGGACAGCAACATGCTCCCCTTTCTAAATTCTCAGAAGCCACTGGTCTTTAATTTATGAGCAAACTCTGTACCCACCATGGGACTCTAACTCACAACCCCGAGATCAAGGGTTGCATGCTCTCCCGACGGAGCCCGCCAGGCGCCCCACAGCTTGTCCTTATTGTCATGTCCTGCAACCGGACTTGGAGCAGCAATCCTGGAAGTCCCTGCAGGGAGGCTACACAACCACCCCAGCCTCGTTGCTTTGCTGCTGTCTTACTTCTAACAAGACTTCGTGTTGATTGTCCTATCTTCTCAGGTTCACCTATTCCACAAATGCTTTGATCACCAAGTAGAAGGGCACCGGCTTCCAAAGCAAAATCTCCAGAGGAACAAGGTACCGAAAGAGTTACCCATCAACCACAAACACATGCCTCCTGGAGCAAGGCTGCATGCCGCTGGGGGGTCGGGCTCCTTCTCACGCCTGCATCTCCAACTGCAAGGACACGGGGGCCTCCTCCAACCCAAATTCTGTTTTTGTCATCTGCCTATGTCTGGCTTCTCCCAAAAAGTGCCACAGCCCGACCTGCTTTAACAAGTCCATGAACAGGGGCGCCTGGCAGACCGTCAGAAGAGCGTGCAGCTGTTGACCTTGGGGTTGTGAGTTCGAGCCCCACTCTGGGTATAGAGATTATTTAAATGAATAAAACTTTAAAAAAATGTTCACGAGCAAAAATGACAGGGCAAAGCAGGTTGACAATGAGTTTAAAAAGGTTTTCAGCTTTAATCTCTCGGAGGGCATAAAGATATTTAGGTAAGACCCCATCAATGCTCCATGCTTACATCCATCCTCAGAAGCCTTGGTTTTCTAGCTTTTACTCTTGCTAACATAATCTCCTCCAATGTGCCAAAGGAACATGCATTTGTCATTATTTCCCGAACCTTATTTGGCATCTGAGACTTCGACAACTCGCCTTCCTCAATTCATCCAGTCCCATGCTACCAGATCTTACTCTGTTTGAATACAGTCTTCCTATTAGTTCCAGAAATCGTCAGAGCTCTGTATTTATCCCAGTCCTCTCCATGAATCATCTTAAAAGGGAAACACATTTGCAAGAGTGTCTGAGTAAAACAACAGCTGCGAATGACAAAAAACCCTCAAAACTGGCTGTGGTTAAAGATCTGGTTAGAGTTCATTACAATGCAATCAACAAGGAAATTTGGTTACTTTTGTGACACATAACACTTTTTTAAAATTTTTTTTATTGTTTGTTTGTTTTGGCAGAGAGAGACACAGAGAGAGAGGGAACACAAGCACAGGGAAGCTGGAGAGGGAGAAGCAGGCTTCCGGCTGAGCAGGGAGCCTGACGCTGGGCTCGAACCCAGGACTCTGGGATCATGCCCTGAGCCGAAGGCTGACACTTAACGACTGAGCCACCCAGGCGCCCCAACACATAACACTTTAATAATCAGAATTACAGGTGATGACTTTATAACAGGGCATATCAAAACCTGAGGAATTCTGGAACAGTAATAACATCCACCCACACAATATTCTATCAGAAGGTTTATTACCGCTTATTTCAATGCTTTCCATGGAGTTGGACACACCATATAAGCCCAATTAGTAAGCAAACAAAGCATAACACTTCATTTACAAGTTGAATTTTGGGAAGTTTGTCAGAAATATCAGGACATTTTAAAGCACATGACTAAATAGGATTACAGATCATTACAAAATTAATACTTAATGATCCATTTCGCTAAAGTGGCAGTAAGGGATTCTAAAGGCAAATACAAGGGTTATATGGTTGTTAGTATTCTTAGCTCTTTTAATATTGAGAAGATTTTTAAGTAATCAAAGACCTAATAAGGGCAAAATATGGAAACTTTGCTTTTCTAGGAAGATGACAATACAGATAAAGAAAAACCTTTGTTCACAATGTCTTATTAAGAGTAGATCAATAATTATAAAAACCAATTTTTTAAAGATTTTATTTTTAAGTAATCTCTATACCCAATGTGGGGCTTGAACTCACAACCCCAAGATCAAGAGTCTCATGCTCCACCGACTGAGCCAGCCAGGTGCCCCTGAATATCATTTTAACAGAGAGAAAAAAAATAAATTCCAATCTATATCAGTATGCTTCTGATGGCAAAGCTCATTCATTCCAAAGAGATGAATTTTGTTTATTTGGGTTTTGGGGAGGGGAGCAGTGGGAGAGGGAGAGAGAGAATCCCAAGCAGGCTCCATGCTCTGTGCAGAGCCCAGCATGGGGCTCATCTTACGACCCTGACATCATGATGAGCCAAAATCAAGGTCAGATGCTCAAGCGACTGAGCCACCCAAACACCCCTATTTGTTTAGGGGTTTTGTTTTGTTTTGTGCGAGAAAGAGAGAGAGCGCGAGCAAGCAGGGAGGGAGAGCAGAGGGATAAAAAGAAGCAGGCTTCCCCCTGTCCCGGGAGCCTGATGTGGGACTTGATCCCAGGACTCCTGGGTCACGACCTGAGCCAGAGGCAGATGCTTAACCAACTGAGCCACCCAGGCGCCCAGTTTTAAAGTAAACTCTAATTAAAAGTGGTGTTTGAACTCATGACCCTGAGATCAACAGTTGCCTCCCCCACCAACTGAGCCAGCCAGGCACCCCAATAATAAGATGAATTTTTTTAAAAAAATTAAGCAGTCCCTCCTTTTCCCCTCTCTGTCATCTCCCATACGGATATATACTTATTTTCTTAAGATCTGTTTATTTATTTTTAAGATTTTATTTATTTGCCAGAGAGTGTGCGTACAAGCAGGGGGAGCAGCAGGCAGAGGGAGAAGCAGGTTCCCTGCTGAGCAGGGAGCCCCATGTGGGATTCCATCCTAGGACTCTGCGATCATGACCTGAGCCGAAGGCAGACGCTTAACCGACTGAGCCACCCAGGCATCCCTTGTTTACCTATTGTAGAGAGAAAGAACTCTTCAGGAGACCCTGCACTGAGTGCAAAGTTCGACTCAGAGCTCAGTCCCAGGACCCCGAGATCATGACCCAAGCCAAAACCAAGAGTTGGGCACTGGATCAACTGTGCTACCCAGGCAGCCGGATATAGACTTCCTGAGACAAGAACATGCAGGGCGTTGCAAGGATCTGAGTTCCTGCAGGTACTGGAATGTCCTGACCAGAATCCCCACCAGGAACGAAGGGCTCTCTGCTGTGAAGAAGCTGCCAGCCGCCCTCAGCAGCTGGATGCCACCACCGACTGCCTTGACTGAAGACAGCTGCCTTGTCAAGGTCATGCCCTCTTTCCAGGTGGTCACATCCAGTGACTATTCAATAGGAGGGTATAAAAAGTCCAGCCCTTTGCCCCAACTTACGATGGTTCTGAAGGGTAATCTAAGTTTTGGAACCCCAGAGAATCAGCGAAGGCTTCTGTGGGTGTCAGATAAGGCTCCTCGTCTGCCTGGGCCCACTCTTCCCCACCTTTCCCTCCCCCGGGAACCCATCCCTCCTTAACAAGCTTTCCATCCCGATCTCCGTAATCCTTCTCAGTCCCAAGCACAACACATTCCCTTCCAAAGACGCTTTCTCACAAACCTTCTACAACTAGGCTTTTAACGTTCAGATTTCGTCCTACGTTTTTCCTCTTTAAATAACCGATCCCACTTTCTTTGCATCGAGTTGTTTCTCTTATTTCTAGTAGTCATGATCACATTTATTCTTAGTTCTTAAAAAGCTTAGTTTCTACGGAAAAGTAGTCACGGTGAGCTGTGGTGCTCATTTTTCTGTGACTAGGAGCCAAACAGATAAACCTATGCCTAGTAATGGTTTACATCTGTTTCTTCTCCACAATTATCTGTAGATTCCCCCCATAAAACTATGAGACACTAGACAAAGTTTTACCATTTTTTTTTCCCCCTTTCCCAACAAATTTTGCTGCAGAGATGACCTGAACCTGCGGACTCACAGTAAACACAGAACAGAAGTTCTCCATCTAATGTTAACAATCCTAACAACATGTTCATTTTCATTCAACCAACGAGCTTAAATTAGCTTTAATGTCAAATATCTTCCCAGATCACGAGAACTGGAGTTTTAGAACGCACAATTCTTACAGGTACTTGTCTTTGAACGAACTAAATATCAGAGCTCTTCCACAAATTAATTTTAGCAGCCCCATCCAGAGGTAGAGAAGATAGCTCACATTTACAACGTCCGTGGACACACGAATGTGGAAGCGAGATGCAAACATAATCTTAAAGCCCCAAATTTCCGAACACCTTATACTTCATGGATTCATTCATTGGTCATTTTTCTTCTGAGTCTAATGAATTATTGTGGCCAAGCAGGGCAGCAAAAAGAGATGGCCCAATTCTGGAGAACACAGTCCGAGGACTGCATTCAGGAGTCAAACTGGCATTTCCGAGTTTCCCATTAGAAGACAGCCCGGTTTACCCAAAGCTGCAGCGGCACAGACCCCCACCCCCACCCCCAAAGCCCCGAGCGGCGATGGGGACGTCCGGGTCTCACCGGCTGATCCAAAGCGCTTCCCGGTCCGCGTCGGCTTAAGCAAGAAGAGGAAGTGAAGAGCTCGCAGACCCCCTAATGACCAGCCACCCGAGGGGAGGCGGAAATCGAGGAAAAAGGGAGGAAGGAAGAGCTGAGAAGTGCTCACCGAGGGAGGTCTGTCCAAGGCGGCGCCACGAACAGGGTCCTTGTCGCCAGCGCGGAGTTGGGCGCCGAAGGCTGGTGGCCCCCGTCGGCTGGTGGCCCCCGTCGGGGTGGGGCCCCGGGGCCGTCCCCAGGCGGTCAGAGCGCGGCACTCCCGGCGCGGTGGGGCCCCAGCGGCCTCCCCGCAGGAGCGAGCGGCAGGGGCGTGGGAGGGCAAGTGGGAAGGTCCGGGGGCCGAGCTGCAGCTGTGCCGATGAGGCCTGACACCTGCGCGTCCTGGTCTCACCCGCACCGGGCCGCCTCCTTTCCCCGGGCGGAAGCCAGAGGACCTGCCCGGACCACGAGCAAGAACCCCGGCGCCTGGGGGTGGGGGCGCAAGGGGGTCCTGGTGCCCGCAGCCTCCGCGCAGGGGACACGGGTTGCACCTCCCAGACGCCACCTGTTGCTGGCCGGTTTTGAGGAGGATTTAAAAGAAGAACCAGACACGGGCTAGTCTCCGAGAAGCTTCAGCGAGTTACAGAGGGCTTCACCGTCCACGCTAGCTTCCAAAGAAACAGAAATCAGTCCTAGCTCGGTGGAGGAACAGAGACAGGAGGCGAGGCCCCGGCCTGGGTGTGACTCCAGCGCCCAGGAGCAGCTGGGCCCCCTTGGGGGAGGGGGGGCGCCACAGGCCAGAAGCCCCGAGTCGCTGTCCTTGTCACAGCCCCCAACTAGAAGCACCTCCGGAGTGGGCCCCATAGGGACCTGCAGAAGCTGTGGCACATCTATGGCACCAGGGCAGCCCACAGGTGGAGCGAGCAGGTCACAGCCACCTGAGGCCACACAAGGACCACACAGACAGGCCGACCCTCATGGGCACAGACTTGAATTCCACGAATATAAGCTTTTCAAACAGCCACACTAAGCTGTCGCTGTTTGAAACAACTACGCTATAGTATTAGAAGTTGTCTGTGCTTTGGGCCGGAGGAGCAAGGGGCCTGGGGCCTCCTGGGGCGCTGGCCGCCTTCTACTTTTTGCCCGGTGGTGACAACAGGGGACGCTGCCTCCTGCAAGTTGACTGAGCTGGACCATCAGGTGTCCCCGCTTTCCCGGAGGTATATTATACTCAGCCCAGCCCGAGGCAAGTGGGGATTTAATCAGATCCTATCAGAACCCAAATCCCTTACTTCCTGAGACAGATGGAATACTTATCTGCAAGTCCCACTTTCCAGGAGCCCCAGGTGTTTCTTAGAGAGTCTATTCAGAAGCTCGTTCCTGAAGAAATGCAAATTAGAATCCCCATAACCTTGAGTTACACCTGGCCTTCAATATGGAACCTGCAGCATGACTGTGATCCTGACCTGTGGCCAGAAAGCTCCAGAAAGAAGAGGAAGTCTGGAGGTTGCTGGGCTTGGACCCCCGACTGCTGTCCCCCTGAGGGACCGACACAAAGGAACTAGCTCCAAGCACCAAGGTGTTTACCAGGGCGGCGGTATACAGAAGTTGACAGACAGGCCACCCACAAGAGACCCACTCAAGCCAGCCTCCAAAGTCCCCTGGGGCCACTCGCAGCCCCCACAGGGATGTGCAGTCCCCTCCCCCATTCTGGAATTTATTTCCATGAAAAGTCTCACAAAGGCTTGGATATTACATATCATTTACTGAAGCAACTTCATTGGGAAGACTGGAATTACTGGAAAGGAAATGAAAAATTCATGACCACACCCATCAGGGACAGTCGTGTGCTGTCATTTTTGTCCTTTAGCTGCCAGGAAGTTGACTGTAGATTCTTTCAATGATCCCTCAGGCATCCTAAGGCTTTCACTCGAGCATCTCTTGGTGAGAGATTTGAGGAACCCTTGGAGCATCATCAATGGTTCTTCCAAACCCAGAATCTGTGCGGGACCCAACAGCGTGGCCGGTGCCTGGCAGCCCCACAGCGATGCCTCGGTCTAGTGACTGGGGACGCTGGGGTCTCCGTGAAGACCCTGCCAGGACCTGTGACTGTCCGAGGACATCTTCTCCTTGTCCTTTTGGCTACTATTTTTTTTTTTAAGATTTTATTTATTTGACAGGCAGAGATCACAAGTAGGCAGAGAGGGAGTCAGAGAGGAGGAAGCAGGCTCCCTCCTGAGCAGAGACCCTGATGCGGGGCTGGATCCCAGGATCCTGGGACCATGACCTGAGCCGAAGGCAGAGGCTTTAACCCACTGAGCCACCCAGGTGCCCCTTGGTTACTACTTCTTACTAGAATCTCTCTTCGTACCAGAATAAGACGTGAGATTCCTGCAAAATGTCAGTAGGACGCCAAGTGATTGAGCTAATTCAGACCCAGCCCCGACTCCACACCCGGCCGTGGAGGGGGCTGACACCTCCTGAGGTCCAGGCACTGTCCCAGTCTTAGAGGAGGACACAAGGATTATAGGCAGGACAGGACCCTTGCTATCTTCTTGCTGTGTGACCCTGGACAAATTATTTAACCCTGGGTCACAGTTTACCACCTGTAAAATAAGGACAGTGATTCATATCCCCATCTCCCAGTTGTGTGGAGGCTCAGGAGTCAGTGACCTGGCCTTGAGCCCCGCCACGGAGCGGGAGGCACCTGCTGGAACCCACGGCAGCTAGCAGCCTCCTTGGTCTCCTGGTGGCCAGCACGAGCTGATTCGGATGCCATGGGGTTCTGGCTGCTCCCTGCCTGTCAGGCATTCCAAGTGCAGGGTGGAAGCTCGCTGGGTCTAGTACCCTTTGCAGGGGTCCTGTGATCATCGCAAACATCCCAGGGTTGTGATGTGTCTGATAAAAAAGCAAACTTCTATAGGCTTAGGCTGGATACCCAAGCTAGGGGCTGGTCTAGGCAAGCTTGGGGTTGAGGGGCACCGCAGAGTCAAGGGCAGGTAACCCAGGGCCAGCATTTGAGTTTATATCAAGCAGTCTTGGGGCCCAGCCCAGTTCTGTCACTTACCATTTTGTGCCTCAGTTTCCTGTGCTGCGGACACGGAAATCCGTGTTCCAGCCCCGCCATGAAGGGGCTTCCACGCGGGGTAAATGTGACTCCCCCCACATCCCACCGGGTTTTGTCCCTTGCACCCGGCCTCCCTAGGCTCAGTCTTTTCTGTCCGAGGGAGGCCCGTTAGCCTGGATGGGGCCCCGGGGAGCACACGTGCGCTCCCAGGATATCCGGATGGGGACCGGGCCCGGCTTCTCCGCTGCAAACGCGGCGGCTGCGCACAGGGAAGAGAGGCGCGCGGGCGGGCTGGACGGGGGCTGCGCGGGCGCAGGTGCAGGGCCTCGCCGCCAGGTGGCGCCAACGCAGACCTCCGACGAGCCCCGCCTGCGGGGCGCCCAGGCTTCTGCGAGGCAGCCCACCCCCGACCCGCACCCCGGCACCACCGCGGTGTCTCTGGCGTTCTTCCCGCCGCCCACCCGCCTCCAGGCCTGGGTACATAGCCCTGGAACTGCAGTCCTGCCTCTCCGAAATGGGGAAAGGCCAATGGGGGCGACCTGATGCATGATCAAGCTGTGTGACCTTGAGCATGTCACTCACCTTCCGTGGGCCTTCTTACTTTGACTTTACAAAGTACTTTATTCAAGATCTGGAAGCTAGCATTTGACTCCATGATATGGACCCATGCCACCGGCCCAGGGTGGCAGGGTCGCGATGGGAGGAACGACCACATAGTCCGAGAGACTGAGAGTTGCTCTCTGCAGGGCTGGGTGCCGGACAGATAGCTGGACGAGCTCCCGGGGGGCCTCAGGCTTCTCTTGGCACAATGGAAGGACAGAAGATGGCTGACCAGCATGCCACCAACTCTGGGGCTCCCTTGCTGCCAGGAGCCTGCCCTGGAGGATTCTCACCATGCCTCCCAGTCTCCAGAGGGGCCAGCCTCTACTCCCCCACTGCCTCATCACCAGTGTGGCTTGTCACCAAATAGAGGAGCCACATCCCTGTGGTATCTAGCAAGCACTTCTCATTGTCTCCCAATACCCATTTCCCAGCCTCTCTTTGGGCTGGGTGTGGCCCACAATCTTGTTCTAACCACTGGGAAGGGAGCATGGATGTGTGCATAGGGGGCTGTTCTTTACAAGGAGTGGGAAGCACAGTCCCCTTTCCCAGCCCTATTCTCCTTGATTGGTCCCCAAACTCAGGGAGGAGGGCCAGAGAGCATCTTCAACCACAAAGACAAGGTGGGTGGCCACACGTCCGGGAGGGCAGAGCATCAGGATGGAAGGAGCCTGGGTCCTTAATGCCAGGGGCCTCCCTTGACTCGAAACGGTTCAGGCTCCAGCTAGAAAGTGAAGGAGAAATTTTGTCTTGCTTCATGTCACTTGAAATTCTTACACTCTCCTCTGGCAACATCAGCCAGGCCCATCATTCTGTCACTGAGCTCGAACATCAGAGTTAGCTCCCATCCAGCGGGAACTTCCTCTCTCCAGGCAGGCCATGCTAGTGGCTGTCCCCGCGGGCTGTCTACACTACATGATGAAGCACGCCACAAACTCAGATTCCTTATTGGTGTTCACGTGGCCCCTGTGGGCTGGTGCCACTCTGCTGCATCCAGAGGCACATCTCTCTGCCCCGTGGTGCTGTTTTCCTACCTTGGTTGGGGGGAGGGAGGGACATGGGGACGTAATGCTCTCAGCTGAGGTTTTTCCTATCCTGTGGTTCTTGCTGCGAGCGCTTCCTGAAGAAAAGGGGGAAGCAGATCTTTGCAGGTAAACCCCAGGTTCAGTCTCCTGCTGGACAGTCGTGCCATGGCTGAGGCCATAGTGGGGTAGGCATGTGCCCTAGTCACATTCCTGGCCAGCAGCCCTACTCTGAGGGCCCGGCAAATCACCCAGCTCCCAAGGTCCTATCCCTACCCCTACCCCCTCCCCACCCCGCCAAGGCTGGCAGTCACTTGTAGGGATCTGTCACCCTGTCCCACGCATTTGAATTGTCATTTCCCGCCCCTTCTCCTTTGGACCATATGACGGAGGCTTCTCCTTCCTGTTTGGGCCAGGGATAGCCACCTGCTCCCTGCTGAGCCAATGAGAATATTCAAGAAGTTCAAAAAGAACACAGAGATGAAGCAAAATCTTAGAGTGAAGTTAAAGGCAGCATTGATCATAGTGACAGCCCAGGCAGTCCGGGTTCCCTGGACACTTGTGCGCAGGCTCCGGGAGCACCTGGCGAGCACCGAAGCCTCACGAGCCTGTGACCCAGGCCACTAGCCTGTAGTCAGAGGAAGACACGGAGGCTCGGAGGCTCAGAGACGGTCCCGGTGTTATGTGGGTACGTGTCTCTTTTGCGACTGACCCCCTGAATCGGGCATTCAGTCCTCTCCTGCCCCATCTCCTGCCGTCCCCACTGCCCTTCCTCCCAAAGACTCCCTAATTCCCTCCGGGCTGCTTCCCACCCAGTAACTTCTGCCCCGCGTTCTTTCTAAGCCATCACTCAAACGGCCTCTCTGCCAGGAAGCTCCCGACTCCGTGGTGCCCTGGGTGCTCAGCCCTCAGCATGGCCCGGAGACCATGTGTGGTGCCCCTCTTCCAAGCAGAGCAGCCCCGCTAGAGTAGGACCAGCCTCGGGGGGCACCCCGGAGTCTGCGCTGGGCCCTCTCATGTTCCCAGCGCTTCTTGGAGTGGGGGCCTTACAGCGCCTCTCCATTCTACAGAGCAGGAGAAGGAAGGCTCAGGAAGAGCGAAGTCTCTTCACTGGGTCACACAGCTGGTAAGTGGCCAGGCCGCAGGTCAGGCCTTAGTCTCGGGGGTCCCAGAGGATGGCACAAAGCAAGAGAGCTGGGAAGGGTCAGGGTGGGAGGGGGCCAGAACCAGAGGACCTGGGCTGCAGCAGGCTGCTCTCTCTCCCCCCGCCATGGCCACGGGCTGCCTGGTGCTCCTCCACAGGGGGCAAGCCTCTCCAGCTCCTCAGGCTCCTGGGGGGCCTGGGGCCCCATGTCCTGCACCTTCTCTCCATGCTCTTGGAGAAACTATTACAGGTGCCATGTTCACAGTTTGTAAAGTTCTTCCCCAGGTACATAGCAATCAGGTGATCCTCCTGCTTCAGAATCTCCCATGGCTCCCAGGGCCAGAGGCCTGAACCTTACATCCTGGGTCTGGGGTTTAAGGAGCTCTGAAGTCAGGCCTGAGCCCTTCCTCCGATTCCGGGCTCCCTCTCCGGCACCTGAGTTCCGTCCCAGCTTCCAGGCTGTCCACCTGCTCTTCCTGCCTTCTGGGTTCCCCCTCTGCAGCCTGGGTAGCTCTTCTGATCCTGAGACCCAGCGGGAAGGCCACAGCCCCCTCCTCCAGGAAGCCCTCCCTGCTGCCTGGCCCCCACATGGAGTCAGCTGTCACTTTCTCAGCCTTTGGTGGATGGTCCGTTCACTTCACCCCTTGAAGCATCTGGACGGGGCCCAGGGCTCTTCTCTGGTCCCCAGAGGAGGTGGCTGAAGAGAGACAATCACTAGCCTCACTTTCACGTTTTCTAGGAGAGGAAACTGATGGGCAAGAACCAGTCGAAGGCCAGAAAAGCTCCAGTGCCACTGTGATTCCTGTGGAGTTCCCTCCTTATTAGAGGCCTTGGCATGCCTTGCTATCATGCGTCCCCATTTTGCAGAAGAGGAAATGGACATAAGGGGAAACAGAGCCCAGGGACTTGACTACAGTCACAGGGCCAGTGAGACATAGTGTAACAAAGCATGGGTGACAAGGGGTGATCGTGTCACCTCCCTCTCAGGGTTGTCTTGCACACTTAGGAAGGTAACAGGTATGAAGGGGTTGGAGCCAAGAGGAGCTCGACAAGACAGCGACTTCCTACTGTCATCCCTCCCCTAGGGACTCAGGCAGGAGGCTGGCTTTGCCCTGTCCCCCAGGAGGGTCTCATCTCCTTGGCCTTCCCCGTGTCACCTAGGCTTAGCTCTGTCTCTTCTCTGGGCTTGGGAGAGCCACAAAGATGGGGAGTTCATTCTTCCCAAGAGATGTGCCAGTCCTGTAGACACCAAGGAAGCCATTGCCTGGCTCAGAGCTTCTACGGGTGGGGAGATGGATTTGGGGTTCCCATCCCAACAATCCCTGAAGCCTGAGCCCAGGGTGGGGGCCTGTAACTGTGCGGTCTGAAGCCCTACTCTGTCATTCATTGGCTGGGTCACCCCGGTCAAGTCACTGTGCCTCTCTGGACATCGGTTTGTCCCTATAAAATGAGGTATTGGAATTGGGGTTCTGGATTCTACTTGCCAGTCATTTCTTATTGAATCAGCCCACCAGTTTTCCTGTGAAGGACCCATTTGAGAGGCAGGAGTGCCGAGGGACTCCTGTGATGGGCCCAAAGTCACCCAGTGAATGGGCAGTAGAATCAAAACTGGGTCTCGGAGTCAAGCTCTCTCCTCTCCACTGGCTTCAGGAATCTTGGCTGAGGCTATGGTTTTACTGGGCTGGGGCGCCATGGGCATTCAGCTGTGTCCTCTGAGTGCTTCTGGGACAGCTCAAAGACAAGGATGGTTTTAGAAACCCCTGGAGCTCGGGCAGGAAATCCGGGGCAGCCCAGACCCAGCCAGCAGGGCTGTTCCTAAACCGGAGATGAGAGAAGATGAGTTCCCAGGCCTGCTCGCTGTGGCCCCGGGGGGAGCTGTGACATGCAGGAGATGACAGCTGCTCTCTCCCCCTCGTGGCTTTTGGAGAGGACATGGAGCCTCAAGTAGGCAGGGATCTCGGGCTCCCTGTGCTCGGTTCTCTGCCTCCCCAGAGAAGCTTGGGGGAGAAATGTCAGCCACGTTGGCCCCAGGGGTCATCTCGTCCAGGTCCCTCCTGGTACAGAAACAAAGGAGTCCGTGTCACACAGAGGCAGATCCCACGTGGAACTGATGTCCCAGTATTAAGGCCACTGGCTTCCCACACACCTGTGAGTCCACAGGGCGCAACCAAGCAGGCCCCATGACGCTCCCTCTGCGGAAGGAGAGCGCCCTCACCAGCCTGGCTGTGTGTCTGCCGGCAGATCTCCATGTCTCTGAGCCACTTTCCTCTTCTGTGAACTGGGCCTATCACTGGCCTCCCAGAGCTCTTGAGAGAAGCAAGTGGGCTTATATGGAGGAAAAGAGAACTTTCTCACCACCACCCCAGATAACCCCAGGGGAGGTTTCTGCAACTCCCCAATACCATCTTGTGTGTCCCAAAACCTGGGGTCAGAGGAGGGACCGGCCGTTTGGTGGGCAGCCACTCTGTGCGAGATACTGAGCATCTGTGATCTCATCTAAACTTCCAAATGACACAGTGAGGTATTTTCCCCCCTTTTTTGTGCAGATGGGGAAACTGAGACTGGGGGCTGAGTCCTTTCCTGCTGTCTGGGCTGGAGCCCCAGAGGTGCACATCAGGAGAAGACACAGGCCAGGGGAGGGCCAGGGCTCAGGGAGGGGTAGCACAGACCCAGTCCTCCCCTCAGAGCTCACCACCAGGGGGACAGAGGACCTAGGCTCAAATCCCAAACACTGATTTCAGTTCTCCTGTGAGCTGGGCCACTAAGGAGACACTCCAGGGAGGGTGTCTAATGGAGGGATCGGGAGGGGCGAGGCTGACGAACCCTGGGGCCCCACAGAAGGCACAGAAACGGTCAGGAGGGCAGGAAGGAACCAAGGGGTTGATCGGGAGTGGGAATTCCTGGCAGCAGTCAAGGCAAGGGCCAAGCCCCAAGGCCAGAGCACAGATACAGGGATGGGAACAAGTTCAGCTACCAGTGGGGAGGGGTGGGGGCCAGGAGCCAGTTTGTGCAGATGAGAAGGGATTTTAAACTCCATTTGGACAATTCTGGGGAGCCACTGGGGGGGTTAAGCGAATGGGTGATTGGTTTAGATCCAGGGTAGAAAGATGGTCTGTGCCTCTGTGGCCCTGGGGCAGGAGAAGGCCGCTAATTGGGGATTCAAACAGGAAGGTCCACAGGACTTGAAGAATTGGAGGGAGGGGGATGGGGTAGAGGAAGGAACCTAAGGTGACCCCTGGTGCTGAGGGCAGTGGGCAGTGGGGCCCTTTACAGGGTGGGGAACAGGAAGGGTAGGAATGGGCCATGATCACCGGGAGCAGGGACACTGCTGGGGAGGTGACTGGTTGCTGAAAGTGAGGCTGGGCTTGTGGGCCCAGGCCGGCAGAGCCCCAACATCAGAGGAGGGCAGAGGAGGCCCAGAGGAAGAAAAGTCAGGAGGGGCAGACAGGAAGAGCACGGGGTAAATGCCAGGGCAGGTGGAGTCGCAAAGACAAGGACGGGAGACTGCCAGAGCTCTAGCCACGGGTTGGTGTCCCTAGGAAAAGCAGCCACGGTGGACAGGGCTGCAGACCATGTTGGGTGGGAGTCCGGCGAGCGGTGGGTGGGGGGCGTGGAGGGGCCAATGTGCCTGAATAGAGGGAGCGCAGGGTCGTCTGGGGGGTCTCAAGCGAAGGAGGTGGCAGGAAGGAGGCCACCGCCTCAGGGGAGCTCCAGCCACAGCCCAGGCGCAGAGCGAGGGGAGATCTCTCCGGAGCTAGGGCCGCAGGAGCCTTAGTCTCAGGCGGCGGCAGGAAGGCGACCCCGGCCTGGCTCTGCGACCTTACCCGACCCCAGGCTAGGCCCCATCCGCTCTGCGGGGCGCCGGTACCCTCCCGGTGGATCCCCCCAGGAGGCTCCGCCCCCAGGGTTGACCTCGGTCGCTCCCGGGATGCCTGTCCCCGAGGGCTGGGCAAGGAGATCCTGGGGCGCTGAGGCCACCCCCAGTATTCTCGGCCGAGAGGGGTTCGAGGACTAGCCGTGCTGTGTGGCGTCCTGCGAGGTGGGATGGCCCAGACCCTCTACTTCCTCGAGCTTCCCCCCTCCCCGCCCGGGGCGCACAGCCTGGTCTCATTACTGCCCCTCCCCCAGCCCCGCGGGCCGGGGGGTCTCCGCGGCGGAGGGGGGAGGGGCGGGTTATAATCAATCCCAGGCCGGAAATTCCTCCCGAGGGGCCCGGCTGGGAGCCTGGCCGGCCGCCCGCTCCAGCGCTCCTCCTCCTCCGAGCCCGCCCCCCGCATCATGGAAACTGGGCCGCCAGCCGACCCCCTCGCTCAACTCCGCATTCCTGCCTCGGGGGGCGGGCAGGGCTCGAGAGCTGGGCGGCCCCGTCAGGCCCGCGGCGGGGGGCGCCCCCAGTGCCTCAGAGTTGGGGGCTGGCGCCATCTCCCCACTCCAGATGGGGCGCATCTTCTCAGGGGCGTTAGGGAGGCCGGCGGGACCCGTGACACTCCGTTAGACTCCCTCAGCTCCGAGAGCCGGCTCAGCCCCACCGCCTCCACCCCTGCTCCGGGGTCCTATTCACTGGGCGCTCGCGGGGTTACCGGGCTGCGCCCCGTGTGGTGTGCCCGCCCCCATCGCTGGGTTTTCGCTTCTTACGAGGCGGACACCTTTAAGCCCATTTTCCAGGCGAAGGCTCTGAGGATCATGGAGGGAAAGGCTCGGGGACGGGCGGAGCAGGAACCCGGCCGCCTCCTCCGGGTAGCTCCCTGGACGGCGCGGGGGCAGCAGTGGGCTCTCAGACACCCCCGCGAGTCCTCTCCAGGACGCCTGGAATGAGGGGCTGTGACTGGCGCGGGAGGGCGTGCGGACTTCGAAAATCCTGTCTGCGCGCTCGCTGCGGAGCCGGGTAGGGCTCTCCAGCTCCGGGTCTCAGTTTACCCACGTGGAAAGAAGGCGCCCTCCCAAGCCTCTGCGAACAGCATAAAGCCGGGGACTCGGGCCCCCAGATCCTCCGAGTCACCAGGCGAGCACACAGCGCTTACCTGAGACCCTCAGACCTGAGCTGCCGCCTGCTTCCAGCGGTGGGGCCCGGCGGGGGCCTGGCCAGCCAGTTCCCGGGGCTCCGGGGGGGGCGGGGCTTGGGCGGTGCCGGGCGGGGCCTGAGTAGGGGGTGGGGCCAGGGGGCCAAGATTCGGTGGAGACAGCGGCAGTGCCGGGATCCGCGGCGCGCGGACTCGGACCGGGACCCGCCGTGGCGCTGCGGCGCCAGGTGAGCAAAACTAGGACCCCGGGCTCGCCCTCCACTTTCCTCAACTTTTTGTTTGGTCCCCTCCCTCCGGAAAGGCCCTGGGGGGCGGGAGCCCGGTCCTCCCTTTCCCCGGGACAGAGTGTGGGCGCGCGGAGAGGCGGGACCCCAGAGTGCGAGGGACCCGGCCCAGAGCAACTTCCCGCGGCCTGAGACCTTCAGACTGTGGCTCCAAGTTTCTCCCTCCTGAGGTCCCCAGCGTGGACCCATGCCCTCCAGAGTCTCGGGGTCTCTATGTGTGTGCCCATCTCTCCGCATGCCTCCGCCTCCCTCCCCGCAGGGACGCGTAAGGCTCCGGGCGACCTTTCCGGGGTTGGCGCTGGGGCACCAGCTCCGGCCTGGGGCGCCGTGGTCACTTCAGCGGTTAAGGGCCGGGAAGAAGGCTCCACACTCAGAGACGACTTGGAAACGGCCCTTGCCTCCTCCCAGGACTCTCCCGTGGCCGTGCCGGGAAGCGCAAAGCGTGGGCTAGGCTCCGCAGGCCCGGCGTCGGGTCCCGGAGGAGCCCCCTCCTCGTGTGACCCCGGCAGGCTCCTCTGTCTTTCTGGGCCGCAGTTTCCATCTGTGAAAATCAGGCTTTGGACGCAGTAGTCTCTGCGGTTCCGTGCTAGGCCCTGGGCCTTCCGCACTCCTGTTGGAGGAGGGATGGGGTGTCGTGCCTTGAGCTTCGGGGGTGCGGATGGGGAGTGAGTGGGGTAGCAAGGCCTCCTTCCTGGGGCCTCGGCACGGATTCCAGCGCGGAAACTGTTTAGAAACCAGACAGGGGTAGTAAAGACGCACCACTGGACAGCGAGGTCCTGGCCCTCCTCGCCTGCGGCCCAGGGCGCCGGGGCGGGGGCCCCGTTTCCTCCCACACTCTCCCTTCGGTGGGGGCCACACCACACACAGCCCAGCTACTCCTTACCCGGCCCGGCTACAGTTCTTAGGCCACAGGTCGGGAAGGGCTGAAGCCAGGCGGCCCAAACTGGGGCGGCCTGAGGTGCTGGGGCGGTGCTGCTCGGTCCGGGACGCGGGCCACTGAGGCCTCGGGTGGAGGAGGCCGGAAAGGAGGACAGGCGGCGGGAAAGGGGGATGATTCATCCCGAGGAGCTCGAATTGGAAACGCTGCAACCTGGGAACAGCCTTGCCCGGGCCGACGGGAGAGCTGGGGGGAGCTCTCCCTGCAGAGCCCCCTGCCCAGCGCCTGCAGCCCCTTGCCCCCGGCCCCCTGCCCTGGCCACTGCCCGGACGCTGGGGGAGGGGAGGCCTCTTCAACTAGGACTTGAAAGCCATCCTGGGCAAAGTCTGCCGCTGGTCGTGGTCAGAACGGTCTTCCCGGAGTCTAGCTCAAGTCTCTCCTGCTGCAGCTTCAGTGCAGGCTGAGGAGGTCTGAAAGGAGGGGGCGGGCAGGAAGAGGCTGGAGTCACCCCCTCCTTCCTACGCTGCGGTATGTAAAGCGCAGTAGGGGGGAGGTGGGGCCCGCGAGCGACCCCAGCGGACCCGGGCGGTCGGAGCTCCTTTACTACCCTCCCTCCTTTACTACGGTGCACCCACGTGCGGGGGTGAGGTCGATCCCGGGCTGGACTTACCCTGGAGACGCCACTGCCGGGGGCCCGCACACCTCCCGAGGCCCGGGATCTGAGGGCTGGCGAAGAGGGTGCAGGCGGCCGGAGCCCCGCAGCGGAGGATGCGCCAGGTAGCAGCCCAAGCCCCCCTCCCTCCTCTCCGCCCGCGGGTCCGGCCAACTCCGGCTTCTGCCGCGCGTCCCTGGCTCGGAGCTGCGCTGCGGAAAACCCGAGCGGGGGCGGCTCCCCGCCTCGCAGCCCGGGAAAATCCGGGGGTGGCCGCCAGGGATCTCCAAGCGGCCTGGGCGAGGCAGCCCGATCTTGCCTCCCAGATTTGGGCCCCCAATCTGGCGCTCCGACCCTAGGCCCGTCGGTTTAGTCCTTGCCTCCCCTCTCTCCGCAGAGCGCCCAGACGACGGCAAGATGACCGCCGGGAGCCCCGGAGACTTCGGAGAGGTGCGGAGGAGCCCCGAGGGCCGCGTCTCCCGCCTGGGCCGCCGCCTGGGCCGCCGCCGGCGCCCGCGCTCCCCGCCGGAGCCTCTGCGGGTGCGGGCACGGCTGCGGCTGCGCTCGCCGTCGGGGGCGTTTGCGGCGCTGGGGGCGCTCGTGGTGCTGGTGGGCATGGGTATCGCCGTAGCCGGCTACTGGCCTCACCGCGCCGGGGCGCCAGGGCCACGCGCTGCCAATGCCAGCGCGCCCCCCCTGAGCGAGCTGCGACGCGAGGGTCGTGGCGCCGGCCGGGGCCACGGCCCGCACGAGCGGCTGCGGCTCCTTGGGCCGGTGGTCATGGGCGTCGGCCTGTTCGTGTTCATCTGCGCCAACACGCTGCTCTATGAGAACCGAGACCTGGAGACGCGACGGCTTCGCCAGGGGGTGCTGCGGGCTCAGGCGCTCCGGCCGCCTGACGGCCCTGGCTGGGATTGCGCTCTCCTTCCCAGCCCCGGACCCAGGACTCCCAGAGCCATAGGTTGCACAGAGCCAGAAAGTTGGGACCTGTCCCCGCGCCGGGGTACCTCACCCGTTCCATCAGTGCGGAGTCTGCGTTCAGAGCCTGCGAATCCTCGCTTGGGGTTACCTGCCCTGCTCAACAGTTACCCGCTGAAGGGCCCGGGGCTGCCCCCACCCTGGGGTCCACGGACCCAGACTGGCCATGTAATTATCACCGTGCAGCCCTCTGGTTCCTGCATCGAACATTCCAAGTCTCTGGATCTGGGCCTTGGGGAGCTTCTGCTTGGGGCCCCAGCGCCTCGAGACTGTGCTCACGGGAGCTGGCCCCGGCTGGACCGCCTCAGCCTGGGAGGTTATGCCAAGTTGGAAGGAGGAGGGGACTTGGGAGCCCGGGTTTGAAGAGCAGAGGACAGCCTGCTATGAGGCTGCCGCATGGACCGTGGTAACAGGACCAGAAGTCCCAACGTCTAGTAGATGCATCAGTCACTTCCCAGACTGGAGATGGATGCTCTGGCCCCAGCAGCTGCTAAGGCATCCTGACTTGCATGTCGGCAGAGAAATGCCAACTGCACAAGGAAGGGTTCAATCAGCTGGAGAGAATGTGTTTTCACGTGGAGTCTGGAGGCCAGCATGACTTGGCCTCGGGAATTCTTTAAGCCTCCAAAAGTGGCCTTAGCCTTGGACAGGTACCTAAAGGGGCTGGAGGTCCAGGCTGGGGTGATTGGGAGATGCCACTGGTGTCTCGGCAGACCCAGAGTGGTGGGCAAGGACCCCTAAGACTTGGAAGGTAGGTTGGTTGGCATGTGACAGGGCTGGGCCAGGCTCCCTCCACAGTGGCATCGGTTGCAGGGTCGGGGGAGATGGGCAATGAAGTAGATTTGAGACCCTCCACTGCCATCTGGGATGGGGACTGAGACTTTAACTCCCACCACCTCAGCCCCTCCGTCCCCTCAGTCATGCAGGGTACACCCCACTAGGGCTACATTACTGCCAAAGCCTTCCTCCTGAGGGTCCGGCCCCTTCCTCAACAGGTCTGAGAAGTCCCCTTCTCTCCTTTGTCGTGGCCTGTGCAAAATTTCCCCCGGCTGGCAAAAAGCATCCGCCAGTTCTACTTTTCTACAACGTCAAAGCTGCATCTGGGCCATTGTGGGTAGCTTACTTTAGAAAAGGTTCTTTTCTAGGGTCAAAAATTTGGGTCTCCCTTACCCATGTTGAATTTTCCCCAGATTGCTGGTAGGAGAAAACGACTTTAAAGGTTGATCAACTCTCACAGATTCAGTACTGGGTTTGTTTTTTGTTTTGTTTTGTTTTTTTTCTTTGTTTATTGAAAAATGCAATACAAGAAGCAAGACCAAACACGTATCTAAACACTACACCACTTTTCTTACTACGAAAGGCCAAAACAGCAGACTAATTATTGCCTTTTTAATCTAAGGATTTTGCCAATTTGATTCTGCTGCCATAGTTCCTATTTTGTCAAGAAATGTAAACAACTACTTGTTATGATTCATGATTTTAAAAAAATTTACAAAGCTCCTTCATTTTTGTCACCAAAATAATACATTTGAGAGAGATTTGTAAAAACCACCAGCCTGGGGCTGACATCCTGGGCAGATCTTTCCAACGAGCATTCCTTGATGTTGGTCAGGCCGAAGCTCTGGTTCCACTTCCCAGGGCAGACCGGGGTCCCTCCCCCTAGGCTGCCATAAAGAGCCGCAATTGGTGAGGGGGCCTGGGTGGGCAGGTGAAGAGGCCCCGAGAGGTCCCTGCAGCCAGGTTCTGTGGGCCCTTGGCTTAGAAATTCAGGTCCTGCTTGGTGGGTGGGTGGGTAGGTGGGTGGCAGAGACCTCATGTGGCTTGGAGGAAGTCTTTACTTCTCAAGTGGAATAAAAATAAAATTGCAGTGAGAGTTGTCACTGTGGTGTGTCTGAGTCACTTCAGGAAAACGGCTGCCAAGTCTCTGACCCTGGAAATGAAGCTCTCTCCTCCCTTCTTCACCATTTCCACCTGGACAGAATCTGTTTTTCTTCACACGCGTGCACGCACACACACACACACACACACACACACACACAAATGCACACACAACTGCAGGAAGAAAAAAAAAAAAAAATCCAAACAATTGTCAAAGCCTCAGATCTGTTCCCAGAGAGGGAGGATAGGGGAAGAAGCTTGGAAGGACATCCTCTTCCTAGCTTTTCCAAGTTGTGGCTTCTCAGCGCTGCAAGGGCATTTGAGATCTTCTGGCCCAGTTTATAGTCAAGGAAGCAGAGGAGAAGCACCGTGAGCTGGTGACAAAGCCAAGGGGGCGTGCAGGCCCCCATCAGCGGTGCGGACAGGAACACCAGCGTGGACAGCGGATAACTCGGTGGGCGCTCTTCCTCACCCCCACCCTCTCATTCCACAGCTGTCAGCTCTGGGAGCTGGGAGCTCTTTCAGCAGGACAGCTGGCCGCTGGAAAGCAAGCTCACGTTACATGCTATTTGATGTGAGCTGGATTCCGAACCTCACCACCACCCCTGGCAGCACAGGCCAGGCTTAGGCACCAACAAGCCAGCCCCATCATTTCGGACCCTATGCCCACAGGCCAGAAGTCTGCTCCTGAGACAGGACAGTCCTTTCTCCCAGGCCTGTCACACGTCCCACCTGAGCTCTTCCTGTCCCTCTCCAGAGAGCTGCCTTGTGGTTAGTAACAGGCTCACATAAGTACTATATGAAAAATGCACACATCTGAAATCAGTTCAAACCAACCGACTTTGTCTAGAAGACTCAGCCAGTAGAGGCTTTGGACACATGCAGCTGGCCCCCACTGTGGGGACCAGAGGTTTTACACTTCTCTCACTCATGCCTCCTGAGCCCAGAGACTGCTGACTGTGACCCACACTGGCTAGCTCATGAAGTTCACTTCTGTCCCACCATAAGATTCTAAGAACTTCCAGGCAGATGTGTTTGTGGGAAGCCAGCTGGAAGATTTGGGAAGCACTATTGAATAAAAAGGCTCCCAGATCAACCAGTAATGGTGGAACTGGGCTCATCGGTCAGTCCCATTTCCAAAACTAAGGGAAAAAAAATTAGAAGTAAAATAAACCCACAACCCACCACAAAGATCAAGCCTACAACACCTGACAGACCTCAGATGGAGAGTGGGAATGAGCAGAGCTGGTGTTGGTGCTACCTAGCATGTGGGCTTTTCTGGGAAGGATGGCCCCTAAAAGTCAATTTCCTTGCTCCCTGCCTCCCTTGCTGCAGGCAGGTACCGGTCAGGAGAAGAAAAGGTCAAGGAACACAACCTCCTCTCTGAGTCATATTTCCAATCATCCCAGGATTAAAGAAAAAGGTCCAGGGTTGGTCACCTGGAAATACTTCTTAGTGGGATCTGACTGAGGTAAACACCATTCCCCTGTGTGAAGTGCACATTCCCAGAACTAGAAAGCCTTTTTTTTTTTTTTTTAAAAACCTCATCAACTTTCCTTACTCGAATCATCACTAAAATTGTGCTATTAGAGCTTTTGGCCAAAAGTGCCTATTTTTCTGTGAGTTTTGGTCTCCTGAGATGGGAGGTGGGGGGGAGCACTTAGCAGAGCCACTGCTTCTGACGAGGTTAAAGGAGAAGGGAGGGCAGGAAGGTGAAGGCCACAGATTTGTTCGAACATTCACAGTATCAGATATATCTGGAACAACTTCTTATGTCTTTGATCTAAAGAAGCTCCAAAAGAAAGAACAGGAGGAAAGAAGGAAAAACAACACTACATTCTTAGCAGAGATCTCTGCCTCACCAAAACCACCCTCAACAAAAGGACAGGGATGTCTCCCTGCGTGTGTGGATCAGGAAAGCTGCCCTGCCTCACATGGTAAAGTCACATCATTGGCTCTGAGAAAGGGCTGGTTCACAAAGTTTCTGCCGACATCGAAAGGGTATAAAAGTAGGGGAGGAGCAGGGAAGCCCCATTAAGCTGACTTTGGCCCCCAACACAGCTGACAGAGCCTCTGGAGGATTTTCCCAAGAATTCTGTAGACCTGTCAGTATCCGGGTTGGAAGTAAATGGGGAGAGGCTAGGTTGAAGGGGTTACAAACCACCCCATTAAAAAAAACACAAAGCTCTTTAAAAACAGTCCACAGAGTGAAAAGTTGAACAATCTCTGGTATCACAATATAGAAAAAGGTATTAAAAGAATCAGCAACGTCTAGAAGACTCTCTCGGTATAAACCCCAAATAGAAAACAAAGTTAATTTTCTGGTGGTTTATAGCAATTTTGAAAGCCTGAAGTCTGACTGTTGCAGGTAAGCTTCTTTATCATTTTGCTGGTTTTCTTGTGGATGGGAGACAGGCAGGGAGTTGGGGTAGGATAGTTCCTAGAAGAGAGAAAGCAAACTTTTAAAATTCTACAAAGGAAGACAGCCACCCTGCCCCAGTGCCAAGTTCTTGTGGTCCCAGGTGCCAGGCAGGGCCCGAGCTGTCGTACTGAGGAGCGCAGTCCTCCCTGGTGATTGATGGCTTCTCTGAGTCATTTGTAAACTATGTCTAGGCATAAATTTCTCTGGATTTCTGGCTCCCCAAAAGCAGCTACGCTGCTTCCATTTCTCAAGTCTGGCCTCTGAGCTTCAGCCCTCTCTTCTCTATCCCCTGAGCCCTCATTTCTAGACAGCCAGGTCCTGCTTTTCTTCATTTTGTTCTCCTCCTCTGGCCCTCTTAGGTTTAGATTCAGAGATACCTGTGACAGCAGAAAGCCTTCACTTTAGTGAGTCGCAGCGTGGACACCTCAGTGGGGGCTGTTTCTGGTCAGGGCTCTCTGATGTCAGGGCAGTGAACACCCTCCACCCCACCAAGAACAGCCCATACCTGAGCTCATTCCTCTGAGATTTCGGTCTCCTGATGGACGACCACCTTGGTCACTGACATGTCTGGGTGCTGCTCCTTCGCCTCCTTGATGGCCTGGACGAGGACCTGAGGAAGACAGAAACTGTGCTCCTGAGGCAGAAAGCAGCCTGACTGGTGAAGGAAGGCAGGGGTCTCAGGATAGCATTTCTCTGGCAAATTCAATCTTTCTGTCTGCAGTACGAGGGCAGCACTTAGGCTAAGCGAGTTGATAATACCCTTCCATCCCCGATCCTGCAGAGGGAGGCTCCGAGACACAGAGAAAGTGAAGGCCAGAGCTGTCTTTAAGGAATCACAAACAGACGTCAGGGGTGACACCTGCCTGCTGGGGGGCTCTGGGAGGATTCACTCAAGAACTGAGTCTGAAGGACAAAGCAAAATCTGTGTTCCGGTTAATTCAGAAGGGAAGAGGGAAATAAAGAAGCATGCTACAAAAAGGACGAGATCTCTTCGGCTACTGGAGAGGGAAATAAACAAGGAAGAGTGGGATGCCATTATATGCCATTCGTTGGCCTAAGCACATTATTATTATTATTATTATATAATCTTCATTTTTAAATTTTAATTTTTTTAAGATTTTATTTATTTGACAGAAAGAGAGAGCACAAGTAAGGGGAGCAGCCAAGGGACAGGGGAGCCTGATATGGGGTTCAATCCTAGGACTCTGGGATCATGACCTGAGCTGAAGGCAGATGATTCACCAACTGAGCCACCCAGGCGCCCCTATATACTTAATCTTCAGAACAACTAAATGAATTAAGGTAGTAGCACTGTTTCCACTTTTTAAAAAATTTATTCATTTGTCAGAGAGAGCACAAGCAGGCAGAGCAGCAGGCAGAGGCAGAGAGAGAAGCAGGCTTCCTGCTGAGTAAGGAGGCTGATGCAGAACTCAATCCCAGGACCCTGGGATCATGACCCGGGCTGAAGACAGTCACTTAACTGACTGAGCCACCCAGGCATGGTCCCTCCTCCCCCCCCCTTTTTTTTTAAGATTATCTATTTATTTGACAGACAGAGATCACAAGTAGGCAGAGAGGCAGGCAGAGAGAGGAAGGGAAGCAGGCTCCCCACTGAGCAGAGAGCCCGATGCGGGACTCGATCCCAGGACCCTGGAATCATGACCTGAGCCGAAGGCACCTCCACTTTTTTAAAAAGTAAACTCTGTACTGGTGTGGGGCTCAAACTCATGACCCCGAGATCAAAAATTGCAGGCTCCACTGACTGAGACAGCCAGGAACCCCTCATTGTTTCCATTTTATAGGCAAGGAAACTGAGGTTCAGTGGGTAAATACAGAGGTTAATGTTTCACAGCTTGTAAGTAATGCAGCAGCGATTTTTGCTTAAATCTATAAGGCTTTCTTCTTCACTACACTGTCCTGTAGTTTCGGGGAGACCCTGTACTAGCATCTGGAGGAGTTTCAATAATTTTAGGAAAGCTAAATGATGCCTAGGGAAAGTCAGAGCAAGGACGCCACTTATCTCATTGCATGGCAAGTCTCTGAGCCTCCAGCTCACAGAACCAAGGTGGAAGAACCTTTGCGAATGGTGACATGGGGATTCTCAAGAGACGTGCCCTTCCATCAAGAAAGACACTGGCTAGATCTGACCACCTGACAGCTGACCCTGGCTCTTAAGAACTACCTCTAAGAGGAACAAGCAAAGAAGGGAAATTCTCTTGGTCTCTCGGCTGCATGAAAGCCATTCTTAAAACTGCTTCCCCTTGGGGTGCCGGTGGCTGAGTTGTTAAGCGTCTGCCTTAAGTTGTTAAGGTCCTGGGATCAAGCCTCGTATCAGGCTCCTTGCTCAGTGGGAAGTCTGCTTCTCCCTCTCCCACTCCCCTTGCTTGTGTTCCCTCTCTTGTTTTGTCTCTCTTTGTCCAATAAATAAATAAAATCTTAAAAAATAATAAAACAAAACAAAAAAACCTTGCTACCTCTTTATAGCCCTGGTCATTGTCCCTGATCCTTTTTGCCCAACACACCTGCTCATGAGTCAAGGTCTTACACCTTTCTCTCAATGAAAGCCTGCACCACATGGTTTCTTGCTTAAAGTGCGTCCCCACCCATCCAGAGTACACCACATCTAGCCTTCCTGTAGCCATCACACCCAGGAGAACTGAGGAACACAGGAGCATCTCTCTGAGCTATCAAGTGTGTTTGTCACAACCACCCTGAAAGAAACTTATGATTATCTTAATTTTACAGGTGGCAAAACTATAGCTCAGAGAAGTAAAATAACTTGCTCAAGGGCACACAACCAATAAGTTGTGGAATCTAGAGTCAACCCAAGGCTGTGTCACTCCAAA